>NC_048228.1:19615430-19652795 GCF_002007445.2 Ailuropoda melanoleuca | reverse complement strand
GTGGGGCTCGATCCCATAACGTCGGGATCACGCCCTGAGCCGAAGGCAGACACTTAACCGCTGTGCCACCCAGGCGCCCCAACCAAAATATTTTAACTTGCCAAATCCATTCCTCATTGTGTGAAAAAAACAGCAATATGAGGTGTGGGTGTAGGTGTACATTTTTTTAAACTTTATTTTTTATTTTATTTATTTTATTTTATTTTTTTTTAAAGATTTTATTTATTTATTTGACAGAGATAGAGACAGCCAGCGAGAGAGGGAACACAAGCAGGGGGAGTGGGAGAGGAAGAAGCAGGCTCACAGTGGAGGAGCCTGATGTGGGGCTCGATCCCACAACACCGGGATCACGCCCTGAGCCGAAGGCAGATGCTTAACCGCTGTGCCACCCAGGCGCCCCTAAACTTTATTTTTTTAGAACAGTTTTAAGTTCACAACAAAATTGAGAGGAAGGTACAGAGATTTCCCTTATACCTCCTACCCCCACACATGCATAGCTTCCCCCATTATCTACAGCACTCACCAAAATGGTTCATTTGTTACCGAGGATGAACCTACTTTGACATATTGTAATCATCCAAAGTCCATAGTTTATCATAGTGTTCACTCTTGATGTTGTACGTTCTAATTCTATGGGTTTGGACACGTGTATAGTTACATCCATTGATCATTATACTATTGTAGAGTATTTTCACTGCCCTAAACATCTTGTGTGTTTTGCCTACACAACCTTCCCTGCCACCTCATCTCTAGCTACACTGATTATTATTATTATTGTTATTATTATTGTTATTTAGAGAGCAAAGGGGGAGGGGCAGAAGGAGAGGGAGAAAAAGAATCTTAAACCCCAACGTGGGGTTCACTCTCACAGTCTTGAGGTCTTGACCTGAGCCGAAATCAAGAGACGGGCACTTAACTGCTGAGCCATCCAGGTGCCCCACCACTGATTATTTTTTACTGTCTGTTTTTTTGCCTTTTCCAGAATGTCATATAGTTGGAATTTACCGTTTGCAGGCTTTTCAGATTGTCTTCTTTCACTTAGCAGTTCACATAAGGTTCCTCTTCATGGCTTGATAGCTCATTTCTCCTTAGTGCTGAATAATATTCCATTGTCTGGGTGCACCACAGTTTATCTATTCACCTACTTACTGAAGGACATCTTGGTTATTTCCAAGTTTTGGCGATTAAGCTGCTATAAATATTAATGTGGAGGTTTTTATGTGTGGACATAAGTTTTCAACTTTTTGGGGTGAATGCCAAGGACACAATTACCAGATTATATAGTAAGAGCATGTTGAATTTTGTAAGAAATGGCTAAACTGTCTTCCAAAGTGGCTATACCTGTTTGCATTCCAAAAGCAGGGAATGGGGAGCCTAAGCATCTGCCTTCCCCTTAGGTCATGATCCCAGGGTTCTGGGATTGAGTCCCACATCGGGCTCCCTGATCAGTGGGGAGCCTGCTTCTCCCTCTCCTTGCTCCTCCCCCTGCTCATGCTCTCTCTATCAAATAAATAAAATCTCTATCAATGAGAATTCCTGTTGNCATGTTGAATTTTTAAGAAATGGCTAAACTGTCTTCCAAAGTGGCTATACCTGTTTGCATTCCAAAAGCAGGGAATGGGGAGCCTAAGCATCTGCCTTCCCCTTAGGTCATGATCCCAGGGTTCTGGGATTGAGTCCCACATCGGGCTCCCTGATCAGTGGGGAGCCTGCTTCTCCCTCTCCTTGCTCCTCCCCCTGCTCATGCTCTCTCTATCAAATAAATAAAATCTCTATCAATGAGAATTCCTGTTGCTTCACATGTTTGTCAGCATTTGGTGTTGTCAATGTTCCAGATTTTGGCCATTCGAATGGGCATGTAGTGGTATCTCATTGTTTTAATTTGCATTTCCTTGATGACATATGTAGTGGAACATCTTTTCATGTGTTTATTTGCCATCCATATGTCTTCTTTGGTGAGATGTCTGTTAAAAGTCTTTGGTCCATTTTTTAATCTGTTTTTTTATATTCTTTTTTTTTTTTTTAAAGATTTTATTTATTTATTTGACAGAGATAGAGACAGCCAGAGAGAGAGGGNGTTTTTTATATTCTTTTTTTTTTTTTAAAGATTTTATTTATTTATTTGACAGAGATAGAGACAGCCAGAGAGAGAGGGAACACAAGCAGGGGGAGTGGGAGAGGAAGAAGCAGGCTCATAGCGGAGGAGCCTGATGTGGGGCTCGATCCCAGAATACCAGGATCACGCCCTGAGCCAAAGGCAGACGCTTAACCGCTGTGCCACCCAGGCGCACCTGGTTTTTTATATTCTTATTATTGAGTTTTAAGAGTTCTTTGTGAATTTTGGATAACTGTCCTTCATCAGATATGTCTTTTGTGAGTATTTTTCCCAGTCTGTGCCTTGTCTTCTGATTCTCTTGACATTATCTTTTACAGAGGAGAAATTTTTAATTTTAATGAAGTATAGCTCATCAGTTAGTTGTTTCATGGACTGTGCCTTTGGTCTTGCACATAAAAAGGCATTGCCATAGCCAAGATATTCTAGGTTTTCTCTTGTGTTATCTTCTAGGAGTTTTATAATTTTTTGTATTTTACATTTAGATGTATGATCCATTTTGAATTAGTTTTTCTGAAGAGTATAAGCTCTATATAGATGCATACTTTTCTGTACATAGATTTCAGTTGTTTTACCACCGTTTGTTGAAGAGACTATCTTTGGGGCACCTGGGTGGCTCAGTTGGTTAAGGGTCCAACTCTTGATTTCAGCTCAGGTGATAATCTCAGGGTCATGAGATCAAGCTCCATGCTGGGATCTGTGCTCGGTGTGGAGCCTGCTTGAGATTCTCTCTCTGCAGCCCCCCTCACATTCTCTCTCTCTCTCTCTCTCTCTCTCAAAGGAAAAAAGAGAGAGAGAGAGAGAGAGAGGGAGACTGTCTTTGTTCCATTGTATTGCCTTTGCCCCTTTGTAAAAGATCAGTTGATTGTACTTATGTGGGTCTATTTCTGTACTCTCTATTCTGTTCCATTGACCTATTTGTCTACTCTTTTGCTAATACCACACTTAAAAAAAAAAAAAGATTTTACTTATTTATTTATTTGAGAGACAGAGTGAGCATGAGTTGGGGGAGGCTGCTGGGGAGGGATAATCAGACTCAGTGCTGAGTGTGGAGCCCATCAGCGGGGCCCAACCCATGACCCTGAGACCATGACCCTGACTGAAGTCAAGGGTTGGACGCTTAGCCAACTGAACCACCCAGGCTCCCCCACACTTTCTTCATTACTGTATTTCTAGTAATTCCTGAAGCCAGATCGTGTCAGTCTTCCAGCTTTGTTCTTGTCCTTCAATACTGTGTTAGCTATGCTGGACTTTTTGTCTCCTGATATAAGCTTTAAAATCAGCATGTCAATATCTATAAACTGACTTGCTGGGATTTTGATTGGGATGGCATTAAATCTATATATCAAGTTGAAAAGAACTGTCATATTGACAATATTGAGTCTTCTTATCTGTAGACAAGGCACATTTCCTCATTGATTTAGTTATTCTTTGGCTTCGCTAATCAGAGTTTTGCTTATATAGATCTTGTACATATTTTGTTAGTTTTAGACCTAAGTATTTAATTTCTGGGGGGTGCTAATGTAAATAGAATTATGCTTTTAAATTTAAATTCTACTTGTTTGTTGTTTGGTATATAGGAGAGCAATTGACTTTTGCATGTTACACCCTACAACCTTGCTATAGTCACTTATTAATTGTGGGACTTTTGTTTATCTAATTTTTCAATTCTCTACATAGATAATCATGTCATCTGTGAGCAAAGACAGTTTTATGTCTTCCTTCCCTAACTGTATGCCTTCTATTTCCTTTTCTTGCTTTATTGCATTAACAAAGACTGACAGTACAATGTTGAAAATGGTGATGAGAGGGGACATCCTTTCCTTCTACTGATCTTAGTAGGAGATGTGTATCTTTTGTGTGTGTGAAAAAAGGAAGAGTTAGAGCATCTCCTTATTATGTCAACTCACCACTAGACTTTTTAATGCCTTTGGTCATCTGTGACAAAATAGCATAAAATCATTTATGTCATTCAACTCCTATAGATCTCTTGCACATTAATCTAATTTGTTCCAATCTAGACTGATAGGTTCTTTTTCGTTTTTTTAAATTTTGCCTAATTTGCAATGGCAAAGTTAAAGTAAGATTAAATAAAAAAGGAAAACAATATAGCTAGTATTCAAGTTTTCCCCATGTGAAGATGGTAGTCTACTGTTCCAAAGTTAACTTCTGCTACTCTCCTGGATAAACCATGTGGGGTAGACTCGTGGATTGCTTGCTTCCCAAATATATTATTAATTTTTTGGTTGCAAGGAAGAAATTCACTCATGCAAATCTGAAGATATAATGTGAAGCTAAATGTTTTTATTGTTTTCCGGTGTTTTTCTGGGTGAGTTTTCTCTTCTTTTCCCTGCCTGTTCAATCCTCTCTGTATTTTCCAGTGTAAATTCTGGAGGGATATAGTCCAGTTGGACCAGTTTCCATTGCCTTAGTAGGAAGAGTCCTCATGGGTCAGGGCTGTGGAGTTGTCACCTTGGGTCAAGCTCGCTCTGGTCAGATCAGTGTGAATAGAGTAACACCACTGTCATGGGTAGGCAGTTTCAGTTGGAAGGATGAAATTTTTTATGTGACTCTGGGGACTGTCATATCCGGGACATGATTATGGTATTTCCACCTCTCTGCCTTTGCTAACACCTATTCTCTTGTACAAAGGGTATTCTCTATTAATATACACATAGTTTGGATTCTACCCAGCTAAAATATTAATGTTAAGTAAATCCTACCCCAAATATTGTAATCTGTTAAAATATTCCATCTATGATCTTTTAGTAGATCATTACTGAGCACATCTCATGTGCTAATATTTATTAATTATTAAAATTATATATGGAATCATTTTAAGTAGAGTATAAACTCTGTGGGCAGGGGCCATCTCTGGTGTGTCTTTATTTTCCCCAGCATGTTTTGGGCATGGATTCTATATACTTGGTTATGGTTTGGTGCCTTTTGCCTATTTTAAAAAAAGTCACATCTATTTCTAAAAAAAGGAATATATACAGCCGCTTGCAGTAAAGTAGTACTCTCACTGAAAAGTAATTGTATGTAGAGGGTGCTCTAACACGGGTTAGAACAACACGGGTTAGAATGGCATGGGCCCACTTATATGCAGATTTTGTACAGTACAGTACTGTAAATGTATTTTCTCTTCTTTAAGATTAAAAAAAAAGATATTTATTTATTTATTTACTTGGGAGAGAGACAGATACAGTGAGAGTGAGAGAGAGAGTGCGAGCTATGGGAGGAGCAGAGGGAGAGGGAGAAGCTAACTCCATGTTGAGCACAGAGCCTGATGCGGGGCTTGATCCCAGGACCCTGAGATCATGACCCAAGCCAAAACCAAGAGTCAGATGCTTAACCAACTGAGCCACCCAAGTGCCCCTTCTTTATGATTTTTTAAATAACATTTTCTTTCTCTTCTCTAGCTTACTTTATTGTAAGAATACAGTATATAATACATATAACAAAATATGTTTTGACTCTTTATATTACATAATCATCAGTAGGGCTTTCAGTCAACAGCAGGCTATTAGTACTTAAGGTTTTGGGGAGTCAAAAGTTATATGTGCAGGGTGTGGGCACCCCTAACCCTTGTGGCATTCAGGGGCCAACTTTACTGTGCTAAGATAGCAGGTTCAGAAAGAAGTCAGAACAGACTTGAAGAAAACCTCCAATTTTAAATGAGTCAAAGCCTGGGGCTCACAGCTTATGAGAAAAGCCTCAAACGTTAGAAAACTACAAAATATATAATAATAAGAAGATAGGTAGGACAAAGACATCTGGAATAGGAAGATCAAAATGGAGAATTAGCTAAGGTGATACTTGACGACTAAATCTTTGGGGATCCTTGAAGATAGAGCACTGAGCATATCACCCAAGTCAGTAGGTAAGATGATTGTCAGGGAAATGATTATGATTTGAGACCAAAGAGGTGGGGAAGGGCCTAGAAATGAAAGACTTTTCAACAGGTTATAGGAATGCAAATATAAAAATAACTATATTTATTAAATTTAGAGTTGAATTTATACTGGGCTTGGGGGTGGGGAGAGAAGCAATATGGACTAACAAGATCAATATTGACCACTGAATGGTTGAATCTCACTAGTGACTTACCTTAGGTGTATGTGGTTTATGTCCCCTAGCTCTCGTATACTCCAGTGGATCTGTGCTTTTGATCTCTGTGTTATGGATCATAGCAGTTGGTATTCAAAGTAATTTTTTTGTAGCGATTTAGATGTGACATATTTACAAGAAAAGGCACAACAGTTGGAATAAGCTAGAGAAAAAGAAAAAAATCAGGGGTGGAAAAGGACATGAACCAAAAGGTGCAGGACTTGAAGGCAAGAGATCTCCCTCTCTTTGATCCTTGGAAGCAACACCAGAGAGTTTCAAGATGATGACAGCAAGGGATTCATTAAGGAATTCCCTAAGCACCAAGGAATTAGGCTTATTTGCTCTACCAATATGTAGAGATAGCTTATGTAAATGTATGTTAGACTACCTCGTTTGTCATTCTAGAAAAAAAGAATGAATAAGAGAAAACTCATTTAGACATTTTGAACATAAGAAATATAATAAAATAGAAATGAACTTTTACTCATAAGAAGGAAGAATGAATTCTTTGTCCACAGTGACCTTGAGGTAAATAGAAATAATCTGCCCTTGATGATGTACTCATTTGTCTTTGTGAAATATCAGATCTTTAACCAGTTGATCTTTTTTTTAAAAAATATTTTATTTATTTATTTATTTGAGAGAGAGAGAGCAAACAAACACAAACAGGGGGAGCGGCAGAAGGAGAGGGAGAAGTAGGCTCCCCACCCAGCAGGGAGCCCAACCTCAGGACCTTGGGATCAAGACCTGAGCCAAAGGCAGACACTTAGGTGACTGAGCCACCCACGCGTCCCTCCAACTACTTGATCTTGAAATCTACCTTGTTGATCTCTGAGACAGCTCACTAGATTTCCAGTAGCGTGGGGTGGGGGGTGGTGATAGATAGATGGCCTTATTGACTGTTCCCTTCCTCTTAAGGGTTTTTAAGGGTGTGCAGACATAAAGAGTAGCTTTTCCTCAGGAAAATGCTACGTATTAGGACTAATTTAGCAAAGAACAGCATCCCTGTGTTACTCATATTTATAGAGTATTTGAGAAATCTTTCTAGCTGCACATTTTAAAGAGAGTCTTGATAAATTGGAACATTTCTAAGAAAGACAGGGCCTAAAACACAGGGAAGAATTCTTAAAATATCTGGGAGTCTTCATGTAATTTTTGTAATTGAAAAGAGGGATTAAGTTTATTCCATGTAGCTCCAGAAGGTAGAAGTTAGATTATTGGGTAGAGCCTGGAGAAAGCAGATTTATTCTTAAAATAAGAACTATCTAATGCTTACAGTTGTTTAAGAGTGGAATTCCACCTTCTGAAGCAAGCTGTGGGNGGGGCGCCTGGGTGGCACAGTGGTTGAGCATCTGCCTTCGGCTCAGGGCGTGATCCCGACGTTATGGGATCGAGCCCCACATCAGGCTCCTCCGCTATGAGCCTGCTTCTTCCTCTCCCACTCCCCCTGCTTGTGTTCCCTCTCTCGCTGGCTGTCTCTATCTCTGTCAAATAAATAAATTCTTAAAAAAAAAAAACTTACATTCATCAGGATTTCAAGGTGGGACAAAACATTTGCAACATATATCATTGGCAAAGGATTTGTATCCAGAATNTAGAGAAGAGAAATTTATTTTTTTTATAGTTCTGGAGATGAAGATCAAGGTTCCCACTAATTTAGTTTCTAGTGAGAGCTCTTTTCCTGGCTTGCAGGTGGCTGCCTTTTTCTGTGTCCTCACATGCTTATGCACATGTCTTTCCTTAGTGCATATATGCAGAGAGAGAGAACACAGGAGTGAGTGGAAGTGCCAAGTGTGTCTTATGAGGACACCAGTCCTATTGGATCAGGGCCCCACCATCATGACCTTATTTAGCCTTAATCACTTCCTTAGCCAATCTTCAGACATAGCCACCCTGGGGTTAGGGCTTTGGCATAGGAATTTTGGGGACACACAAACAAAACAGCACAACCCTATGTTTGGAGTATTTAAATAGAAGCTAGTTAGCCACCTGTTAGAGCTGTNTTTAATCACTTCCTTAGCAGCCAATCTTCAGACATAGCCACCCTGGGGTTAGGGCTTTGGCATAGGAATTTTGGGGACACACAAACAAAACAGCACAACCCTATGTTTGGAGTATTTAAATAGAAGCTAGTTAGCCACCTGTTAGAGCTGTTGCAGAGGGGAGTCCTCAAACCTGGGGAGACTTGATCTGATGATCAGTGTTCCTGAATCTAAAGGAATAGGGTAAAGCTGTAGATTATTGGAGAGGTGCATATTTGAAAAAAAAAAAAAAGATTTGATCTTATTCTGGGAACTTCTTAGGAACCAAAATCATAAGTGTTGGAAAATCAAGGTAGAAATAAAGAAAACCTCTTCACCTCTAGAGCTGGTTAGGCATNGATTTGATCTTATTCTGGGAACTTCTTAGGAATCAAAATCATAAGTGTTGGAAAATCAAGGTAGAAATAAAGAAAACCTCTTCACCTCTAGAGCTGGTTAGGCATAGGAATTGAAAATGTTAGAATCTACCTACATAGAATTTCCAAATACCTTAATCTTCATCAATAATAAAAATAAAGGAGATACATACATATTTGCCATGTATCTGGTTCTTTAAAGGACAAATTCATAATAACATATATACGTTGTATCATTAATAGATGCTGGTAACTACTTTTAGAGAACTTAAACCACATTTCATTAGTTTTTCAACACATCCTAACACATAGTTCCTTTTTCAGTGGGCAATGAAGTAGACTTTGCATCCAGTAGGGTATCAGAATTGGATCTAATAACAACCAAACATTTGAATTACTTGAAAACATTCTTATATACAGGTTGTATTGTGATGGAATTTGAATCCATTTAGCATTAAAAATAAACGATAGTCTACAGTGTTCAGTGTTGCTGATGACTATAAAATGGTTAGTAGAGAGGATGGTTATCATCTCAGGTCTTTGGTATTTACTATGATTCTTACAATCTTTAATACTATACTAATTACGGCACAAAAAATTGGTTTGCTGCAAGATATATAAGAAACATACAAATGCTACACATTGTATAATGTTACATCGTAGGGGCCCAGGGCAGGCTGCCCCAAGATTGGTAACTCTGACATAAAGATGATTTTGAGTCAAAAGTAATCAAAACCCAGTAGATGCAGGAAAAGCTTTCTGCCTCCCCCTCAACTGCCTAAATTTACATTGGAAAGGAGAGCCTGTAACTGGAAGAGAGCTATGAACAGAGACTCCGCTTTACCTCAGAACCTTATCTGCATAATAGGGCAACCTTGTTTTTCCAAACATCTCCTTTCACCCTCTTGCTAATGACTTTCTCCCCTTTGTATCCTCAGGCACCTCCCCATCTCCTTAGCTCTATGGGCTTCAAGTTGCCTCATTGTCTTTGGAATTTCATTTCTGTGTGGATTCCCCATACCTACGCTATTCAATTTGATCTTCTCCTATTCATCTGCCTCATGTTGATTTGATTCTAAGTCCAGTTTAGAAGGACCATAGGGCAGAGGAAAGTCTTCCTCCCATAGCCATCCTCACTGCTTAGTTGATTTGCTACGATTTTGGGAACATGGAGCAATGAAGAGCCAACAGGTAGCAGAGATGTACAATCGTTTTGCCCTAATATAAAGGAGGTTGTGAATTTTATTTGCATGTCATCTATTTTCTTCTTTCATTATAAATTTGATACATGCTTATAGAATGCTTTGGGGAAAAAAAGCATTATTTTTAAACTCACCATCTGTTACCTCAAAACTAGATTTTTTTGGATAATATGAATACATCATTCCTTTTGATCCAAAATTTTGAAATAAAACAACGACAATGTGGTTTACTTTGAGGAGAACCTCAATTTTTACTATAAAAACCTAAAAATATTTTTAAAAGAAAATCTTCAAATTAATTTGGTATCTTTTGATGTGATTTATTAAATCGTTTTGTCCAAGAAATTAAAATAAGTCATAAATGAGCCGAAAGTTAAGGTGTTAAGATGGTTCATATCAAAATTATTGGTATGAAAGGCAGGAATATTTATATTTTGTTCAAAGAATTTAATTGTTATAGGCATATTAGTATCGAATAATAACTTAGAAAAAAGTGATTATAAGGCAAATAGTTTTTAATCATTATTATTTACCCTGAAAACCCCTTGTTAATTTGGGGTCTCCCGATCAGATGGGGAACACCGATTTGCAGGTGACCCAATCAAGTGGAGGCAGGTAGCGTGGTTGGTTAAATAATTCACCCAAGGCAGAAATAGAAGTTTTTTGAATACACCGCAGCGCAGTAAAGCAGAGACTACCTGCCACAAGGCAGTGGTGGGGGCTGTAGTTAAAGGGGGAAGGTGAGGGGGTATTGGAATGTATGGAATTCTCCCCTTTTGGTACCTGTCTAGGTACCGTGAGCCATTGGTTAGCCAGGGCTTATGGATATTTTGAGGTGGGTCGCCTAGTGGGCATGTTTGTATCCAGCCAGGGGGTTGGGGTCACTGTGGGCCTTTCTACCTTACTCCGGTTTCCATTGTTCAAATTGATTGCCTAAAAGTGGCCTCTACAATTAAGAATTTTATCCTATTATGGCATTGCTTATTAAAAATTAGATAGGAACTATTTAATATTTTGGTTTATCATATTGCTGAATAATTGAATCATAGAAACTCAAAGACTGAAATATCCTTGGAGATGATTTTGTTCAATTTCATCTTTCATAGATGAGAAAACTAAAGCTCAGATAGAAATGAAATAACTTCCTCTGTTTGGGTTACTAGCAGCAGCAACCCCCCCACACTTGCCCCCTGCCCCCTGCCCACCATCACATTTCTTCTGTGGGGATTACAGAATAACTAATTGCTGATTCCCCGCCCCAATCCAATGGGTTGGAAGACATAATTAAAATGTAAAAGGGAACTCTGAAATACTTTATGACAAAGTGAATTTTATTTTCAGACAAACTATAGGTCATGAAATTCCTTTGGAAAGTTTTCATGCAGTTAATAGCTTATCTGTACAGATTTCTAACTTGGATGTCTTATAAAATCGGTTGCTTTGAATTAAGATTTCATTTATAAGAATTTATGCATTTAATACAGTACTTTGATAGACAAGTCTCCTGTTGTCTGGAAGAGGAATCAAATCATCTGTTGGAAGATATTTATTTGGTTAAATGATTAATAAAAGCAGAATATGTAGTTGCCTTATTTGTTCATTGCTTTGCTCATTCTTAGTCACTTGAGTAAAACTGGTCCCGTAACAAATACTCCTGGAAATGCAATTTAAGTATAACATAAGTCTGCAAGGTCTAGTGTGCTTGTAAGGGAGTACAGTATCCAAGCCTGAATTTCTATGTAGTATTTTCAGGCACCAGGTTTAATCTCCCTTACCAATGTAAGTTGGTGGCTCTGTTTTTCAAATTTTTAAAAAATTTTTGGGCTGCCTGGGTGGCTTGGTCATTAAGCCTCTGCCTTTGACTGAGGTCTCCCTGCTCAGCCTGAAGCCTGCTTCTCCCTTTCCCACTTCCATGCTCGCCCCCTCTCCCCACTTGTCTTCCCTCTCTCGCTGTCTCTCTAGCAAATAAATAAATAAAATCTTTAAAAACATTTTTTTAAATTTTTATATTTTTGAACCGAGGGAGGTGCTAAATGCAGAGGTAAGAAGCAGTTTCTTCTGTCATCCTAATTATTCTAGCTGGGAATCAATCTTAAGTGCTTTCATCAAAGAACAAACTTGCTGCCAGGAACTTTTTTTATCTGCCAACATGAGAATTTAGGTATAGATTTTTGATTTCATAGTAACATAGCTCGTTTCAAGGAGGTGCCATTGTCAGAAATTGACTTTATAGGCAACCGTGAGACAGAATAATAAAATGAGTCTGGGCTATTGAGTCAAAAAATAATTAGGTTTGAATCCTAGTCCTTGGACTTGCAAGCAATATGACTTTGAGAAATACTAATTGTTCTGAGCCTTAATTTGGCCATCTATGAAATGAGGATAACAATATGTTTGTTATGAACATCAAATGAAATAATGAATGTCAAGCACCAATGGCAGTGTCTGGGACATGTTGTGTAAATCTTAATTACCTTCCTGCCTCCCTGCAAATTCAATTCTACTTCCTCTGGATTCCTTTGCAGACTAAACTGCAAAATAATTGAAATGGGGATAGAGAGCATTGGGCTACTATGGAAGCCATCTTATTGGTAGACATTACTTTTCAACAAATATAAGGGAGGGATCATGATTACCATTCTCCATTGTGCCCCATTCCTAACCCCAGGTCTAATTGCAAGCAGTACACATCCAATTAAATCCAATTCCCGGAGGCCTTATCTTTGGATATTATTCAGAGACTTGACATATGATAACTAGTCCTGTATTCCAGGGTGAGGTAATCCAGGATTGGCCTCAGTTGCTTGTAGAGTCCCAGTGCTCAGGTAAAGTGGGTTACTATTTTTCTTTATGAAAGATGAACAAGAGCTACAGTTGCTAAAATAAAACAGATGTCAAGATCCAGGGACAGGATCAGAAAGAACAACTAGATTAAAATTTTTAAAAATTATAAATAGGTATGTATATATCATAAGCTTTATCATTTTAGCCATTTTTAAGTGTACAGTTCAATGACATTAAATCCATTCACATCGTTGTGCATCCATCCCCACCATCCATTTCTGACACTTTTTTTTACTATGTCCGAACTGAAACTCTGTACTCATTAAATAATAATTCCTCAGCCCCCGCCATTGGCAACCACCATTTTATACTCTCTGTCCCTATAAATCTGACTATTCTAGATACCTCCTATAAGTGGAATCATACAGTATTTGCACTTTTGTGATTGGCTATTTTGCTTACTATAATGTCTTCAAGGTTCATTCATATAATAGTACATGTCTGAATTTCCTTTTTATGGCTGCTTAACATTCTACAGTATGTATATATCACATTTTGTTAATCCATTCACTAGTAAACACTTGATTGCTTCCACCTTTTGGCTATTGTGAATAATGCTGCTATGAGTATCAGTATACAAATACCTGTTTGAGTGAGTCCCTGCTTTTGTTTTTTGGGGGTATATATCAAGAAGTGGGTTTGCTGGGTCATATGGTAGTTCTTTTTATAATTTTTAGAGAAATAGCCAAAACTGTTTTCCATAGGGCTGAACCATTTTACATTCCTACCAGCAGTGCACAAGGGTCTCAGTTTCTCCACATCCTTGGCAACACTTGTTATTTTCTGTTTCTTTCTTTGTTCTTCTTTTTTTGGATAATATTATCCCAATGGGTGTTAAGTGGTACTCTTAAAAACATGAATTTTGATATACAACACATAACCTGTCATTTCCTAGCCTAGGACCCATGCGCATAGTAGGTGTCTGTTGAATGAATGAGCAAGAATCCACATCATATAAGAAATGAAATATCTATAGAAAATAATTCAGGAAGTATTTTGATACAACATATTCATCCATTCATTCATTCAGTCAATGAACAGGAGTATGTGCCATGTACTATATTAATTGTTAGGAGTTAAAAATTTTTTTTTTCTTTAAAGATTTTATTTATTTATTTGACAGAGAGAGCACAAGCAGAGGGAGCTGCAGGCAGAGGGAGAGGGAGAAGCAGGCTCCCCACTGAGCAGAGAGCCCCATGTGGGGCTGGATCCCAGGGTCTTGGGATCATGACCTGAGCCGGAGGCAGACACTTAACCACTGAGCCACCCAGGCACCCCAGGAGTTCAAATCTCAATAAAAAGTGAAGCCAAGACAAATGTGGTTCCTTCTTTCAAAGAGCTCACCCTCTGTTATCTCTCTAGGGAGGAAGGCTGAGTAACCAAGACATGACAGTTCAATTAGAGTATCCTTTGAAAAAAAATCTAACCCTTTTGGCATTAAAGTCTGTATTTTTCAAGCCTCATCATGAATAGTAATGATACTGTATTCTATTTTGGTGACATGTTTTTTTCTTTTGCAAGTTAGTAAATAACACATATAATACACACATGTACATATAGATACACATATCTACATTCTGTATCTATATCTAGGTTTACTTCATGAGATTTAAGCCCTCTGGAGTTCTGGGATTGAACTAAACCCAAATGGCTATAAAACATCCATTGTTTGTAGTGAATTAACTTTTCTTTTCATTTAGAATGGTACTAGTTATTTGCCGTCTTTGGGAGAATTGAGAAATAATCACTCAAACCATTTTCTTTTTTTTTTTCTTTTTCTTTTTTCTTTTTTTTTTAAGATTTTATTTACTTATATGACAGAGAGAGAGACAGCTAGCGAGAGAGGGAACACAAGCAGGGGGAGTGGGAGAGAGGGAGAAGCAGGCTCCCAGCGGAGAAGCCCGATGTGGGGCTCAATCCCAGGACTCTGGGATCACGCCCTGAGCTGAAGGCAGACGCTTAACGACTGAGCCACCCTGGCGCCCCCAAACCATTTTCTGTGTACTGTGTTCAGACAAAGAAACCCTGTTGAGAAAGTCTGCCTCAGAGACTTTCCACTTCTCAGCGAAATAATAAAATTGCTCTGAACCTGAAAAGCTGAAGACTATTCAGTGATTCATGGTAACGGTAGAAATGTGTAGGGCACCAAAGAAATCAGGGAGATTACTGCTTTTGCTTTCTCTATAAATTCAGAAGGATAGGAGGACATATATTTGCAACTGAATCATAGTCTGACTTTCTTCCTGTAGAGAAGAATGGCCTCCTTTTTTGGGTGGGATTTATTTGTCTTATGTCCAAGTCACGAAAATGCTGTAAATGATCACGCTGTCATTTGGTGCATTACACTCAAGCTATCCACTGAACTACCTCCCTGAACATAAATGTACAGTACTTTGCTACTGAGGCTCTGCGTTACTTTTTCTACCTATTTAGTTCCATTCATTTAACAGTTATTTGTTGAGACCCTACTGTGTGCTCAGTACTATGGTAGGTCCTGATAATACAAAGGTGAACTGATCCTGTGGCTTAGTGGTAATGAAAGACAAATGAATAGACAATTATAATTGTTAAGTATTAATAAATAGCGGGGCAAGCTGAGGATGCTGCAGTAGCACAGAAAAGAGACCCCAGTGCAGACCAAGAGGATTAGGGGAGACTTCCTGGAGAAACTGATAACTAAATTAAGACCTACCATTGAATAGGAGTTAATGGAGCAAGGAAAAGTTCTTCCTCAGAAGAAACAGCACAAAGTCCCAGCATGGGTAAGCATGCATTCTTAACAAAATGAAAAAAAGGTAAGAGTGGCTTGAGACCCCATTGTGAGGGCATGAGATGAAGCCAGGGAGATAAGCAGGAGCTCATTAACCTAGGATATTATGAATCCTCTTCGGGACTCCCTTCTAAGAGCATGGGGACTCATTACAGGTTTGAAGAAAGGGTGCATTGCAGTGAAATTTGTGTTCTGAAAAGATAGCCCCAGTGGCCATGTGGAGAATGGGTAAGGGAAGGGTAAGATGGAAGTCTGGGAGACCATGAGCTTTTTGTACTAATCCAGGAATACAGAGAAGTTTATAAATTTCAGTGCTTTTTTCCAGGATTTCGTGACCTTTTTTGTTATATGATGTGGAGGAAAAGAGTGACTCCCTGGCTTGGCGACTAGGTGAGATGAGAAACAGAAGGAGCAGCAGTTTCCTAGGGAGGATAATAAGTTCAATTTTAGATAATTTATATTTGAGGTGCCTGTGAGACAACCAAGAAGGCTGTTGTGGTAGACGTTTTGGGGAGAGATTAGGGGACATTATTGTTGATGTTTATCTTTTGCTCTTATTGCCAATCCTCATTTAGGATGTCACTATGCGATTAATAATTTAGAAATTAGAGGCATTTCCTGTGGAACTGGATCCAAAGAGTATAATATCAAAGGCACATAGCTTGCTGCTTCTTGGGAGCATCATGGCTTGAGGTGGCATTACCCTGATTAACATTTTCTACCAATGGCTAAATGATTGCTCCTTCCCATTTATGTAAATATATAAGTATATAATTGCATATATATATTTATGTATACATAGATAAGTATGGTCTTTTTTCCCTATCATTTCATTCATATATATATATATATATATATTTTTTAAAGGTTTTATTTATTTATTTGACAGAGACAGAGACAGAGACAGCCAGCGAGAGAGGGAACACATCAGGGGGAGTGGGAGAGGAAGAAGCAGGCTCCCAGCGGAGCAGGGAGCCCGATGCAGGGCTCAATCCCATGACCCTGGGATCACGCCCTGAGCAGAAGGCAGATGCTTAACAACTGAGCCACCCAGGCGCCCCGATATATATATATTTTTAAAGTTCACTTTTTTCCCTTTGGTGTGAACAATTAAGATTTATTCTCTTATTCTGCAAATTTCAAGAGTATAGTACGGTATCATTAACCATAGTCACTATGCTGTGCAGTAGATCTCCAGAACTTATTCACCTTGCATAGCTGAACTTGTAACTTATTAATTGGTTAACTTTTATTATTATGTTCAATTAGCCAGCATATAGTACAATGGAATATTACTCAGCCATCAGAAAGGATGAATACCCACCATTTGCACAGGCATCAATGAAACTGGAGGGGATTATGCTAAGTGAAATAAGCAAAGAAAGACAATTATCATATGGTTTCACTCATATGTGGAACAGAAGGAATAGCACAGAGGACCACAGGGGAAGGGAGAGAAAACTGAATGGGAAGAAATGAAAGAGGGAGACAAACCAGGAGAGACTCTGGACTCCAGGAACCAAACTGAGGGTTACAGAAGGGAAGGAGGTGGGAGGATGGGGTAACTGGGTGATGGGTATTAAGGAGGGCATGTATGGTGATGAGTGCTGGGTGTTATACGCCGCAACTAGTGAATTGTTGGACACTACATCAAAAACTAATGATGTCCTATATGCTGGATCAGTATGATCTTGATGTGTCTGTTGATGTGCTTATTTTTGGGAAATAAGATTAGTTGGAGCAGAGGGGAATTGTTAATTTATATAATCTTAACATGCTAGATTTTTATTTGCACGAAGCACTTTATTTTATGAAAAAATGAGTAAATTATTGAGTAAATTGAGTAAAAATTTTGAGTAAACTGTGTAGATAAAAAGTAATTAAGGGAGTGGGAAAATTTTGAAGAGCAATGCAGAAGGCGTAGAAAGGGAAAAAATGACTGGATGTAAGATAGGAGGTTTGGTAATACTCCACAGATTACATGGGGCAAGTGTTCCTGCCTTCTTGCCTCCCTAAGTAGCATATTAGGAACCACCTATAAAGAATTTTTGTCGTTCAGTTGCTACTTCTTATTTATTTTCCTGTAATAAGCCTCCAACATTACACTTTTTAGCAAGACTGATGCTCAACTCTTACTCTCTGGTAGGCTGTGGTGGTTATTTTTAGCTGATATCTGTTCTGGTTGGTCTGATTGCTAGTTGTTGTTATTACTCCTTCTTTATATTCTCTGGCAACATTGATTTTGGAAGTCTTTCTTTTTCCTTCTCTATTTTAAATATCTATTTATGTATTTATGTATTTATTTAAGCTCTATGCACATTGTGGGCCTTGAACTCATGACCCTGAAATCACGAGTCACATGCTCCACCAACTGAGCCAGCCAGGTGCCCCTTATTTATTAGGAAGGCTTCCTTAACATTTGCTTCTTCTTCCACTTTTCAAGTCAGTCAGCTCTTTCTCTGCTTCTCCAGTATTCCCTGGTAGATGTCCATAGTAGCAGCTGTAGTAGGCTGAATTATGGCCCCCAAAGATATCAGGTCCTAATTCCTGAAATCCTTAAGTGTCACCTTATTTAGAAAAAGGGTCTTTACAAATACGATTAAATTAAAGGTCCGGAGGGGCGCCTGGGTGGCACAGCGGTTGAGCGTCTGCCTTCGGCTCAGGGCGTGATCCCGGCGTTATGGGATCGAACTCCACGTCGGGCTCCTCCGCTGTGAGCCTGCTTCTTCCTCTCCCACTCCCCCTGCTTGTGTTCCCTCTCTCGCTGGCTGTCTCTATCTCTGTCAAATAAAAAAATAAAATCTTAAAAAAAAAAAAAGCGCAATGTGAGAGAGTGAATATTCCAAGGATCACATGGAATGTACTTGCACATTATTATTTGTTGTTTATCTGAAATTCAGATTTCACTTGGTGGGCCTCCTCTTTTTTATTTGGTAACCCTAGATAGAGATCATGTCTTAATCATCTCTGTATTGTTTAGCAGTATTTGGTAAAATGGATGTTTGTTATAAATGACATGATAATTTTGCAAATAGTTAAAAAATATTTTATTTATTTATTTATTAAAGATTTTATCTATTTGACAGAGAGAGAGAGACAGCAAGAGAGGGAACACAAGCAGGGGGAGTGGGAGAGGGAGAAGCAGTCTTCCTGCTGAGTAGGGAGTTCAATGCAAGACTTGATCCCAGGACCCTGGGATCATGACCTGAGCCGAAGGCAGACGCTTAACAACTGAGCCACCCAGGCGCCCCAAAAAGTCTTTTTATTACTGAGATTTCCAAACATATTCAAAAGCAGAGAGAGAATAGTGTAGCAAAGCCCCTTGTATCCATTACCTAGGTTCCATGATCATCAATACATGATTGATCTTACAGTTTTTAAAAAAATGCTTTGTTCAAAAGAAGCAGCTCTGGTGGTATTGTTTTGTGTGTATATATTTCTCTGTGTGTGTATGTGTGTATGGCAGGAGATGGTTGGTGGCAAGAGTATGAATTTTAAGATGCTACGTTCTTCCAAAAGAATCCAGGAATTGGGGAGTGGGGAGCATTGTGTATGAATAGCAGGAGAATCAAACACAATTTTAGTGATTGAGGGAACCTAGCAAAGAATGCCAGGTGAGATAGAGCACATGGCCAATATTTTCCAAATATAAATTGAAACATGGGCACAGAGACTAGTAAATATAACTTTGGTAGAATTGTTCCACTGAAAACAAAGCATTTCATGAATGCTCAACTAGGTTTGCTGGCAATTTCACCTCTCAGAATAGTCAGGAAGCAATGAGGAGAATGGATATCCAGAACTTGATTCTGAATGCCAAGGAGGAACAGGTTGGAGTCATGGAAGTGACTGGCACTGAGGGAGGGGTGTGACATTATGACCATATCATCCCTGAATGTGAAGTAGCTAGGGAAAAGAGGGCTGGACGTAGTCAGACCATCATGGTTTGCAGGACAAGTAGGCTTCAAAAATTCAGAGGAAAGACAGGTATATTTGCATCAGGTGGGTGTTGAATGACATATAGTTGCCAGAGAAACAAGAAGCTCTTTTAAAAATGAAATTTTAGGGGTGCCTCCCTGGCTTAGTAAGCATGTAACTCTTGATCTCAAGGTTGTGAGTTTGAGCCCCACGTTGGGATTAAATAGGGATTACTTAAATAAATAAATTTTTAAAAAAACCTTTAAAAAATGAAATTTTACAGTTGTTTCATACGTTTTTTTAAAGTTTTATTTAAGTAATCTCTACACCCAACATGGGGCTTGAACTCATGACCCCGGGATCAAGCGTCACATGCTTTTCCTACTGAGCCAGCCAGATGCCCCAAGTTTCATACATTTTTAAATGGAGGGAGGAAATCAGAAGGCATCTGTAGCAACTACTGTTGGTTGCCTACCTTCATAACAGGTAACCTGAACCAATGAAGTGAGCCAGGCCAACAAGTCAGCCAACAGATCCTTGATTCCCCTATCTTTACTGATGTATAATTGACAAATAAAATTGTATATATTTAAAGTGTACAATGTGATGATTTGTTTTATGTGTACCTTACCACAAGCAGGTTAATTAATACATTCATTGCCTAACATACTTACTTTTGTGTGTGTCTGATAAGAATGCTTAAGATCTACTCTCTTGGCAGGTTTCAAGTCTACGATACAGTATTATTAACTATAGTCATCATGCTGTACATTAGATTCCCAGAACTTACATATCTTAAAACTGAAGACTTAGGGGGCACCTGGGTGGTGGAGATGTTTAAGCACCTGCCTTTGGCTCAGGACATGATCTCCAGGTCCTGAGAACAAGCCCCGTGTCCTGGCTCCCAGCTCAGAGGGGAGTCTGCTTCTGCCTCTGCCCCTGCTTGTGCTCTCTCTGTCTGTCTCTCTCTCTCAAATGAATTAAAAAACAAAAACAAAAACAAAACACCACCAAAAACTGAAGACTTATACCTTTTGACTAGCAACTTCCCATTTTCCCCACCCTCTAGCCCTGGTAACCACCATTCTACTCTCTGTTTCTGGGAGTTTGACTTTGTTTGTTTGGGTTCCATATGTAAGTGAGATCATGAAGTATTTGTCTTTCTCTTTCTGGCTTATTTCACTTAGCATGATGTCCTAGGTTTATCCATGCTGTCACAAATGACAGGATTTCCTTATTTCTCATGGTTGAATAATATTGAATTATGTGTTTATTCATTCATTTGTAGACAAACATTTAGGTTGTTTCCATATCTTGGCTATAGTGAGTAATGCTACAATGAACATGGGAGTGCAGATATCTCTTTGAGACACTGATTTCATTTCCTTCAGATAAATACCCGGAAGTGGGCTTGCAGGATCATGTGTTTGCTCTATTTTTAATTTTTTGAAGAATCTCCATACTGTTTTCCATAATGGGTGTACCAGTTTACACCCACCACAGTGTTCAAGAATTCCCTTTTCTCCACGTCCTTGCCAATACTTGCTATCTCTTGTTTTTAAAATTTTTTTTTTGATAAAAGCCATTCTAACAGGTGTGACGTGATATCTCATTTTGGTTTTAGTTTGCATTTTCCTGATGATTAGTGATGTTGAACACCATTTCATGTACCTGCTGGCCATATGTATTTCTTTTTTGGAAAAATATCTGTTCAGAGCCTCTAGTAATTTTTTAAAAAGATTTTATTTATTTATTTTAGAGAGAGAGAGAGAACATGAGCAGGGGGAGGAGCAAAGGGAGAGAGACAAGCAGACTCTGTGCTGAGTGTGGAGCCCGACTTGGGGTTGGAACCCATTGATGGGGGAAACAGAGGCAGAAGAAAAATTATTAAATTTCCTTACTACCTACAGCCCACTGACAAGTCCTTGAAACAGGTAGAGTGACATTCTTCTAGGGACTCAACTACCTCGATGTTAATAATTTGCTAAGGGAAAAAGGCAACCCTAGCCCGAAAGCCACCCCCACCCCAGGATCCTGTAAGTATACTTTAACATATAAAATTTCCTTTGGAAACTTCCTTTATCTCTAAACCCCCCAAGATGAGTGTTGGCAATCATCCCCCAAACATATGGCACCGATATACATCTGAAGGGTCTCATGACTAAGGTTTTATTAGATGGTAATAAATTACCTTTTCCCAACAATAGCTAACCCCCTCAAGGTCCTGGAAACCTTGCTTCCAAAATTCCTTAGAGACACATGCTATCCCTAACCCCCTCCCAACTTGACAGTATATAATGGGCCACTCCTTATGACCCCATTGTAGCTCTTTCTGCCCATGGGTCCTGTCCCTATGTTTTAATAAAATCACCTTTTTGCATCAAAGATGTCTCAAGAATTCTTTCTTGGCTGTCAGCTTTGAAGCCTGATGCTTTTCCTCTATCACCATGATCCTGAAACCATGACCTGAGCAGAAATCAAGAGTCAGCCACCCAATGGACTGAACTACCCAGGCACCCTGCCTTTGCCAACTTTTTAACTGGATTCTACTTTTTTTTTTTTTTTTTTTTTTTTTTTTNTTTTTTTTTTTTTTTTTTGCTATTGAGTTGTATGAGTTGTATGCTATTGAGTTCTTTATAATATTTTGGACATTAACCTCTTATTAGATTTTTGATTTTCAATATTTTCTTCCATTCAGTAGGTTGCTTTTTCATTTTGTTGATGGCTTCCTTTGTTGTGCATAAGCTTTTTAGTTTGATGTTGTCTCACTTGTTGATTTTTGCTTTTGTTGCCTGTGCTGTTGGTGTTACATCCAAAAAAATCATCGCCAAGACCGACATCGGGGAACTTACTGCCTATGTTTTCTTCTAGGAGTTTTATGGTTTCAGTTTTACATTCAAGTCTTTAATCCATTTTGGTTAATTTTTGTGTATGGTGTAAGACAGGGGTTCAGTTTCATGTTTTTCCATGTGGCTTTCCAGGTTTCCTAACACCATTTATTGAGGAGACCGTTCTTTCCCCATTGAGTATCCGTAGCTCCCTTGTCATAAATTAATTGACCATATATGTGTGGATTTATTTCTGGGCTCTCTATTCTGTTCCACTGATCTATGTGTGTTTTTATGCCAATAATGTAGTTTTGATAATTGTAGCTTTGTCATATAGTTTGAAATCAAGGAGCATGATGCCTCCAGCTTTGTTCTTCTTTCTCAAGATTGCTTTGGGCTATTTGGGATCTTTTGTGGTTCCATACAAATTTTAGGATTCTTTGTTCTATTTCTGTGAAAAATGCCACTATAATTTTGATAGGGACTGCATTGAATCTGTAGATTGCTTAGGTTCATGCAAACATTTTGACAATATTAATTCTTCCAATCCATGAGTATGGAGTATCTTTCCATTTAATTGTGTCCTTTTCAGTTTTTTTCCGTCAATGTATTATAGTTTTCAGTGTACAGGTCTTTTACTTTCTTGGTTAAATTTATTCCCAGGTATTTTATTCTTTTTGAGGCAGTTGTAAATGGGGTTGTTTTCTTTCAACAGTTGCAAAAATTAGGGCTCCAGACGAGTATACGGGCTCCTTTCTGGGAGATACCAGTGAGCTGTAGTGAGGCAGAGGGATTTTGCATAGACAGCATTCCCTGGCTTACATTGCTGTTGTTCCCTGAGAGCAGTTCCCTGAGAGCACCTCCGTAGCCTCTAGATGGTGCCCAACCTGAAACCTGACCCTAAGGCCTAAGCTCCACAGAAAGTCAAGGGGTATGTTTTAGTATATTGTTTGTGCAGTGCCCTGGAGGTGTTAGCCTGCCAAGAACTGTCTTTTTAATTGTCATAGTCTCCTGGGATTCAGGAATGCAGCTACCCTCCCCCCCCAGCCACTAGAACCAATCAGGAGGTATCCCCTCTGTAGCAGCAGTAAAAATCAGGCATCAGTTGTAAAAACTGGGGTAGCAGACTCATGTAACATACACATATAACACATATAACAGCTCCCTTGCAAGAGATGCTGGTGCTCTGTAGCATGGCAGAAGGAGAGTGCAAAGACAGCGCCTGCCGTCTGAGGTCCCAGGAGAGGTTTATGGTCAACCCTTAGATGTGTGTTTAATTAAAAGCCTGTCTCTCAGGCTGCAGCTCTGATGAGAAGCTAATAGGCTTCTTTCACAGAAATATTGAGCACCTGGGTTTGTTGCCTCTTGCTGAGCCATGGGGATGGTAACTACTTAAGAGCTCTTTCTCCATTGGTTATAGTCCTGTGGGACTTGTGAATATCACCCCTGTCGGTCACTAGGGCCAGGTGATGTAGAGGTGGCCCCTAAAAGCAACACCAATAATCATGACACCAGACGAAGGTCCATTCTGGAAGATACCAGTGAAGTGGAGTGAGGTAAGGAAGAGTGCAAAGATTGTCTTCCTCAGCCTTTGTAGTGTAGGCTCCTTTAAATGTGCTGAACAGGAAGCCTGCCCTTCAAGCCAAAACTCCTGGATAAAAAATAGACCTCTTTCACAGAAAGACAAGGGGTATGTTTCAGTCCGCTATCTGTGTGGTGCCTTGGGAGGGGTAGTCTGCCAAGAAATGTCTCTCATATTGTGACAGTCCCATGGGACCCAAGACTCAAGCCCTTCTGGCCTCTAGAGCCAGGTCATCAAGAGGCATTCCCTGGGGGGGCAGCCGCAAAAACCAGGTCACCAGATGTAAAAACGGGAGCACCATAAATGTGTAGAAGCTGCCATCTGGGAGATACTGGTGCTCTGGAGTATAACAGAAGGAGTGTATGAAGGTGACACTCACTGGCTGGATTGAAGTGGAGGGGAAATTGCAAAGATGGCACCCATCAATAAAAGGAGAAAAAAAAAAGAACAAAAAAGAAAAAAAAAAAAAGGAAAAAAAGGCCCTTTCTGGCTGTCGCAAGTCAAAGGGTGAATGTCCAAGATGGCGCCTGCCGTCAAGAGCATAAAGATGGTACCTGTGGGAAAAGGATTCAAAAATAAGGATGCTACTTGCTGGTTTTAAAAGTGCAGAGTAAAAGCAGAAAGATGGTGCCCACCAGCCTCCTACACAGAAAAAATCTCAGCTGGCCCTTGTCCCTCAGACCAATGCTTTAACATTAGGAAATGAATCTCTTTCACATAAAGTCTGGGCGCTTTTCGAAGGGCTGTTTCTTGGCCCTGGAGTGGGTGAGTCTGCACACAGGCCCTTTAAGAGCTGTTCCTCACTTAGACATAGCTCCAGGATCTCCTGAGCACAAGCCCCACTGGTCTTCAAAGTCAGGTGTTTTGGGGGCTCATCTCTCAGGTGCTGGTCTTAAAAGTTGGGGTGTCTTAAAAGCATAAAACCCTTCACTCTTTAGGGAGAAGCTCCTGTTTTGGGTTCCCTCCTGACTGTGGGTTGTTTCACCAGGGGGAACTTGTTTGCTGGTTTTTAGTTTTTTTTTTTTTTTTTTTTCTTTTTTCCAGAGGAAATTGTTCCATATATAGCTGTAGATTTGGTGAATCTGTAGGAGGAGGATGAGTTCGGGATCTTCCTATCTTGCCATCTTGAACCAGAACCTCATTATATTTTGTTGTTGAAGAGACTGGGTCAATTTTCTGGTAGAATTCTGCCTTCTAGATTTATATAATTGTTTACTTTCATGGAAATTTTAGTTTACTCTCCACTGTATTTCCTGTAAACTGGACATTTCTATCTAAATTTGTGACTAAAATGAAGTTTCAGGTAAAACATTCTTGTCAAGAATATTTCATGAGTGATGCTGTGAACATTATATTGTATCATATACTGAGTCGCATATTACTAGTTGTTCTTATGATGTTATCCTCCATCACTGGATTCATGATTAATGTGAAAACTGCCACCATCACTCCGTTAGGAAGTTATGAGTTTTCCTGTTGAGACAAGTAGATATTCTGTATGTTGACAACTTGGCAACAGATTATTACCCAGTCTTTGTCAACCTTATACTCCATGCATTTTTTTTTTTTTTAAGTAATCTTTCCACCCTATGTGGGGCTTGAGCTCACGATCTCAAGATCAAGAGTCACATGTTCTACCAACCGAGCCAGCCAGGCATCCCTATACTCAGTGCTTTTAGTACTTATTGCTGATTCTTGCCTGAGCCGGTTATTCCATTATAGATTGCAAAATGGTGATTTTTCCAATTTTGTCAATCACTTTGCATTCACTAGTCAGGATTCTTCTGTCAAGAAAAGCTTCTCCTCATCAAGTGGAGCCAATCGTTACTCTGAAATAGAGTTCCATGTGGTAAAGGAATAATACATAAATCTCTCTCTTTACCAGTATTCGAGTAAGGAATTGGTATTACTGTCATCCCAGTTAGTGGCAAAAGTGTTTTTTTTCTTTTTGTGTTAAAGTATTATTAGGATTTTTATATATTCAAGTGCATTAATCAGTTATAGTATTCTTTATGATATTGTCAAAGACTGTATTTACCTAAGAAGGTTATGCTGATATATTTGGTCCCACGTGTTCTTCTTATAATGTGATGTTGACACTTCCCCGTGATTTCTGCCCAGCATTTTCTTGGGATATATGCTTTCAGTGAAATCCAACCACCCTGAAGCCACTACATTGGAGAAGAGAAAGCATATGGAAAGAGAACATAGAGATATAGAGGGATGACTAAGGAATACTGATTGTTCCATCCTTTACCTCTTCCAGGCCAGGCAACAAACATGTGAATGAATGAGTGAGCCTTCAGATTTCAATCTTTAGCTTTTGAGATGCTCAATTGATGCCGAGTACAGTGGATACCAGCTGACCCACTGAACTCTGCCCACACTGAAAATTTGAGAGAATAATAAATGTTGTTCTTTATTTAGTTTTTTAAAAATATGTGTTGTTTCAAGTGAAGTTTGGTGTCGTTTTCTGCATAGCCACAGTAGCTAGATGAAGTTGGCCTGTAGGAGCCTCCCCAAATTGATTCCCATGGCCTTTGACAAGATGCCTATGCTCTTCAATAGTTTCCTTACTTTCTGGCATAAAATGATGTCTTACGCTCCCCTTGTATATTTCTGCCTCCAGATCTGAAACCAGCCTTTTCCCCAAAGAGTCCTGGTTCTTTTTAGTGGGAAATGGTATTTAGGGTCCAAAATGTGGGCATTAAGAAAGCTTCCAAAAGGAACAAATTTCAATAGAAAAATTACAAACTTGATGATAATAAAACATTTCAACATGTTTCCCAAAAGCAGAATTGAAAGACAAACCATGAAGGTCAACAGAATGGACAAGAAAAGTAATACAATTCTAACGAAAATAAAAACATGAACAGGGGTGCCTGGCTGGCTCAGTCACTAGAGCATATGACTGTTGATGTCAGGGTTGTGACTTTAAGCCCCACGTTAGGTGTAGAGGTTACTTAAAAAAACAAACAAACACAAACAAGCAATTCTCAAAAGATGGAATGCCTATGGATAATAAATATTGAATTCAACTTACTTATACTAAAATATAGAATATATACTATTTTTCCTTTATCAAATTAATAGATTTTCTTTAAAAGAAATAAGCTTCTGGGGCACCTGGGTGGCTCAGTCAGTTAAGCATCTGTCTTTGGCTCAGGTCATGATCCCTGGGATGGAGCCCCACATCGGGCTCCCTGCTCAGTGGTGAGTCTGCTTCTCCTTCTCCCTCCGCAGCTCCCCTCCACTCGTGCTCTCTCTCTCTCTCACTCTCTCTGTATTAAATAAATAAACAAAATATTAAAATAAATAAGTAAAATAAATAAGCTTCAACATTGACAAGAATGCAGTAAAAAATGTAATCTTGTACACATTGGTGGCAATGCCACTTGATTTTTGGCTTTCTGCTAAGTAATTGGGCAATGTGAATAATGATGCAATATTAAAAAGTTGCAATGATTTGTACTAGCTAGGATAGAGCCTAAGATGCTGTGACAAAGAGATACCAAGTGAAATGTTGGTAAAATTTAAAAAAAAATTTTTTTTTCTCTCATACAACAGGTAGAGAGTAAGTAGTCCAGGTTGGAAGGGCAACTCTGCTTTCTGTGGTCGTTTAGGGGCCTGGTTCTTTCCAGTCTCTTGCTTTGCCATTTCCTAAGTGCTTAAGTTATGTGGTTGAAGCTAGATCACAGGCAAGTCTGGGTTCTAGCTTGCATGAAGGGGAGAGAAAGAAGTCTAGGACAAGCAATTTTCTCTGAAGCTAGTAGGGTAGAATTCTGCTACCAAGGCCGCATCTAGCTGGAAGGGAGGCTTGGAATTGCCATCTGTAGACAGGAGCTATATATCTAGCTTAAACCCTGTTATTTAGGAAGACGACCACATCCTTTGATTCAATAATTCTTTTTCTGGTAATGTATTTTAATGAAATAAGTCAATTGCAGAAAATGTGTTAATTACTTAACAATAACTCAGCCAAGGAGAGTAATGTGCAGTGTTACTTACTAGAGAGGAAAATCACTTGAGAAACATCTATACATATTATCAAAGGGTTTTAGAGGCCATGGCAAGGAATTAAATGAGGTGGAAACCAGTGGAGGGTTTTGAGTAAAAGAGTGATTCAGTGTAAGAATATTCTGCTTGCTGTTTGGAGAACAGGGTGGAAACAGTTGCCGTACTCCAGGAGATGAATGATGATGGTAGTATGAACGAGGGTTTTAGCGGTAGTATAGTTGATTGAACTTTTATTAGCTGTATGGATTTTGGAAGGACCATTTTGACTGTGAGGCTAAATTTCCCACTTTACTTAGCCCATAAAATAAGAGATAATGGCAAAAGATCACTAAGTGGGGCATTGGTACAGACATATACCTGGAGTCTTATTTTAAAATGTTCAAAGTTAGGGGTCTGTGGGTGGCTCGGTCGGTTAAGCGTCTG
Source organism: Ailuropoda melanoleuca (assembly GCF_002007445.2). Taxonomy (NCBI): domain Eukaryota; kingdom Metazoa; phylum Chordata; class Mammalia; order Carnivora; family Ursidae; genus Ailuropoda; species Ailuropoda melanoleuca. Next base: position 19,624,590 of record NC_048228.1, on the reverse strand, counting down.
CCTTCAGCTCAGGTCATGATCCCAAGGTCCTGGGATTGAGTTCTGTATCAGGCTCCTTGCTCAGTGGGGAGTCTGCTTCTCCTTCTGCCTGCCACTCCCCCTGCTTGTGCCCTCTCATGTGCTCTCTCTGTCAAATAAATAAATAAAATCTTAAAAGTAAAAATGTTCAAAGTTTATAAAGTTAAAGGTAAGAAAAATTCCAAGAAACTCTAAACAAAAAGATATTTCTCAAGTAAAAGTATCATGTTTATTTTCTTGTATCTTAGTTTATTAATATGCTCTTTTCCACAGAATAATCACAAAATATGAAAACCTTAGTTTTCATTATTTTGTCTTCATTCCTTACATTTAAAGTGGATTGCACTATTTTTGTATGTATTTCCTAAAGCTATAATATCAGTTTTTAAGTAGTAGCTATATATCCTCTTTATTATGGACATAATTTAATCAATAATGATTAAGCTATATGATTATTAATCTAATAACCTGTCATTTTATATATAATATTTAAGTCATCTGTTTGTTTGTATCAAGCATGTGATATTTTCTCCTGAAAAGATGGTCAGATTGCTTGTGACTAAGGAATTAAATATGAGATTCCATGAAGCAACTAATGTCCATTTGTTTTCTACTGGAACAAGCCATATGAAGAATAAAACTGTTTAAGTCAATTCATTTATTCTCACTACTTGTTGAACACCTACTGTGTTTAACACCTATTTATGTCATTGTAAATAATACCAAGGTACATGATATTCAATGGATTTATAAACTGGGATTAGAGAGAGATCCTGTTTCTACATAAATGTTTGAAATACAGTTGATAAACTAAATTCACAGGAAGTAATACAGTTAAAGTAGACAACGTGAATCCTCCTCTTGGCCAGGGATGAATTACACTTCTGATCACTGCTCCTTATTTGGCTGTGATTTTGCTTCATAAAAGCTTAGTAAGTTTGGTTATTCTTAGCTTAAATGTTTCATGTATTACCATGTATCATAATGAAACTAAGATGAAACATGGCTCTGTTACTAGCCTTCAGATTTAGTATTAGACACAGAACATTTTATAAGGATCCTTGATAAAGCTATTACTTCTTTGACTTATCACAGAAATAAAATTAGAAGCCCTGTGCCAAATAAAAAGAAATCTTATTTGAAACCATGCACATTGTTCAAATACCCTGCCTCCAAATCTAATATCCCTGCTTTGTGCTAGGTGCCTAGTAGGTGATCAATAAATGGTTATTGAATGAATGAATGCAAGCATGAATAGATGATTCTGAGTTTCTGCCTGCTTATCTGTCTAGGTCTATATAGGTCAATTTCTGTTGGACTGAATGTGAATCCCCTCACAGTGGGATTATTGCACATGGCACTGAATCTAGTGGTTACCTCCCTGAGAAATTCCATGAACTAAAGCCACTGGTAACTAGCTTAAATAAAATTCACACAAAACCCACCAATATTTTATGACTTAACCATATAACCATATATATATATTCTACAGAAAGGTGGGGGGAGGTAGTAGTGATTTGCAGATGAAATCACTCCTATGGTTATTAGCATCTTGACAGTAGCTCATTTTTCACCTTTCCTGAACTAGGCGTGGAGCTCCAGTTACTTCCCTGTATCTGAGAAATTCTGGCTGCTAACAAATCCAAGTGCTTTTCTTGCTTATTTTTTTCTTCTGTTAGAGACAGAAGGAATCAGGCAAAAACATAGTTTGTGAGAAAACAGCAATTCCTTACTCTGTACCACCTGCTTAAATGTAAGCCAAGGGCACCCGAATGATGCAACCCATGAGTGTAGAAGAGGCTGGTGGATGGGCTGTCACGTCTGGCTGATCTGATGTCAGAGCAGATCATGTGGTCCTCTGTGGGCCGCTGGGACTGGCCCGCCGAAAGCACATGGATTACAGTCTGAGGCTGTAATGGGAAAGTCGGCTCCTGGGCTGCTGTCTCATAGACACCAGCCTGCAGGGAAGCTGGGGGCTCTCCGATTTGCCCTGCTCCGGGGCCCCTCCTGCTGCGTGACTCACAGGCACAGTGCAGAGAGAAGCTGCTGCTCCCAGTAAGTACTTAAAGAAGATCTTTATTCAGAGCATTCTGGAAGCGGGGAGGAAGTGTGGGTGTGGATGGGGGTTGCTGGAAGCCCTTTGTAGAACACTTTCCCAGGATCTGGGCTGGGCATCGTGGCTTTCCATGCCATCCTGAAGTTGATAGGCAGTGGTGATGGGCACACGTCCCCCAGCCCTGATTTCGGTTTGTTCTCCATGGGACGTGTTTTTCTGAACTGCATTTTCTATTCTTGTAATTGTAGGATAGATTTGTTAGATCTGGTTAAAGTTAATGGATTTCAGATCCTCAGAACCTTGAGGGGTCTTGGCGTTCTCTGTGTGGTAAGCAAGGAGAGGGGAGAGAGGGTGGTGTCTCTTAGTCAGAATCACTGTTTATGTTAAGATATTGGCTGTGTCTGTGCTGGAGAAATATTTAGTGGTTGCTACCTCTTTCTTGCTTTGGGTAAGTAGGTGATGGGAAAAAAAGCAGGGTGAGCCAGCAGTGAGGAGTATGTAGATTTGAGGATTTACTGGTAAATTGAAATGCTGTTAAAATATTGCTTTTTAGTGGGCCATTGTATATTAGGTTGTGCCCACTGGCAAAAACAGGTGCCAGTAGGGAAGGATGATGGAGTTCTCTCTCCCTTTTCCCAGCAAGCAAATTGTTTTTCCTGTGTTAGAAGCTCTGTTAAAGAGTGGTGAGAAGTGCAAGCAGTGCAGATTTCTAAGCACTGTTTTTGTTGTTTTGCTGGTAACAAGCATCACATTCCCACACTCATGCACCCGGAGAGATCCTCACCTCCGTGATGTTTAGGTGTGGCCTTTTTGGAGAGGAAGGGAATACATGCAGTAACATCTTATTGTTCCTTCTGGGCATATAACACTAAATTTGTTTTAGAGACTGAAAATAAGTGTGGCTGGAAGGGGCTATAAAGGGAAAATTAGGAGAAGAGATTGTTTATTTGCCTTGGCACTTTTCTGCGAACACTTGACAGAGTTTGAGGTCAAGGTGTAGGATGTCCACTTGAAAGACATAAGCAAATAAGTAAATAATTGGCTATGTCGTTAAGCATTGGAAAATATTTATTCTTTTTTGTTTTGTTTTGTTTTTAGGAATAACCCTAGTCTTTTCTTTGAGTCTCTGCACAAACTGTAGGCTTTGCAAAGCCTGATTCTAGAAACATTTAGGCATTGAAGAAACTTTTGGGTGGGAAAGATGGTGGGATGGGAGCAAAGAGAGTATGCTTAGATGAGATCTATTCTTTTTTATAGGCTTTTGCAGTAGATGACTTAAGTCACAGAACATCAAACAACAGACAACAGCTTGCCCCACCCATAGTGTTGTGAACATGGATTATTCACTTGCCATTTTATTCCAATGAACTGCATTAGCACTTAGTGCAGAGAAGGTTCTAATTCATTGTTTGAGCCCCGTGAAACAGAGTACAAGCCAAATACAATGAAGCCACAGAAAAATGAAGATTCCCTCTTTCCTGCCCCACCCCATCTTGTTCTCCCTCCATATTGTTGAGTGAAGCTAGATTTATGCTGGAAAGAGTCCTTATTCCTGTTTGTCATTTTGTTAGCCATTTCAGAAGAGCTGGCAAAGGGCATAGGATATGCAGCTGGTACTTGTTGGAGGAGAGTAGGTGAGCATAGTGTGAGAAATGTTTTTAGAGGTACTCTTACCACCCTAGCCCAGACCACACCCCCTTTTTTGGCCCCGTGCCAAACACAGTATCTCTGTGTAGGGAAGCCTGATGAACTGATGCCCATGCTTTGGCACATTGATTCTTCGGTTATAAAACCAAGGAGCCCTCATCTCTGCAGACACACACCACCTGCTTCTCAGGGTAGAGATGCCAGTTTGTAGGAGTTTTAGAATTTCTTTTCTTCTAAAATTAATACATTAGTATGAAAAGAAATGGAAGAAATCATGCATTTCCCCATCTCTCTCACAAAAGCTCTGGTTAGTGTCTTTGTTTTCTTCATGTCTTAATTGTCATTTTCAGCAGGCTATGATTAATGCACAGGAGGGGTCTACACCCCAGATTTCTACTTTTCAGGGAAGGCTTATGCAGTTAGGGACTTAGAACTGGAACAGACCTTAAGGACTGACAGTTCATCCCCTTATTTTACAGAGGGGAGACTGGCCCGAGTTGTACAGGTGATGAGTGACAGAATCAGGACCAGAACCCGGCTCTCCTCACTCAGTGCACCTTTTGCAATAACGTAACTCAAGGAGAAAGCATTTTCCTACAAAATTAGGTGTTCTTTTTCTTCCAATTTTAGGTTATTTTTCATTGTATTTAGCTGTGGTACTACTGGAATAGCAAAATCACTACAATTTCACTTTTCTTTCCTAAGAATATCTTGTACGAGGTTGGAAAGTCCCTAAAAAGAAAATTAAGTTCTATTTTCTTAGGGAAGTAACGTGTTCTTTGTAGGTCATGTGATAAGATCTCAAATACCTGATTATTAGTTTTCCAATCTTGCCTTACTGGGAATGTGGACCACTTTAATTAGTAAAGAAATCATTATTCAATTATGGCAAACAAATATCACACTAACACTGAGAAGTTTCTTCTCATTTGGGTAGTTATCTTTTTCTTTTTTTTTTTTAAGATTTTATTTTTAAGTACTCTCTGCATCCAACATGGGGCTTGAACTCACAACCCTCAGATTGAGAGTCACGCGCTCCGACTGAGCCAGCCAGGCGCCCCTGTGTAGTTTTCTGAGTCATATTAATGTTCTTTCTTTATGCAGGCTCTATTCATGGTGACATATTTAAGACCATTTAAGAGATGTTTCAGTTTAACTTACTCTCTTTAGATTACAGCTAGATCTAAAAGAGATTTCAAAAAATACTTGTTGATTGAATGATAGAATATACAGAACATTACAATGCCTGCTTATGAGTATATTGAGATTTAAAAGGTAATGTAATGTTATGCTCTTCCATAATGGTATTAGAATATCCATCTGCTAATTACTCGGTCTAGTTTTGGTCAGAGTGAGAATCACATATTTGTTTGAAATCAGTATAAATATGAGTAAATGTCACATGTAATTCATCTTTGCTAATGCTATTTGTAAAAGCAACAAACACATCATTAGATTGGGTATTGTTTAATTACATTTTTTAGTAACCTTGACTATAATACAGAGGACCTCTGATTATATCCTTAATGTGTAATAAACAGTTTCTACTGGTCTAGTGAGGACGTCCTTTCCTTCTAGGCATTAAACTATAGTGATATATTGGAAGAAATTAGTTCTGGTGGCTTTGAGTGGTTTCGACAAGAATAATTGGAACACTGTTCCAAAGAGCCTGCACTCTCTAGCTCAGAAACAAATGGCTGCATGTGTGACATTTCTAAATGGTGACATCTTCAAGGATCCCTCTGGCTGATTTCTTATTTTAGGTTTCAGGTTATGTGAGGAAAAAAAGAGAACAGAAAAGGGAAGTTGGGCGTTAATGTTTCTAATACGGAGAGGCAAAGACTTCAGATAAAGATACCACTTATTTTAAACAGATCTAACTAAGAGGAAATGCAAAAACGATGGTCAGGGGAGCCTCAATACAGTGAATAGCTGCTGTCCTTGTTGTAAATTCCACTCTTTAAGGTCTTGGATGCCTTTAACTGGTTCCATTTAGGCAGAAAGCACAAGCGAATATCTCTTGTTGTAAACAAAGCAACAGATTTAAGTTAATGCTAATGTGTTCACAGCCAGAGCCAAAAGCTTTTCAGGGTTATTATAACACACTGGGCTCTTAGCCCATCCATCTAAATGTCTAAAGTAGACTAAAGTTATGGATCAGCCCATTGTATACACCATCCCACATGAGAGCCAGATGCTACTGTTTACTGTGCTAGTAACTTTGTCAGCTTCAATGTGAAATCTGAGATTACTGTTTGGGGTCAGTGGAAGTTATAGATTGATTTCTTTGATCATGAATTTAAGCTCCTGCACTCCAGTCTGTTTTGATTAATGCTGATTTTTAGAACGATCTCTTAAACTTAATTTACACCCAACTGTCTAAACTGTTTAGATGAAGGGCTTCCTCATGAAAACTGTGTTTATTTATCATCTTTTGGGTCTTTGGGTTTGATGTAGGTCTTCAGCATATTTTTTGTCCTTTTTTGAACGTGGAAAAGAAGTCATGAAGTTTCTGTTGCACAGCACTGCACTTGAAAATACCACTACAACATACCTTTTGAGAAGATTTGTTAGAAAAATAGTTCTGTGTATAATGATTTAAGAAAAGATTATCCGCCGTCCTCAGTCAAAAAGAAAATTGCATCATTTAAGACCCAGTATTGGGTTTTGTTGACATTGTTAGATCTTTATTCCTTAATCTTAATTTGATTTGTGCCTTTTGTATGAGATTAAATCGTTTTTTTTTTGAGGAAGTATTGTTAAGTAATAATAATAACAACAACAATAGCAACTGCCATATGCTGAGCACTTCCCATATTCTAGACCCTTTACTAACATATCATTTGTTTATGGACATTTCACAGATGGTAAGGTGAACTTGCACTAATGCACATGGCTTGTAGCTCAGATTTCAACCAGGTCTTTCTAAGTCAAAGCTCTAGCTCTTATAATTTATGCTATTGTTTCAAGTATAGATTCCTGTAGGGTTGTGCACACAAACATAAAGGTTGTGATAAAGTCCTTTTTGCCTATATACAGCACACAAATTTGGGAAGGGATTGTTGATTTATAGCTGAGGAGAGCATGCCTTAATTTTGGATAAGATTTCAGTGTGTTAATAAATCGTGGTGTGATTTGGTTAAAAGATAGGGCAAATGCTTAGGAGTAATAATTACCTGCTTGTTAGTTCTACTGTAAGTATCTAGAAGACAGTCCCCACAGCAAGTTCCTAGTGAAAATGTCATAATTTGACAAAAATTTGTGGTACAAGACCTTGTTCTTAAAAGCATAGTTCTTTCAACTTTATCCAAAACATGGCAGCTTTGTAGTCAGTTTAACTTGTAGTGAAATGATTAAGGACTTCCTAAAAGTAATCAATGTAACTTAACGCCCTAATAAAAATATTTCACAGAACAATTATTACTAGAAGTCTGAAAAAGCACGTTATCATATTTATTATGTTTCCCCCCTTTGCACATCAGTTCATGTTCCCTAACCTGAGTAGTTAATTGCCCACTTTCTTTATGTTCCTTGAGAGAAGGGTTGTTTTACCTTTGTCTTCCCAGAACTGGGCACTGTGACTGGTAGGATGTTGTTTATTCACAAAATTGCCATCTACCATGAGACCCACCTCTCTAAAGGTGTAAGTTTAGTGATTGAAACTCAAAGTAGGATTTCTCTGACATTTTAAGAGAACATGTTGTGGAAAAACAGAACAAAAAAACAGAAAATAAAATGTAAGTAATCCAAACTGAACTGCTGTGTCTTGTTTTTTAGCAAAGCAATTTCACAAATCCTTTCATGCTAGTCATTCAGAATATCCATTGTTGGTATTTTTGTTTGTGACACTTTAAAGTATACCCTTGAATGTGCTATTCAAGTGCTAATGAAAAAATAAGCTCCAAAAGTTTCACATGATTAGATCTTTTCTTGTCTTGGTATTGGAATATCAATGCTGCAATTCATAACTTTTCCTCATATCTTAATACCATTGGTTTTTAAAAAAATTATTTAAAAAATTTTAAAAAGATTTTATTTATTTATTTGAGAGAGAGGGAGAGAGACAAAGAGAGTGAGTGCACAGAGGGAGAGGGAGAAGCAGACTCCCTGCTGAGCGGGTGGGGGGGGCTCCCCCACCCTTTGGGGCTTAATCCTAGGACCCTGGAATCATGACCTGGGCTGAAGGCAGATGCTTAACTGACTGAGCCACCCAGGTGCCCCTATCGTTGGGTTTTTAATAACAGAAACATTAAACCATCCCTAATGAAGAATGAAAGTGTGTTGAAAGTAGATTTTGCATCATTTTATAGGCACACAATTATTTAGTTTTCTCAGAAAGGACTATTGTTCCTTCACATTGTACATTTTGTACTTACTAAAACTTTGTTGATATCCATATATAAAATATATTCTTTCTAGTTGTAAAGTTACTTGTAGAATAATACTGTAGAATTTTAAATGCCTCGTTCTGGTATTGTATGGTATTCTATTTCAGAATAAACTAAATTCTGTAAGAACGTTTGGCTCAGATGTTACTAAAAATTATTGTTGCCCTAAAATCTCACACGGGGAATAACATTCCATGGTTTTCTACTCGTTATGCATTTTTGCTTTGTTTTCGTTTGGGATTGAAAAGAGGAAATTTAGAAGAAATATTTTAAAAGGAGATGTATTGGTGCTTTATAAGCTCCCAGTATGCTGCCAGTTAAATCTACATCGTTACTGTAAAGAGACAGCTATATACTTGTGTTTAGGCACTAACCTGTTTAAATCATTTAAAGTGTGAGTTAGAAAAAGGCAAATCTCCCTAAAAATAGCACTGTATTTGTTAATCAATACTGAGCTAGACCAAGTAGTTGGAAGGACAGAAAATGACCTGTAGCACCTACATCGTAAGGCAAGTCTCATTTGGACATGGGTCAGTTTTGAAAGGTGGTCTTATTTTCAGCTTGAGCCACCAGAGAAATTAATACAGAGAGCCTTTGCTGTACTGAAGAAAGTCTTGGAATACGAAAATAGAAAAGGTTTGAACCAGAATAAGCCAAACCTGAAGTAGTAGGTAAGAGGAGATGACAGGAAGCTGAAGTGGCAATCTTTGAGTCCACGGTAGCTCCAAAACGCAGAACACTACAATATTGGTTGGGATAGATGGCTGAAGCTTTCTGATTTTAGCGGTATCGGCCATTTTCCATTATAACTCTGCTAGGACACCAAAGTTAGGCTAGTTGAAGCTGTGACTGATAATCACAGTTAATGATTAGTTTTGGTGATGCATGATGAACCCAGGGGGCTGTACATTTGGTTTTTTCTTTCAATTTGTGAATGATTTATTGTTTTTGAATATACAGTATATTATCCCAAATTCAAAAGATACAAAACAATAAATAAGTTTTCCTTCTTCCCTGGTATTCCAGTTCCCCTCCTCAGAGATAACTGCTG
>NC_048228.1:19554098-19615330 GCF_002007445.2 Ailuropoda melanoleuca | reverse complement strand
TGGGTGGCTCAGTTGGTTAAGCGTCTGCCTTTGGCTCAGGTCATGATCCCAGGGTCCTGGGATGGAGTCCCCTGTTGGGCTCCCTACTCCACCAGGAGTCTGCTTCTCCCTCGGCCCCTCCCTCCACTCATTCTCTCTCTCTCTCAAATAAAAATAAATAAAATCCTTTAAAAAAATAGTATGTTCTTCTTATAAGAAAATCCAATAGAGGAAGACATGTTTGAAGTAAAAGGTAATGACCCTCAAATTATTTTCAGTGTCAACAGATATCTGGTGCTTTTTTAAAAAATAACATTCCCGCTGAAGAAAGCAATAGTTTCAACTTGCGATAACTAGAGTTATGATTCTTGAGTAATTTCTTTACTTTTAACTACTCAGAAATTATATTAGTTTCTTATTGCTCCTGTAACAAATTTCCACAAATTTGGTGGCCAGCACAAAAATATTATTTTATATTCTGGAGATCAGAGCTCCCCAAATGGGTTTCACTGGGCTGAAACCAATGTGTTGGCCGGGCTGTGTTTCCTCTGAAGAATGTAGGGGAGGTTTTGTTTCCTTGTCTTTTCTAAATTGTGGAGGTTACCTGCATTTCTTGACTCCTGATCCCATCCTCCATATCCAAAGAATGTCACTCCAACCTCTAGTTGTGTCACCACGTGGCCTTCCTTGTTGACCCTCTTGCCTCCCTCTTTTATAAGAACCCTAGCTGGATCATCTTTCCATCTCAAAATCCTTAGTTTAATCACATCATGAAAGTCTCTTTTGCCATATATGGTAACATTCAAAGGTTCCAAGGATAAAGATGTGGGCGTCATTGGGGAGAGGGCATTATTAAGCCTACCGTAGAGATGTTTAACTTGTTGCTGAGGGATTTTGTATGGGAGAAGTGCATATTAAATTAGCAATTCTCCTTCAACTCTTCTTCCTGTTTTCCTCCAAATACCAGAAGCTCCATTATGGTCTTGGATTTGATTTATCTCAGAACACCTGACAGTGATGTGAAGAGGGTCCTAGAGCAACATTTTCCAAACTGAAGCTCTCATGGTGCATGAAATGTTAAGAGATACTCTATGTTAAAAAATGTTCTGTATCAAATAAGATTTTTTATATTAAAACATTGCATGCTCCTCCCACCCACTTTCATCTTTAATATGCATTAGCTTGTGAGAAAGCTACTGAGTACTGTCTATGATTCCAAATGTATTTTATAATGAAATTTTTTATTTCTCTCTTTTTTTCTTTTTAAAAAGAATGCCTATTAATGATCTTCTCAAGGAAACCAATATGTTATATTTGGGAAATGTTGTCCTTAATGCATCTTTCATTCTAAAACTTTACTATATTGCCACTGAAAAAATAAATAAAATAAAAGGCTATATTTAAGGTGACTCTAAATATCTCCTAAATGGCATTGTTCCTTTTAATCTTCTTTCTCTACTTCTTTATTGAACTTAGTTTCTTTAGACTTATTTATTTATTTAGTAAAAGTTTTTATTTATTTATTTGACAGAGAGAGACAGCAAGAGAGGGAACACAAGCAGGGGGGAGTTGGTGAGGGAGAAGCAGGCTCCCCACCGAGCAGGGAGCCCAATGTGGGGCTTGATCCCAGGACCTTGGGATCATGACCTGAGCTGAAGGCAGACGCTTAACGACTGAGCCACCCAGTCGCCCCTTCTTTAGACTTTAAAGCAACCAACTTTTAAAATTTGAATTAAGGTTAGTAATGGCTTTATATTTCTGTAAACAAATTTGAATAATATTACATGCAAGCAAAAATCTTGTGATATGACAACACAAATAAAATTGTTTCAAAAAGTAAGATAATGTCAATGTTTTTCAAGGTGTATAGAAAAATGTACTGTTGTGACTATCTCAAAATCACAGGACTGGGCTGCCAGGGTGGCTCAGTTGGTTAGGCGTCTGCTTTTGGCTCAGATCCTGATCCCAGGGTCCTGGGTTTGAGCCCTGCATCTGGCTCTCTGCTGAGCCTGCTTCTCCCTCTCCCTCTGCCTGCCACTCCCCCTGCTTGTGCTCTCTCTCTCCCTCTTATTCTCTCTTTCAAATAAATAAATAAAATCTTAAAAAAAAACCCACAGGACTGGCACACATGAACAACATTTTTTTTTTTAAAGATTTTATTTATTTACTCGCCAGATAGAGAGAGAGAGAGCACAAGTAGACAGAGCAGCAGGCAGAGGAAGAGAGAGAACAAGCTCCCTGCTGAGCAGGAAGCCCGATGGGGGGCTTGATCTCAGGACACTGAGATCATGACCTGAGCTGAAGGCAGCCGCTTAACAGATTGAGCCACCTAGGTGCCCCACACATGAACTTCTTTAAAAAATTGTACTTATCCTTTTCCTATTTGGGGAAGATATTTCCTTTAATGTAGTCCACAGTGGTACTTCATAACTAATGCTGGTTCACCTCAAAGCTTCCCACAATGGTGTGAACACACCTTTAGCCTCCTGTTGAGTTCGTGGTCAGATAGCCTTTAGCATAGGTTGGCAGTTCAATCTTTGCCAGATAAGACTTTTTTTTTTAAAGTAAGTGGTACTTCTTTAAAAGTAAGCTTACTTTTTAAAGTAAGACTTGAACTCATGACCCCAAGATCAAGAATGGCATGCTCTACTGACTGAGCCAGAAAGGCACCTGGTAAGACAAGGCTTTCATTGCACTTTCTTTGTCCCTTTCCTAAGACACTGATTATATTTTCTCATACTATGTTAGTTACATGCATATTTTGGCTTATATGCCCAAAGTAAAGTTCTTAAGGGTAGGAGCCATCCCTATATTTCTCAGAGTGCTTTCCCCTCTGTAGGAACTGGACCAATGTTTGTCAATGGTTGACTCAATGAATGAATGAATGCATTAACTTAGAATGGAAATATCAGGTGTGTACTACAGTCACCCACCAGTTGATCCACCCATTTATATCCATCCTTAATTAAAATTTTGGGAAACTCACAAAGATATATATAAAGTAAGGAAAAAGCTAAATAATAATAGGTAAGATAACTAAGGCAAAGGAAGGATTAAGGGTTGGAAAGTAAAATAGATTTAGAAGTGAGCCTAGTTCTGAAAAACATATGCCATAAAATCTAATGTATTTGTAAGGGGAGGACATTAATTTGGTACTAAGCTTACTAAGAGCCTATGAAGGAAGAAGTTGGTTTTTTGATTTTCAGTATCTTGATAATTTTAATGTCCGTTGCTGATGTGAAATATAGCTATTCCTAGAATGAGGATCAGAGAGAAATTCTTCCCATGGGATATCAGAAGGAGTTTACTGTATAATATGGAGAATATCGTATTCAACTCATCTTTACACTAAACACAGCAATGCATTTCAGAGAGAATTTCTTACATTACCCTTGGTTTATACTGATAGCATCCCCACCATCATAGCATAACCAAATAAGGAGTACAAGTGTAGAAAGGGATAAACAGTGGTTCATGAATGCCTATTATGCTAACAAAATTGCAAAACAGCTATCAAACTTTTTTTCCCCCAAAATCTCTAATTAGCAATTAATGTGGGTATAAAATTTTACTAGCAGGGAAAAGAAACTAGTACAGAATAAAGCACATCTATTGCCTAATTGTTAGAATAAATAAATTTTAATCCGTCTTTATAATCAATTATCTGAAGATGAGGCTCAAATATTGGTGACCATCATTTACTTAAGGTGTTTTTTTGCCTTTTCTCTGTATAAAATACTTCAGAGTGTGACAAATTGGACTGACTAGCTGTTAAACAACAGGGAAAAGTCGGTTAAACATAGAATATATTTCTTCCTTAGGTTGCAATTTAAGTTCCTTTTCAGTAGAAGGAAACCGACTCTAGTGAGAATTCACAGATACCAATTATCCCAGAAAATGATGACTTAAAAGGAAGGTGTGAGAATAGAAACCAATTAAAGAAGGGCAGGCACCTGGAGCCCTCTCTAGGGAAAGGGAAAGTTGGATGGAAATGTTCTAACTGCAGGGATGTGATAGATGGAAATAGCATGTCTTCTGGGAAATTAACTGACACTCACTCCCCTTCTTATGTGCCTGTGTGGACTGGATACTGCCAGCATGTCACAGAGGCACCACCAGTGTTGGTTTGGAAATACCTGTCAACATCCATCAATTTACTGAAAAGAGTTTATAAGAATGTGGGATTCCCAATAGTTATTTTTAAATCTTGGGAGTTTTTTTGGAATGTTGTCTTAACATTGGAGGTTCTGAGGTTAGGATGAAAACTTGCCCTGACCTCCTTGACCTGACTTCTGGTATTGGGGCTGATAAGGGTGTCCAGCCAGATTGAGGATGGCAAATAGCCTTCTTATTTGGTTTCTAATTCCTTTGAGTCACCATGACTTTACATTGACTTACATTTAAGGGTTTTGTTAAGTCTATATAAGAAATTGGAATCCTGACCTTCAAAATACTTTTTTTCCCCATCCCTCTTCTTCCTTTTACTTCTTGAAACAGTAGCCTTCCTCAGTTGTATCTCCTTCTTTCCTTCCTATTAACTCTTTTTTTTTGTAGCGTTGGGGGAGGGGCAGAGAAAATCTTGAGCAGGCTCCATGCCCAGCGAGGAGCCCGACCGGGGCTCAATCTGACGAGCCTGAGATCATGACCTGAGCCGAAATCAAGAGTGGGACGCTTAACGGACTGAGCCACCCAGTGCCCCTCTTCCTATTAACTCTTAATAGGCCATCCAGCCCTACAACTTCACTGACTTTGTTCTGGCAAAAGTCACCAAATCCATTAGCTTCTTTTGAATCCCCCTTCTACTTTTTCCGTCTCCAGTTTACATTTATGAACCAGCCTTCTTGTCTGAAGCGTTCTCCTCTCTCTTAATCTCCTCCTGCCTCTGTGGCTATTTCTTTTTAGTGTCATGAATGGGACTTTTCTCACTTTTTAAAGATTGTTGTTTATAATTGTGCTCTTCTAAGTTTTCTTTCCTTCTTTTCCTGGCTGATCTCATTCATCCTGAGGTTTCAACTATGTGCAGATGACTCCGGTATTAGTAAGAGAGAGGCTGAACTGCTGTATCCAAAAAGTAAATAGGTGATTCTTCTCCATGAGGTCATCCAGCAATGCAATTTTCTTCTCTCTTGTTGTTCTACCAGCCCCTAAGATGTTGTCATTATCTGCACAATCAAAAGTAGCTCAATAGCACCATGTCTGTGTTCCAACATCCAGGAATTGAAGGTAACAATTTCCTTGTAAGGAAGTGATAAAGAAATTGTGCATGACATTTCTGCTGAAATTACATTGGTGAGGATGCAGTCACCTGACCACATGCAGCTTCAAGGGAGGCTGGGAAAGAGTGGCTATGTATTCTGTAAAAAACTGTCAGTTTTTTTTTTTTTTAAGATTTATTTATTTATTTTAGAGAGAGAGGGAGAGAGCATGGGGCAGGGGAGGATGGAGGGGGAGGGAGAAAGAAACTCAAGAGGACTCCATGCTGGGTGGGGAGCCTGATGTGGGGCTTGGTCTCACAACCCTGAGGTTAGGACCTGAGCCGAAATCAAGAGTCAGATACTTAACCGACTGCACTACCCAGGGGCCCCAGTAAAAACTGTCAGTTTTGATAACTATAAGGAAGAATGAGAGAAGGGATATGAGGGCAAAAGTAGTGGTTTCTGCTAAAGTGCCTTCAGATATACTCTTTGATTTTCCAGATTCATAGATCTGTCTACTTTGTAAGGTCTTCCGATTTTTTTTAATGGCTCATTATATATATTTTTTAAAGATTTTACTTATTCATTTGACAGAGATAGAGACAGCCAGCGAGAGAGGGAACACAAGCAGGGGGAGTGGGAGAGGAAGAAGCAGGCTCCCAGCGGAGGAGCCTGATGTGGGGCTCGATCCCAGAACGCCAGGATCATGCCCTGAGCCGAAGGCAGACGCCCAACGACTGAGCCACCCAGGCGCCCCTGGCTCATTATATTTTTAAAAAATAACAGCTTTGGGGCACCTGGGTGGCTCAGTCGGTTAAGGGTCTACCTTCAGCTCAGGTCATGATCCCAGGGTCCTGGGATTGAGCCCTGCATTGTTCTCTCTGTTCAGTGGGGGGTCTGCTTCTCCTTCTCCCACTGCCCCTCCTCCCTGCTTGTGTTTTCTCTCTCTCTCTGTATCTCTCAAATAAACAAACAAATAAATAAATCTTTTAAAAAATTTAAAAAATAGTTTTGTGTTGCCTATCTGGTTTAGTTGATAGAACATGTGACTCTTGATTTCGGGGTTGTGAGTTCAAGTCCCATGTTGGGTGTAGAGTTTATTAAAAAAAGTAAAAATAGGGGCGCCTGGGTGGCTCAGTTGTTGGGCATCTGCCTTCGGCTCAGGGCATGATCCCAGCGTTCTGGGATCGAGCCCCACATCAGGCTCCTCCACTGGGAGCCTGCTTCTTCCTCTCCCACTCCCCTGCTTGTGTTCCCTCTCTCGCTGGCTGTCTCTCTCTCTGTCAAATAAATAAATAAAATCTTTAAACAACAACAAAAAAGTAAAAATAGAGGCACCTGGGTGGCTCAGTTGGTAAAGTGTCCAACCCCTGATTTCAGCTCAGGTCATGATCTCAGGGTCCTGGGATTGAGCCCCAAGTCAGGCTCTGCACTCAGTGTGGAGTCTGCTTGGGATTCTCTCTCTCTCTCTCTTCCTTTGTCCCTCCCCAGCTCATGCTCTCTAACTCACTCTAAAATAAAGAAAGTCTGGGCACCTGGGTGGCTCAGTTGGTTAAATGACTGCCTTTGGCTCAGGTTATGATCCCAGGGTCCTGGGATCGAGCCCCATGTTGGGCTCCCTGCTCAGCAGGAAGCCTACGTCACCCTCTCCCTCTGCCTGCAGCTCCCCCTGCCTAGGCTCTCTTGCTCTCTGTCAAATGAATAAATAAAATCTTAAAAAAAAAATCTAAAATAAATAAATAAAATAAAAAAAGTAAAAATATAAATATCAGATTTATTGAGGCATAATTTATGCATAAAATTGTTAGTGGTCATTATTCAGTTGTTTGAACTAGAAATTTCAGTCATTCTTGATTCCTCTGTATGTCATATTTCTCACAGCAAATTCGTCACCAAGTTCTGTATATTTTAATTACTGAATCCATCCTTCTACCACTGTCTGTCTAGACCCTAAAAGCTCTGTCTTATGTGTGTGTATTATGTGTGTGTGTATACACACACACACACACACATTTCTTTTTTTCCTTTTTCTTTAAAATTAATCTCTGTGCCCAATGTGGGCCTCAAACTCACGACCCTGAGATCAAGAGTCACATGCTCTACTTACTGAGCCAGCAAGTGCCCCAGTCTTATATATATTTTTGATAACAATATTGTACAAGTTTTGAAAACTCCTGACTGTCCTCCAGCCCAAGAGTTTTCTCCTTAGATGACCATCCCTCCCACACAGCCACTGTATTTACCTTTCTAAATCACATATGGGATGGTTTTGTTTTCATTCTTTTATTTATTTATTTATAAAATATTTATTTATTTATTTGAGAAAGAGAGCAGAGTGAGCGAGAACACAAGTGAGGGGGAGAGGCAGAGGGAGCAGCTGGTGCCCTGCTGAGCAGGGAGACCTATGAGGGGCTCCATCCCAGGACCCTGGGATCATGACCTGAGCTGAAGGCAGACGCTCAACTGACTGAGCCACCCAGGCACCCCTCATTGTTGGTTTTTTTTTTTTTTTTAAGATTTATTAATTTATTTTAGAGAGAGAGAAATCTCGTGTGGGCCTGCTTAGGTGTACGTGAATAGGTGGAGGGGCAGAGGGAGAGGAAGAGAAGCAGACTCCCAGCTGAGTGTAGAGCCCAACGTGGGGCTGGATCTCAAAATCCTGAGATCATGACCTAAGCGAAAATCAAGAGTCAGATGCTTAACTGACTGAGCCAACCAGGAGCCCCCATTTTCATTCTTAAAAGTCTGTAATGACCCTCCATTTGCTACCATGGGTCTTCTTTAAATGTGATTTTTAGAAATAAAACCCTTTTTCTTTTTCTAGAAAAAAAAAATCCTACAACAAATTACTCAATATGAAAAAATGGAGAACTTCTTGGATGGGCTTGTCCTTAGAGTGTAGTTTGAAATTGCTGGCCTACAGGGTTTTAATTCAGATTACTTGCTAATGATTAGAAGGCCCTTCACAACTCAGTACCAGCTAACTTTCCCCAAATGTATTTTTAGCTAGTATTCCCATCATCTTCTCTGCTCTAGTCACATGGCATTAATCACTCCTCTCACTTGTGGCAGGCATTCATGGGTCTGTGTTCACTCTTGTTCCTTTAGTCATGAGCAGTGTCTCCCTTTTTTTCCCTGGGCACATCATTCATTACTCATCTGAAAGAGCACGAGTTTTGGAGCTAGGCAGACTTGGATTAAGAGCTCAGCTGAGTCCTAGTCTTCTCACTGGAAAAAATGGATTTAATAAGAGAATCTACATAAAGTACACAGGCCATTAGGGGAGCCTCAAGATGTCAGCTCTTTCCATCTCTTTCTCAAGTCTCACTTCTATATTTTTTGGGAACATCGCAGGAAGAAGTAGTTTTCCTCAACTGGTGTTTTCATATGATTTGATAAAGCTTCTATTAGAGAACTTACATTATTATATTTATGTATTATGTGCTTGTCATACCTGCTGGACTTTCAACTCTTTGAAGGTAGGAGCCCTGATTCACTCACTTTTGATCCTTAGTGCCTGGCAAAAATAGACATGAAGTAAATGTTAAATTGAATTGTACTGAATTCAGTCGAAATGGATTTATGGTAGAAAAATAAAGGTCATCCAGTTTCCTTGGCTCTGACTCGCCCTCCCCATAAGGAATGGAGCAAGAGTTTGATGGATGTGCATATGCTGTTTTGTAATAAAAAGGAGCAGTCTTCTGATTCTGAACATGAAATAGCAACTGCTGGACTATGAAACAATCTGCAAAATTGCATTTATCCTGGAGTGTTTTGTTTTGGCATCAATAGGGTAGAATGTTGTTTCATAGTCCATGTTTATTGAACCATGTAAGGGATTTACATGAGCATCTGTATGGAGGCCAAAGTTAAGTGGGGCACAGTCCCCAAAAAATGACATGTAAGACAAATTGATGTATTCAAGCATTCAGAGTTGACAACATAATCTGCTATTTTTATAGAGGACATTTTGGCACTAGTTGCAGAGTGTGTATGTATGTGACAAATCGAGCCTAATATCACCTCCCCACCCCAAACAAATAAACAAATTTTTCTTCTTTATTTCTCTATTTCTTTTTTTTAAAAGTGTGGTTTAAAAAAAACATATGACATTAAATATATCATCATGACCATTTTTAAGTGAATAGTTTAGTGGTGTAAAGTATGTTCACCTTATTGTGCAACAGATTTCTAGAACTTTTTCATCTTGTAATACTGAAATTCTGTACCCACTAAACACTAATTTTCCTTTGCATCTTCCCCCTGCCCTTGGCAACCACCTTTAACATTCTATTTCTGATTTTGACTACTTTAGGTACTTCATATGGGTGGAATCATACTGTATTTGTTCTTTCATGACTGGCTTATTTTGCTTAGCATAATGTAATTTGGGGTTCATCCATGTTGTAGCATGTTACAGGATTTTCTTCTTTTTTAAAGCTACGTAATATTCCCTGGTGTGTATATACCATATTTTTTTGTTCATCAGTAAGTGGACAGTTGGGTTACTTCCATCTCTTGGCTCTTGTGATTAATGCTGTGATGAACATGGGTATGCAATTATCTCTGTGAATCCTTTTAGGTAGGATCCTACTGTGAATTCTTTTAGGTAAATACCCAAAGGTGGGTCATATGGTAATTCTAGTTTTCATTTTTTTGAGGGACCTCCATACTATTTTCAGTAATGGCTGTACCATTTTACATTCCTACCAATAGTGCACAAGTGTTCCAAACTCTCATTCTCAGCAACACTTCTGTTCTTTTGATGATGGTCATCCTGGTAAGTGTGAAGTGATATCTCGTGGTTTTGATTTGGATTTCCCTATTGATTAGTGATGGTGAGCATCTTTTCATGTGCTTATTGGCCATTTGTATGTCTTTTTTTTTGAGAAATGTCTATTCAAGTCCTTCCTCGTTTTATACTTGAATTATTTGCTTTTTTTGTTGACTTTGAATTATAGATGTTTCTTATATATTCTAAATAATAACCTCTTATCAGATATATGATTTACAATTATTTTCTCAGATTCTGTAGGTTACTTTTTCACTCTGTTGATTGTTTCGTTTGATGTGCAGAAGTTTTTAAGTTTGATGTAATGCCATTTGTCTATTTTTTATTTTGTTGCCTGTGCTTTTGGTGTCATATCCAACCTTTCTATTTCTTTATTTTATTTTTTTTAAAGATTTTTTATTTATTTATTTGACAGAGACAGAGACAGCCAGCGAGAGAGGGAACACAAGCAGGGGGAGCGGGAGAGGAAGAAGCAGGCTCATAGCAGAGGAGCCTGATGGGGGCTCGATCCCATAACGCCGGGATCATGCCCTGAGCCGAAGGCAGACGCTTAACTGCTGTGCCACCCAGGCGCCCCTCTATTTCTTTTTTTAAATTATTTTTTATTATTATGTTCAATTAGCCAACATACAGCACATCATTAGTTTTTGATGTAGTGTTCAATGATTCATTAGTTGCGTATAACACCCAGTGCTCATCACCACAGTGCCCTCCTTAATACCCTTCACCCGGTTAACCCATCTCCCCGTCCCCCTCCCTTCTGTAACCCTCATTTTGGTTCCCAGAGTCCAGAGTCTCTCATGGTTTGTCTTCCTCTCTGATTTCTTCCCATTCAGTTTCTTTTAATGACATTTAATGGCCAGCCTTTATGTTATACAGCTTTGAAATATTGAAATTATTTCTCTCTCAGATCCTAAAATTAAAAGTTGCTTAAGACCACTCAGATCTATATAGTTGTCACCTCTATTCATTCTCTCTCCCTACCCCATTCCATTGCACACACCTGGTTTACCACCCCACTCTGAATTTCTCTTTCTTCTGCTGGTTTGATATCTCTGCTTTTCCAAACTAGTGCATATGCTGTCTCTGGTTTATGCTTCTTAAGGAAGAGTCCAAATCATGAGTAATACTTAAACTTTCCTTATTGTTCTCCAGAAATGTCTAAATTTCTCTAAAATTAGGCTCTAACCTATTTTTCTTGCTTAATCTTTTGTTCCTTTTTCTCATTACCTACACATACTTTATAGTTTTATCAAACAGGGTTAATTGTTTTTTTCTCATATTGCCACGTAATTTCCTGACATTGATTGCACTGTTCTTTTTTGCTTGAAATATATTGGAATGCTTTAGTGGCTCTTTTTTGGTCATTCATTTGTCTACCTGACATCTTCTGCTCTTATTTCTTTACACTCACTCCTAGAGAGTTCAGCTTCAACTAAGACCTTTATGTTGAAATTTCTCAAACCAGCCTCTCTGTATATGATCTCTTTGCCTGAAGGACATTACTGAAGTTTTAGGGGACTAGAGAATAGCTTTCATCCTCCACAGCCAAGATCTGAGCCAGTTAAGGGATAGACTAGGAGTAAGACAGATAAAACCAAAATATAATCTTTATCAGCATTAGAGCTGCAACTGGAAAGTGTGGCTTATAGTTGTGAAAATTGACCTCCTCATACTGGACCTAGTCCACTTTAGTCCACTTTAAAATTTAAATAGGTGGGGTAGAGCAGAATGCCCTGCCTATTGACAGTAGCCACCCCAAAATGAAGAGAAGAGGGAGGAGCAATACTATCTCTACATGTTCAGCTTTTGCTCCCAACTTCCCCAATTACCTTCACCTAGGAAGGAGTGAGTGAGGAGGTGGAGTGGGGCCAAGGGGGCCACACTACTGGATGTTTGCCCACACGGAGGAGACATTGGGAGTGGAAAGAATATTTCTTCTCTCCCCTCTGCCCCACATATATCTTTATCCAGATATCCTGCTGTCACTTGAAATCCATGTTCATCATATCCACCTTCAAGAGACCCCACCTCCCCAACTGCTCTTGTTACACTAGAACATTGAGTCAGCTTTGATTTGACTGTCCTCGTATGCTACAAAGTTTAATATTATAATATCATTGTTTTTCTTTAAAATGCTTCTTTTATTTGTTTGTTCTCCAATATTGCCACCACTAGCTTGTGACAAACCTTTAGCTTCCTTAAATAGATATGCCCAATATGTAAGTCTTTTTCTTTGCTTCCTAAAGATTGTTCATAAATCTGTGGCCTTTTGGATTAGATGCAAACTAGCAATTAAGTGTCTCTCACTGCCCTCACACATGACATTCTCTTTAATTACTTCAGCATTCAAATAGTGCTTTAGAAAGATGATGTTTTTGAAACAAACCATGCTCATTCCTCTTGCATCTTTGCCCCAGTGGACAACTGGGCCTGAGAACAGCTTCCTGAACTTCCATATTCCTGAATTGCCAATTCAACTTCCATCTCTCCCCAATATCTCTCTATGTACTCTGGTCTGCATCTCTGTTAGTATACTTAAAATGATTATTTTGTGATTCTCAAGGTGTTTATATTTTGGCTTTATCTTTCCAACTAATTTGTATGGAAGTATCTGCTCACTCTTCCCCTACATGTTTAATGTAGACAAAACACATAGTAAATAATAGTTGAAATTGGTCAGCATAGAAAGTTAAAATAGCGTATTATTTAGTATGTTTGAGGTTAAATTTCTAGGCTAAGATGTGAGCCTTTTAAGAAAAACAACAACAAAATTCCCCCCTTATTTCCTAGTTAGAAATTTCTATACATGAATAGGAATTCACATGTGCCTTATTTAAAATTCTTCTGATGCATTTCTTGTGGGATAATAGGACCCTTTTCTTTGGTGAATCCCAAGTAAGAGTATTGGAATGGAATACTGACAGGAAAGGAAAAAAAAAAAACCACCTCTCAAGATAACACATGGCCTCAATAAAGAAAGCATTGGAAGAAATTAAGCAGGCATTTGGAGAAAAGACATATTGTCATCTGGGCTCACTGCTTTTAAAAGAAAACATTTGGGTGCATGTAATATTTAAATCCATTTTGTAGACCCCTCTTCTTGGAAAATAAAATAAGTTATTTATTTATAGTGACTCCAATTTGTGTCTGATGCATATCATGGTAAATGAATTTTGTACCACAGCATAAAACATATGATGGAAAGGCCAACAAGCAGTCTAGAAATATCTACTAGAATTTAGTTTCCTAAAGGAACTCTTTTTAAAAAATTTTTAAAGAATTTTTATTTATTTATTATTTTAGACTGAGAGAATGCGTGCACACACGTGCAAGCAGGGGGGAGGGGCCGAGGGAGAGGAAGAGAGAGAGAAGCAGACTCCCTGCTGAGTGTGGGGCTCAGTCTCATAACCCTGAGATCATGACATGAACTGAAATCAAGAATAGGAGTCTTGACTGACTGAGCCACCCAGATGCCCCTAACAGAACTCTTAAAAGAAAAAATTTTGTCTTACTTTCATCCACACCAATTATTTCCTTTTTAATAAATACAGAATAACTGGACAGAGATTGATTCCCTGAGTTTTTATTTTTCTTGAATTTCAATTATTAAAAAATGTTTTCCTTTTAATATTAGAAGAAAACCTATTAAAAATTAGCTAATGAGTTGACTCTTCTGTCTTCATGAATATTTTGGACTCTTGGGAATAAGGAGAAATGTAGGAGAAATTGGGAATGCTTCTTAATTGACAGGATTTTAGTATTTTGGAGAAGGTGCCATTTCTAGGAATGGCCACAAGATGGTGTAGAAATAAATACCTAAGCATAAATAAATGTCATTCATTCATTCATTCATTCATTCTTTCTTTCTTTCTTTCTTTCAGTAAACAAGCATTTAATAATACCCAACTACATGCCTGGAATAATGTGAGGCACAAGAGATACTGAAATGATTTATGTACAGTTCCTGTCCTCGAGGAGCCTAGAGTCTGATAGAGGAAGGTGTATCTGTAAGAAAAGAAGGACAATAGAGTGTTACAGGGGCGATGTTGAGCTATAAAAGGCAAGAATAGAGGGGCACCTGGGTGGCACAGTTGTTAAGCGTCTGACTTCGGCTCAGGACATGATCCCGGCATTATGGGATCGAGCCCCACATCAGGCTCCTCCGCTATGAGCCTGCTTCTTCCTCTCCCACTGCCCCTGTGTGTTCCCTCTCTCGCTGGCTGTCTCTATCTCTGTCAAATAAATAAATAAAATCTTTAAAAAAAATGGCAAGAATGGGGACCTGAAGGAAGAAACGGACACTTCTATAGGTGGGGTGTGGGTTTGGAAAGGCACCAAAGAGGAAATGATTCTTAAACAGGATCTTATAAACCTGGAGGGAGTTATTAGGAAGTAGATTATATAGATTGCAGAACTGGAGGAGGTGGTGCCTGGAAATAGAGGGAGATACATGAATGAAGGATCAATAATGTAAGAACCAGTCTGGCATATTTAAGGAATTTTAAGCAGTTGGTTATGATTAAGACACACAGTAGGAGACTGTAGATAATGCAGGCCGGATAACCACACGGCCTGACATGCCTTTTTTGCTGAGGCTGCATTTTAGGAAGGTCACTTTTACATAGTTTACATAGTTTACGTGGATGGTGGCCACGAGTTAGGGACATAAATTGGGAGACTACAGTAGCCTGTAGGGAAGAGATGATAAGGACCAATATTGTGGGAATGAGTGGTTAAATCCACATGATTCGTGGTGGAATGGCTGTCTGGAAGAGGTGGTATTCTAGGAAGCCTTCAAGGAGTTCTGGCTTAAGAGAGTGTGATAGCTAATTGCCCAAGATTGGAATTATAGGAGGAAGAGGGGTCTCAGGAGTAAAACTATGAGTTCGTATTGGACTTGTGTCTTGACGGTTCAGTTTGGGACTCATGGTACAGAAATGGGGTCTGGTGTGGGGAAAGGGAATGGGAGGGAGGACCACTGACTGTGCTGAGATGGGGCTCAGTGTGGGAGAAGTGGGGTAGAATGAAAGGCGAGGTGCTGCGATTTGATTTTGGTTATTTATATCCCTGTATTATTTGTGTTTCTGATTGGTTATTAGAGACTTAGGTTCAGCACATATTGTCAAACTGCAAAAAAGACTTTAAATTGTTTCTAAATATTAAGCTCCTAAATGACACGAGTATTGACTTTGCTGTTTCCTTGCTTAATCCTACAAATACATTGATTAAGACGTGCTGTAGGGGCGCCTGGGTGGCACAGTCATTAAGCGTCTGTCTTTGGCTCAGGGCGTGATCCCAGTGTTCTGGGATTGAGCCCCACATCAGGCTTCGCTGCTGGGAGCCTGCTTCTTCCTCTCCCATTCCCCCTGCTTGTGTTCCCTCTCTCGCTGGCTGTCTCTGACAAATAAATAAATAAAATCTTAAAAAAAAAAAAAAGACGTGCTGTGTACTCTCTGGGTATGGACTGTGAATATGGGTTCTGCATTGGCTATATGACATTAGGCAAGATAATTATTCTTTCTTCACTTTCATTTTTTTTTAAGATTTTATTTATTTGACAGAGAGAGAGCAGGAGAGTGAGCGAGCGCAAGTAGGGGGACTGGGAGAGGGAGAAGCAGGCTCTCCCCACCCCCCCCAGCTGGGAGCCTGACACAGGGCTCAATCTCAGGACCCTGGGATCATGACCTGAGCTGAAGGCAGATGCTTAACCAACAGAGCCACCCAGGCGCCCCTCAATTTCTTCATTTTAAAGTGGAAAGCTTTATTCACTAGGGAGCTAATGTATAATACTACTTTTCTTTTCCCCATGAATTATAAATTAACTGAGAATGACAAGGACTCAGGTGAATGGACAGCAAAGTACTAACTTTAGCACTGAAAAAAGCTCCCTAAGAGGAGGTGGCTTAGATGTGTGGAAACAGGAAGCTTCCCAATATTTACTTTCTTTCGTAGAGACCTTGGAATAGATAGATTGCATTATTAGCAGGAGAACTTCCTGCTGTATTTTGTGAAAATTAAAAACAAGGGCCTGGCCCTGAGGCCATCTTCCAGAGAGACGCGCCCCTGGCCTTCTGCAAATTCCTGGTGGGTTGTACTGCCTCCTGGGATCACCTCAGTAGCACCGTTGGCCCAGAGCTCTGACTCCGTCTGCCTTCTCTCAGCAACCATCAGCTTGCTCAGACTGAGGTGCTACCAACATTTCTATAGTCATTGTGCATTTTAAATCTCTGCTGAAACATCTTTCAGCTATGTTAAGTTGCCTGCCCAGGCAGTTTAAGCTTTACTGTTTATATACAGTTTTCTGGTGACAGGTTACACAATTTATGAGCGGTACCTCTATTCCTTCCCCTCTTGCCCCCTTCAGCCCTGTAGTTTTAGAGCACAGTTTTGGAGAATACAGAGATTTTTTTTTTTTTCTTTCCAGAATGTATATATCAAGCAAATGCAGAAATACCTGTAAAGGTTGTGACTAATATTTATCTATTACTATGTGCCAGGCATTACCCTAAGTGAATTACACATCCTAACTTCACAACAATGATAGACAAGGTAGTATGCTTATAGGTAAGAAAACTAGAGGTGCGGGAGTTAGGTGACTTATGCAAGATCCCACATCTGGAGAGAGACAGAGCCAGGGTTCAGATTCAAGGCAGTCAGGCTCCAGAGTCCATGACTTTAACCACTTTGTTACTTAGCTCTTCAATGAAACAGCAAATGGTGAATAACAATGGGTACAATAATCACCTCTAGTACCCTTCCAATCTTTGCTTCCTCTGGTCCTCCTCCCATTTTTCCAGTACTCTCAGTGATTGTGTTTCACCTTTCCGAATAAATGGGAATGATCTGTGAACTGCCGCAAGCAGTGCGGGCTGTCTCCCCCCAGCTCCATGGGGGTGGGGGTGGGGGTGGAAATGCCTCTCATCTTCCCTGGGTGTCCAGCAGGGCTCTTCTTCCACTTTGTGACTGCATGGCCAGTAGGGGCTCTTCTGGACGGCTGCACTCTCCCTCTGCACTCTCCACCCTCAATGGAAAAGCAGATTTCCCCATTATCCTGTTTCCTGAGAGATGAGAAGGTGGTGATGATGGTGGTAGTGGTGGTGGTGGTGGTGGTGGTGGGGTGTGTGTGTGTGTGTGTTTGTGTGCACGGAGCGGTTGTGAATGCCATACCTTAATTCTTTCCTTTATAAGCTTCCTCTGATGAAACATACCTTCCCTTCCCATCTCCTGCTTTTCTTTCCGGAAGATGATAAAGTCCTCACCGTAAGGTTCAGCACTTTTCACCAAGTAATGCACAATGTGACATTTAAAAGAGTTCTGTGGCAATCGTCTTTGGGAAAACCCTGGATTAAACAAAGTTACACAGGCTCCATTTTTTTCCCCCATATTTTTCAGAACTATTAAATGCTAATGTGATTCAGAATTTTTTAAAAGTTTTATTTTAAATTCCAGTTAGTTAACATACGGTGTAATATTAGTTTCAGAATTTAGTGATTCATCACTTACAAACAACACCCAGTGCTCATCACAGCAAGTGTCCTCCTTAATCTCCATCACCCATTTAACTGACCACCCCTCCACCTCTTGTAACCATCAGTTTATTCTCTATAGTTAGCGATTTAGAATTTTTTACATGCAAATGAACATACATTTAAACAGGGAGGATTGAGTATGCATTCTTTCCCAAATTTATTTGATCAAGGAACCATTTTTTTGGAGAGCATCTCGGTGGTTAGTGTTCTGCAGAACATGGCCTTGGGAAACATGGATGTGGATAAGAAGCACACAGCCAAAGAGATCCCTATGAAAGTGTCCTGAAATTTTCTTATTATCTGTCCACATTTTAATGACTGCATCTACTTTGACCTATTTTGCTGATTTTCAGACTTCAGAGTGTTTAGAAGTCTGTTCAAAAATGTCCTCGGTGGGGATGCAATAGATTGATGTGATGGGGCAGTGTTACCCAGAGTACCCAGCTCTTTGGAACTGGACTGCTTATCTTTGGTGCTTGTGTCCCTGTTGCCATTTAGATGCCTTTTAGAGGGATATGAGAAGTCTCATGTGATCGCTTTTCTGGGACTTAATTTAAATTTCATGAACAGTGTGAGTGAAACTTTGATGTGGGTGCCTGACCAAGATGTGAGTCAATGCAGAATCACTGTACCTCTATTCAGCTTGCTCATTTCTATCCAGACTCCAAACAGAAATGGGTCATTAATATTTTGGGACTTCCCATTTTGGAGTATCATTTAGATGTTTGATTTTCTTTTGACTCTCTCGATCTAGCATTCTGGATGAAATTACAGCCTTGCATAACTTAACTTGCCTTTGGTAAGCTAAATAGTCCCAAGTATACTTTTAATAAAATATATTTTATTCAAACAAACTGTTCCCAATGTTTTATAGCTCTCTATGGATAAGCTATACTTCTTGCCAATGTTTTTCTGTGCTCCGGCTGCCTCTTTTTTTTTTTTTTTTTCTTAAAGATTTTATTTATTTATTTGACAGAGATAGAGACAGCCAGTGAGAGAGGGAACACAGGCAGGGGGAGTGGGAGAGGAAGAAGCAGGCTTTCAGCAGAGAAGCCTGATGTGGGGCTCGATCCCAGAACGCCGGGATCACACCCTGAGCCGAAGGCAGACGCTTAACGACTGAGCCACCCAGGCGCCCCCCCCCGGCTGCCCCTTAATAAGAACTTTTAAGGAAGTGTATTGTTAGAGAAAAATTATTCTGATACTTGCTAAAATGGCAAGGAAGACTATTGAGCACTATTGTGAAAGGTGTCAAGACTATTGTAATAGGAGAGAGAGATGGCGCTGTACTCCAAAGACAGCAAAGACACCTGGAGATTTACAGCCAAGCAACAGAGTAAGGAGGTCAGTGGTGGGAAGTTACTAAGGGGACACATCAAGGAAAGGGGATTTTTTCCAAACTGACTTCACAGGATTCATGCTGAGGACAAGTTGGGGTAACCAGATATAAAGGGTGAGAGATGAGGAATTTGTTAGATAATTGAGAATGAGGATTCTTTATAAACTGTCTTAGCAGAATTCTTGCTAAAATTTCGATATCCAAGCCCATCAAAGATGGGGGCCAAAATGGAGGCTTAGCTGTGGAAAGGGCCCAGAGAAACCTGACTAAAGTCTGTTGAAGGAGAGAAAATGCAATAATATGCAAAGAATATGCAGTGTGCAAAAAGAAAAAGAAAGTTTAAAAGAAAAAGCTAAAAAAGGGACTTGTGGATGAAATTAGTTTTTAGCATATGTAAGATAGTCTACCTTCTGAGTTTGTCACTGTGCATTATTGAAAATAAAACCTCTCCCACAACAGCCATAGCACCGAGGGCAGATGCTCATGATGTGATTTAGGCACGCTGAAAAAACATTAGGAAATACTCATCTAGTATTCTTTTGCATGTCATGTGTAAGTTTACAAGAATATATTTGCCCAGATTTTGGCACCATGGATATTCCAAGTTTTTCCACATTGTACAAGGCTCTAAGTGGGTTTTTCAACAAAGAAATAATATGTTACTGTGCTGCAATGATTTACTTAATCACCTCTTACTGATGGGAAAGAAAATAACAAAATGCTACCACTCTGAGTTGGCTGGGCTTGAAGTGTCATTAAATATCCAAGTGGAGGGATATGGATAATGAGAGAGCCAGGGTTCGGCAAACTTTAATATGTGTACAGGTCACTTGGGATCTTATTAATGTGCACATTCTGGTTCAATAGATCCAGGGTACAACTTCAGATTTTGCATTTCTCTCAGGCTCCCAGATGATGTGATTCCTCATTCAGATGAGTAGCACAGATCTAACTCAAAAGGAGAAGCACTAAATGCTCTTTTGGGCGATTTATTTATGTTTTTTTCCCCTAAAATTAGAAGAGGTAGTTCCTAGTTTCAAAACACAGATATATACACTTGTAAGGAAGGGAGATAAAAATATGTCCTCTACTGCCTTATGCTTTTTTACTAGGATGTGCAAATTGGACTTGACAAAAGATGGTTAACAGACAAGGTGTACACATTTTATTTGATGTTAATATTTTCATTTTTTTGTGCACAGAAGCCTTCCTACATGAAATGAAAATTCAAAGAAGCAGTTTGCCTCGAGAGCCTTATACCATTTTAACAAAGGGTGATAAATCACAGAGAAGTGATTAAACAAAAGAAAAAAGTGTTTGGACTCCTAAGAGCAATTAAGTGTGGGAAGGTAAATGTATGGGGAAAACTGATGGGAGATAAGGGTCATTTTAGTCAGCTTTACTTGTGCAGACCCTCTGTGTCCTCTTTTTGTCTCCAGTGATAATGACTCTTTTCTTCCTCCTGATAGACACGTGAAGGGGGAACACCTTCACAAAGGGATTTTTGTGTCCTGTCTTTAGGCAGATGGGGGAAAGCAAAGACCTTTTCTACATTTGCTGCTTTTTAATTGCCTTCAGTTCAAAACAATCCTATGCCAAAGTGGCATATTTTGGGTGGCATATTTTGATCCCCATCATATTCTTGTCAGATGGTGAAGAAAATCAGAATTGTAAATTATTTATAGACAGTGAAGATGACTGTTATTTCATGGAAAGATAGTGCATTATTTATAGATATCCCTGCTTCCTCAGTTCTAGGACCCTTTGTTAGGAGGAGAAAAAAACCCTATTTTTATGGATAAAGCTCCTAATGAGTGACAATATTATTATTCATAAAAATAACATCAATAACAAAACCAACAAAACTGTCATACATTGAGCACAGACAATGCACCAGGCATTTTTCTAGGTGCTCTTTCTATATCTTTAGAGGTCCTTACAGTGACCTTGAAAAATAGCTACTATTAAGTATGTTTTGACTGATGAATGATGAAACCATAGTTGAGAGAATTAAAGTACTTGCAAGTGATAGAAGTTTGAACTCAGATCTGCTTGACTCCAAAATTGTGTCTAATCTATAGGAGCAAATCTGATAGTAGTAATAGGAGTAATATCAAAGTCCCTTATCCTCCCAGGACAATTCTCCTCATAATCCGTCTTAGTTCATGTATTGACCGAAACAAAGGGAAAAGTAGAAAAGAAGACCAGCTTGGTAAAATGATTCTGTCTAGGACTGTGGCTGTAACATCTTTGAGTATTTACTCTCTTCTTTTCTCCCTTTAAAGTGTCTCTTTTCGGGGCGCCTGGGTGGCTCAGTCGGTTAAGCATCTGCCTGCGGCTCAGGTCATGATCTCAGAGTCCTGGAATTGAGCCCCACATTGGGCTTCCTGCTCACCGGGGAGTCTGCTTCTCTCTGTCTCCCCTGCCCCTCCCCCCACTCATGCTCATGTGCTCTCTCTCTCAAATAATGAAATCTTCAAAAAAATAAAATAAAACGTCTCTTTTCTTGACCTGCTCTCCACCTTGTAGGTTATCTTCTTTCCCCACTTTGGATTGAGTGATGCATACAGTCCAGAGCTATTTGGCCAGCCTACAATTATGAGGTTCTTTTGGAAAGAACTCTGAGTAGCTTCTGTTGCCTAATGTCATGGGGACTGTGGATCCCTTCCATAAAATCTTTATGTTAAAATGAAAGCAAGTCTCAGACCAAATTCCTACCTATAAATGCCTACATGAGTAAGAAGACTAGAAGGATTATAGAACTTGTTACTGGAGTTTGCCCCAATCTCTGTCCTCAGGTACTCTGCACTCTTTTTCAGAACTTCTTATGAAAACCTCACTCTAAGGAAAACACAAGAAATTCTTATGACAGGACCAGCTAAACTTGTGGGAGATGAGGTGGCCAAGCCCTCCTAGAAGGGGAGCAGACTGGTACCAATGGGATTCCAAATGTTGAGTGTGTTATCCAGATAGGGCAGTGGGGCCCAGCAAGTCTCCATTCATTTTACAAAGAAAAATTATTTCAGACGTCATTTGTATTAATTAACAAACCTTCTGGGTTAGATTGTAAGAAGGATATTTGAAGTGCTTAAGAAAACTCCTCTGGAGTATTGATTCATGATTGTATACTACAAATACTAACCAATTACTTCTAAAGAATGGGTTAAAAATAAACACAAGTATTTTCAGTGAATTACCACACTGGCAGCATAATACTCAGCATACTTTTTTTTTTCTTCACAGAAGTGGGCTCTTGTAAAAAGCAGCAGAAAAACCTTTGAGGCATAAGCTGAGGTGGTCTGAGAACAAAACCAAAAGCAAGGGGCCCGAAGGATCCTATTTACTGAAAATTGCATTGATTCACAGCTTACCAAACCTTCAGAGGCTGTGCCTCCAGTCACCCTAGGACGCCGGGGTGCCCATCCTGTCAGCAGTCAGTGGGATTGACCCATGTACAGCTACCAATATCACCCTTATGTATCATCCTTTTCTTTCCTAGTTTGTCATTTTGCTATCAAACCTGGGGTTTATAGAAGTAAATGCAACACTGACAATTTTTAGAGTACCTTATTCTAGAGAGAGACATGGTGTGGGTAATTTCCCATCAATTTCCTGTCTGTTTGGGAAAAACAAACACAAATAGATGTGGGCAGTAGTGGGGTCCAGTGGCCCATGTCCCTGGAGAGTGTAGTCATTCACAGTTCCCAGGCTCTTTCTGGTGCTCGTAGTAGCCTCTATGAGTGGTGGAGGTGATTGGGAGCCGTCCTCTGCCAGTCCACAACCTCAGTACCTGGTAATGTGATACAACAAAGGCATGTGTTGGAGCACACTGTGTCTCATGAACATACATTTGATGGTGAGCAAGCATGAAAGCAGTCCTACAACCTGGAAAGCCACTTCCGGTCTCCCCTGTCTTTTCTGCATTCCTGCAATCACCAGCATATGGAAGGTTCATTGGAGGCAAATGTTCTGATGCTCTGACAATAGGGTTCCTATCCTTGTGATTGGATCAGATACCAGAACCCTTTGCTATGTGACAGACATAGGAACAAATGAAGTTCTAATTATAAAAGGTACCTCAGCATTGTTATGCAGCGAGGCTAGACAGGTGCTCGTTCACTGTGCAGGGCAGACCCATCTGTTCAGTGTTTCCAGCCAGTCTCCACTGCATGGACAACACTCACTTACCTGTAATGGATACTATCTAACACCCTTGTGTTAATAACCTTTCTTGCACAGATTGAGATGGAGATGCTCAAAGTGTTTGCCTAAGCAGCCTTGGGAGTCTGGGTTCCTTCTGGGGTTTGTCCAGTGCCAAAACAACCACCCCAGGAAAACGTGACTTAACTGTCCCCAGGGTGTCGATTAAAACCAGTGTACAACGCACTGCCTACCCTGATGCCTTTTGAAGGAAGTGACAGACACATATGCCTGAACCAAGGGCTAAACAGTTCCTGGGCAAAGTAAAGGAGAAAACTTAGTGTTTTTTCTTAGTTGTACTCTCTCAAAGAATTATAGCTTTACATAAGATAATTATGATCATCTGTTTCAATATATCCATTAAAATACCATGCCTTTTAAACGCCTGGTACTCTTATTTGTTGTTTTCGGGATTTGGGAAAGGTTAAAGAGAGGTAGGCCTGGTTAGATGTCTCCGAATTATC
This sequence comes from Ailuropoda melanoleuca, assembly GCF_002007445.2. Taxonomy (NCBI): domain Eukaryota; kingdom Metazoa; phylum Chordata; class Mammalia; order Carnivora; family Ursidae; genus Ailuropoda; species Ailuropoda melanoleuca. The sequence goes on along the minus strand of NC_048228.1, from coordinate 19,591,829 downwards.
CGGCCACAGCAGGATCCTCCTTGTGTCCAGGAAGGCTCCAGCCCTCAGGGGAGGAGAACTGTCTTGGCTGAAGCTTGTACCCTTCCATTGCCTCTTATTTGCTGCCAGCTTATATGGCTGGAAGCCAGGGAATTTTGTTCCACTGCCTGAAGTCTCTTTAATAAAGTCTCCGCTGAGGAGCAAGTCTGTGTGCAAAAGGCATGGGCGCAGCTGCATTGCTGCTTCTCTGGGACTACCCTGCCTGGACCACGGCCCCTTTCCGGGGCTCTCTCTCACCTGGCTGGTTTCAAGTTAGATCGTGAAGAGGGCTAGCATCAAGGGATGTGTTTTCCTGAACTGATGACCTTTATTATTTGAAAAAAATCATAAAAATGATGAAATTTTAGTTGCTGGCTAAATTTGTCCTGGTTTCCATGATGTTTGTTTGCTACCTAACAGATGTGAATACACTGGCTGATTGCTGCTCTGCCAGTAATAGAGCCCCCATTCTCTGCAAAATAAGGGGGTGTTGTTCCTTCTAGTAGGGTGGTACATACCAGCAAATCTGATGCATGCTATGGGGGCAAATGGCTCTAGTGAAAGGAGGATTCATGTTCATGTTTTATCCTTACAGTGTTCTACCACTCACACAAAACATCTACTTGCTTATGTGTCATTTACTGAACATCTTTTCATGGTCACCTTTGAATCCACACAGTTTTTTAGAGCCAGATTTACCATTTAATGTGACCCAAGTTTTTTAACGGAGGTTATTTTCTTTCTTTCTTTCTTTTTTAATGGTAGTTGGATTTTTTTTTAAAGTTTATTTAAGTAATTTCTATACCCAACATGGGGCTTGAACTCATGACCCTGAGATCAAGAGTCACATGCTCTTCTGACTGAACCAGCCACCTAGGTGCTCCTGGTTTTTTGTTGTTGTTGTTGTTGTTGCTTGTTTGAAGTTTTTATTTGAACACTGGAAAACAATTGTAAAGATCTGGGTTCTGGATCCACCCTGCTACGAACTGGAAAAGACACTTGAATCCTCTGGACTGTAATTAAATATCTGGAAAAATGAAGTGGTTGGAAAAAAATGATTTCTGATGTCTTTAGGTCTAAAATTCTATCACCATGTATTTTACAAAACAAGGAGATACTTGCTAAATTACGGGCCTGCTTCATTACATGAGTTTCATAAATACCAGTAAAATATATAAGAAGTTAACATTTTAAAGTGGCAAGATTTTACAATGACTATTTTTCAGCTATAAGTCTTGCTTTCTAAGGTTGGGTGACTGGGGCTATTGTGATTTGGGGTCCCTAGCCCTAGGGGCTGCCAAAGGGCACAAAAGAATTGCTTCACTGTTAATTCCGCTGGACTTTTCTAACGGTAAACAAACTTCTTTTGACATGCACAAGTTTCCAAAGCTGTGCTTAGGGAAGGTAGTTGAAGCTAAAAGAAGCAAAGCCTTTCGCTTTAATTCAGTGGGTGAACATGAAAGCCACACATAAATCTTAGAAGAGCCGTGCTTTCCTGGGAGGCAAAGCATTCCCCCTACACTCTGATGTGGGGATATGCTGGAGGGGCCCGGGAGGTCCCTGTGAGGGTGCAAACCAATTAAGTAGAAATCTTGAGCTGAAATAGCTTTTTATCATCTGGGTGAGAAGCCACAGATTTAAAGAAAAGGACTATTGTTTGACAAAGACCTAATTAGCTGGGGTACATTCAAGCTCTTGGATTTATATCTTATTAGGGAAAGGAGAGGTTGGTATTGTATATGGAGTACTCATTAGGTTGGAATTCCTTAAAATTTGGAACTTACATCCATTTCTGAGGAATACAGGATTCTTGCAAAGGCTGTGTGTGTGTTCGCCTAACTAGGTTTTAGATTGAGACCCAAAATAAATATGTGATTACTCTGATTGACTGAGGGCTGTCTTAAATATCTTCTTTACTGAAGGCTTGGTAGGTAGCACATGTTTTAGCCTATTTAGGAACAGAAACTTCAAAGTAAATAATAGGTGGGTTCCAATTCAGCCGTATAAAATCTTAGCTACACACTAAATAGCCTATTTGCTTTGAGGGTAGTTACTTGAATTACTTGAGTTTATGTCTAAACTGGGGTATGTACAGGGTTATTGAGAGGATTAAATAAAATTTAATGGCATTGTTAGTGTCCCAAGCACCCTGATTGGGCTTTGCATTTTTACTTGGTATAATGTTTAAAATGTGGCTCTTTCAGGGGGGCAATATTTTATTGTAAACATGAACTGAGATAATTCTTCTTTGTTAAAAATAAGCAAAAAAAAAAACGATGGTAAGAGAAAAAGAGGAATGAATGCGAGCAGGACTCATAGCTAGTTGGAGAACATAACTAAGAAAATGCCCCCTTACCTTTAAGAGCAGCAAGAACTTGGCACTGAGTTCAAATCCTGACTCCTGGTTGAAATCTAGAGTGTGCCACTTATTAATGGAGTGGGGCAAGTTACTTTCTTTCTTTGACTTAATGTCCTCATCTAAAAATGGTGAGAATCACAGTATTCCTCAGGTGTTGTGAAGATACAGGGAAATAAAGGACGTAAAGAAAATATCTGGCACATACTCAGCACCCAGGAAAAGCCACTATCATTACCTCTGCCACTGGCATTAAACTGCTGAGTACTCAACTTGCAAAAATAGAAACACAGAGCTTTAATACAGTGATGTTTGACAGATTTAAGGAACAACGCTTTCCCTTAAAGTACTTTAATTTCATTATTTTTTAACAACTGCTTATTACTTTTTTGATTTCATAAAGAGATAGAGATGGGTTTGTCCAATGAAAACAGTGCTAAGCAACATTTTTAAACATGCTAATCTTCCATGTGAAAGCTGGGCTTCATTATTTCTGGAGTGTTCCTGGCCAAGGCGGATCAGAGTTTTAATTTTTGGAATGCTAACAAGGGCAGCTGTATTCCAGAATCCCAGTTGTTTTTATGGGATTTTTTTTTTTAAAGCACAGAAACAAAACTAGTGGGAAAAATGTTTAGGACTCTGGTTTGAGTCTAAATCCCTTGCAAAGGAAAATTATTTCTCTTCAAATTAGATGGCAATAAAAATTAGTCAATCAAATATGCAAACATGAGCTTTTATGGCTTATAACTATTGTTAGATTAAGTAGTTTTTTCTTTGTAATCATTTTATATATTTGACTTAGAAAGCATTTTTTAAGGCATGAGATATATATTTTTCCTATGGATGAAAAATTAAATGAGAACCATTTACTCTAGAGGTTTCAGGGAATTCCAGGGTTTGAATTTTCCTGTAAACACAGTGTTTGTATGTAAAATATCACATGTACCTTTGGGGACAAAGTAAAGTTTTTGGAATTTATCAACTGCTTTACCATTTCATAATTTATTCTTTTTTTTTTTTTTTAAAGATTTTATTTATTTATTTGACAGAGATAGAGACAGCCAGCGAGAGAGGGAACACAAGCAGGGGGAGTGGGAGAGGAAGAAGCAGGCTCATAGCGGAGGAGCCCGATGTGGGGCTCCGATCCCACAACGCCAGGATCACGCCCTGAGCCGAAGGCAGACGCCCAACCGCTGTGCCACCCAGGCGCCCCTCATAATTTATTCTAATCTAAGTTTTTTTCTTGAACAAAAGGCTAGGAAGTTATCTTATTTTTTTTCTCAAAACTTGCTATATTTCACTTTTGAAAAAATGATTTTGAGATTCTAATTTCTATATAGTCCATATGATTATAACCATGAAAATTTAAATGGTCTTTCAGTAGAAAAAAAGGCTAGGAGGAACAATGGCAATATGTGGGTCATGGAAATGTTGGTGGTTTAGTTTTTTATCTTTCAAATATTTTTATTTAACAAGTTTTATTGACCATGTATTACTCCCAAATTAAAAAGTCATAATTTCTGACTTTATGTAAGATGTAATAAATTCAGTAGCCTGAGATTTCAGCATTATCTTGAAAATTACCAAATCTTATTTTTCTTAACTCATTAGGGAAAATACCTGACTTTAAACTATCTTCATATTATTTTGATGTGGCTTTGACTATAACTGGTCAACTCCATTTTATGTATTAAGAGGAAAATAATGAAGCCTTTGTAAACAAGAGAGTATCAAAAACTAAATGATAAAACTATTATTGAAAGAATTAATAAAAAAGATAAAGGGTTGTACAGTCAGGGTCTCCAAGAGTCTTACATGTATGTGGGAATACATTCAAGCAGAAAAACTGTCTCAATGTCGAGGTCATGGGAAGAAGCAGCAAGGATTAGATGAGGTGTTATGGAGAAGAGCCAAAAATTATTTGTAGGGAGAAAAAAACAGATTTGAAATAATAAGAAAGGACTAAAATAAGCGTTCTGGTTAATTCATGATGATATTTCATTCATTTAGCATTCAACAAAGATTTGGTTCTAGGTGGGATCAAAATATCCCCTACCCTAAACATATCACTTACTCTCAGTGTCATATTCTATCACTATGACATTATAACATTTGGGAAGGACCAATAAAATTGACATTAAATAGTAAGGATTTTTTTTTAACATCAGCTTTACTGAGGTATAATTGACATAAAATTGTAAGATATTTACAGTGCACACCTTGGTGATGTAATATATGTATACATTGTAAAGGAGTGACCCCATCTAGTTAATTAACATATTGGTAAGGATTTAAAAAAAAAGGTTTCTTAAGAAGGGCACAGCTAACATCTGCATCTATGACTTTTCCTTTTGTGTTCCTCCACTACTGATAAATTCCAATTTGAAATAGCACGTTTTTACTTTAGATGTGTTTATATGGTCAATGAGGTCTCAAAGTGTTAATGATTTTACAGACCGTCACTCATTTATTTGTCACTCAAATATTTGTCGAGATCCTATTAGGTACCAGGCTCTGAGCAGGGCAGGGGGAATATACTAGTAAACAACACAGACAATCCCTGATCCCGCAGATCTTGCGGACCCTCTCTTTATTTAACTTCTGCTGCTCTACCCCTTTAAGATGACTTTGCTGTGTGGACTGATTTTATAGGTTAATGGTTTGAAGCAATTAAATTTCTCATTTGTGACTGTTGCCGTTAGATACTGCCTATAAATACAAAAAAACAGGCGGTATCTTCTAGTAGGGTTTTGGAAAAGGGAAAAAGACAGAAGTTCAACAGGTGATTACAGTGTTGGGAGTCTGCACCCCCAAGATTTTTTTTTTTTTGATTTATGTTTACTTGGCCAAAAGTGATTCATTAACTCATACAAGTTTGGAAATCACATAAAAGCACCAAGTGCTATGCTGATGGCACTTTGATTTGAGTGGCTATTAAGAGTAGAAACTAGGGATTCATTAGCCTTAGAAATTACATTGATGAAGGCCTGTGCATTGTAGTTACTGTAACCCACCCAATGCTACGGGCATTCTGTTTGTCGTCAAACTAATGTGGAGAGCTCTCACTCATATTATAAGTCATTAATTCCCAAAAGCAATATAGCCAGTCATGAAACTTGATGTGGAGAGATTTTAAAATTGCAGTAAATAAACTAACCTTCCCACCTTTCATTTTTTCCCAGTGCGTTGAACGCTCTGTTGCTACAATTACAATGAATTTTGGTTTATACCAAACTCAAAACTGGAAAAGGTCTCAACGAGGATGTTTGTGTATGGTTTTTAATTCAGATTTTCTGAGTATATAAAAAAGCATTACTCTGCCACACAAAAAGGATATATATATATTGCAGTAATCTCACTCTATTTGGTGCCACTTTCACCTATGAAAAATAGATGAATAAACTACTTACAAAATGGTTAGGGCAAAACAAAATGTGGTATGGGAGTGTGGAGGTGGGGAACACGATGAATTGTATGAATGAAGTTTTGTGGCAGCTAGAATTTATAAACCATGTGATGATAGAAAATACTACAAGATAGCTAATCTAATTGTATACTACAGCCTTAAAAATGGAAATATTGTCATTTACCTAAGATTTATTTCCTGACATATGTACTTGAAGTGCTGAAGATGGATGAGTTTCACAGATTTCCTTGTGAAAGAAAAGCTCCATTATAAAGATCTATTTTAGGGATGGTCTTGTAGGTTCTTATGTATTCATTCCAAAGTAATCATCACTCCAGCTTGTATTTATTTATTTATTTATTTATTTATTTATTTACAGCGAGTGTGTGGGCCCACCTGCATGGTTGGGGTGGGGGCAGGGGGAGAGGGAGAGAGCCAATCATAAGCAGGCTCCATGCCCAGCACAGAGCCGGATGTGGGGCTCAATCTTAATACCCTGAGATCATGACCTGAGCAGAAATCAAGAGTCTCATGCTTCACTGAGTGAGCCTCTCAGGCCCCTGCATTGTTCCAAGTTTTAAGGAAATTAAGTACCCTATTATTTTCCACAGCAATGTGTGTTTCAACTGTCTAATAATGTTTTGTAGGAAAATAAGATTAATTACACACATGGACACACAAACACAGGTGTTTGGCCTCTAACTCCTTGGTGGATCATTTTGCTACATTTATGAAGCATTCTGTTTTAATAAGAGTCAGCACTGCAGTTTTCCTGAGTACTAGCCATAACCAATTTTTAGTTTGGGTGCAGTATACGGCACAGCAGGGAACATACTTTTTGGAGAATTAAATATTCTTAACTCTCAGTAATTGGGCTTGCACTTTGTGACTGTAGTTTATGTTTTTCCCACCTCCTGTGAACCTAGATGGGAAAATCTTTAAAGCAGCATAATACCACGGCTGCTTCTTATCCAGCTGGTGCATAAGAACATCAAAATCTGGGTTGTAATAGAGACACCGTTATGGTTTTAGTCTACATACCTGAGGGAACCATTTATGTGAGATATATAATGACAAGAAGAAGATCAAGTGACGGGGGTGCCTGGGTGGCTCAGTCACATAGGCGGCTGACTCTTAATTATGGCTCGGGTCATGACCTCAGGGCCCTGGGATCAAGCCTCCCAGTTAGGGTCCGTGCTCAGCGGGAGTCTGCTTCTCTCTCCCCTGCTGCCCCTCTCCCCATTCATGCGCGCTCTCTCTCAAATAAGTAAATAAATCTCAAAAAAAAAAAAAAAAGATTGAGGGACCTAAACCCAAACCACAGAACAAGAATGATATGAAGTTGAGTAATCTTTGGGTACCTTAAACACAGATATATTTACATAACAAACTAAGATTAATACACAGCATTATTCTTTTTTTATTCTTAAATGACTTAGTTATTGCAGAAAAATGATAAAAATTTAACAAAACACAAATAAGCAAACTGAAGGTGACAGTTCACTTATCGACCCGCCATGCAGAAGGTAACAGTTAATATTTGATGTTAACGATGGTGTAAACTTTTAGTGTATTTTCCCTTGTGTTTATCATTATTTTTAAAGAGGTGGCAACATTATGGTGTGGTCCTGAAGGTAAACTCTAGATTTTTCTTAAAAGTGAATTATGACTAAAGGAAAACTCTATGTCATGGTTTATTTCCTTTCTCCTCACAATTCTATATTGTACCTCAACAAATACATGTTGGATGATAGTTGGAAGTGTGGATTGAAAAACTGAGGGACCAGAGGCAGGAAAACTAGTTTGTTTTAGGATTTTAGGCAAGAGACATTTAAATGAATGAAGGTGATTCTGAGAAATTATGTTTAAGCTCTCTAATCACTTTTAATTTCTGCTTTTATCATTAAAGCAAATGTGAAAATAGTCCCTGGGTATTTGGGACTTTTTGTTTCTTCTGCAGAACATTCAATGTCTTTCCAGTATTTTAAAGTGGTTTCTTGCATGAGCATAATCAGTCCTTTGCCAATGCTATTTTTCAAATCAGTTTGTAGTTTAAATAAATAGAAAGTCAATATATAAACGGAGCAAAAAAGCAGCTTTTTAAAGGGTCTCACTACTGTGATAATCACAGTATCTCTTCTTTAAAAGAGGGAATCCTGCCTGGAGTTTCTATGTGCTTTGAAGTATGTTAATTTAAATCAATGCAATTTTGCATATATTGTGGGGGCATTTTGAGAGATTGTGCAGCATTATCAATCAGGATTCTGACAGAAAGCAGCTGGCACACTCAAAATAGGATAAATTAAGGAGGTTTTATTTATGTTGAAACTATTTACAGAGGTAACTGAGGAGGAGGAGGAAACCAGAGGAATGGAAGATATTTTAAAAGCAAGAAAAAAATGTGGGGGATAGAGGGCACAGGTGTAGGCTTTAACTTTGAAATGAGATGTACCACTTCCTCCAGCCCTGCAGGAAAGGACTAAACAAACAGATGTAGAAATGGATATATGGGAGCCAAGAGGTGATGGGAAAGTATATGTTGCGTGTCTGGGATGAAGCTAGAGTTCTTGCCTTGGATTCTTACTGATTGCACAAGGCCTTTTGGCTGGTAAGGGGAAGAGGGTATCTTCATCTTCTAGCCAAACAAAATAATTTTCTCATTGTGGAGAAGTATGACCCATAAACAGGTCTACATAGGGTTAATGTTTATCTCCCCATGAACCTACACATCAGATACCACATAATGCATTATCCTGAATCACTCTTGTACCCTTGTCCCCGCTAGCAGAGACTGTCGCACTGGACCTATGAGAAGTGTAGTGTAGTTGTACTGACAGCTACAAATAACACAGAGCCATTCATTCAATCCATAATTTTTAAAGTTTTATGGAGTTATGTGCCTTATATTTAATATGTAGAATATGATAAGTTTCAACATAGGCAAACAACCATGACACCATTAGCACAGACAAGGTGGTGAATAAATCTAATCACCCCAGGAGTTTCCCCATACCCCTTTGCATAATCTCCCTCTCCCAACCTTCTTTTACCCCCAGGCTTGTTGTCAGTATATTGATGTCCTTTTGCATTCTATAAATGGAATTATACAGTATCTACTTTTTTCATTGACTTTTTTTACTCAACATAACTATTTTGAGATTCATCTATGTAAAATATTACAATATGAGTTGGGCTGTCCGTTTAACATTCAACCCTTTCAACTCGTTTTGGTGAACGTTCTTTCCAGTTCTTTATAGTGTTAATCTTTTTCTTATCAAGTTTTCTAGCCAACAGTCTTCTCCACCTTTCTCTGAATGGATGACTTTTTTTTTTCTTCATCGAGATAAATAAGACCTTCAGACCAGAATTCTGTTCTTTTTTCCATTTTCACTTTAACCCCTCTAGACTCAGGGATGAGGTGTCCACCTGCTCTCTGTTCTCATTCCCTTCTTTCTCATTGCTATTTTACTCTATCACCCATCTCCTCTTTCTTCTGTATCTTCAAACTCTTTCCACCATTGCCTCATTTTCCTAAGCATGTAAGTCTTTCTTTTTTTAAAAGATTATTTATTTATTTATTTATTTGAGAAAGATAGAGCGCTCGCGATGGAGAGAGAGCACGAGCAGGGGGAGGGGATAGAGGGAGAGGGAGAAGCAGGACCCCTGCTGAGCGGGTAACCTGATCTGGGCTGATCCTAGGACCCTGGGATCATGAACTGAGCTGAAGGCCGATGCTTAACTGACTGAGCCACCCTATGGCACCCCCTGTAAGTCTTTCTCATCCTAAAAAAAAAAATAACAACAACCGGGATAACCACAATAATAGAAGAATTCTCTGCTATCTGCATATCAGTCTTATTGCTTACTGTTTTATCTCTCTTTCCTTGTTTAGTGAAGCTTTTTAAAAGTATGGCCTATACAGGCCTGGCTACAGAATTTGCAGAACTCGGAGCCAACTGAAAATGCAAGGTGCTTATTCAAAATTATAAAGAATTTCTAGATCGCAACAGCAGAGTATTAAACCAGGCATGGGCTCTGGGGCCCTATGTGACTGCATAGGTTGTACAGAGTGAAGCCAGCTCTGGGTCTACATGCTTCATTTCTACTTACTGAAGTCCTATTCACCTCTCAACCCACTGCAAGCTATCTTTTCCCTCCTTCTTCAGGCCACGTAAGATCACCACCCAGCTTAAATCAGCAGATTATCTTTCAGTTCTTATTTGAACTTTTTGCTTTAACCTAATCTTCCTATATGTTCCCACCTTCCTTCCATTCATTGTGGTTGCTGGAAAATTATTTATTGAATGAATGAATGATCATTCTTGGACTCCTGCTCATAGGATTCTTAGGATCCTCTCTTCTCACTTACTCCATGCCTTCACCCTAGTTAATAGCTCCAGGTTTATGCATAAACTGGTGGCCTCAAAATCTATATGCCTAGGTCTTCCCCTAGTTAATAGCTCCAGGTTTATGCATAAACTGGTGGCCTCAAAATCTATATGCCTAGGTCTTCCCCTAACTTTACACACACACACACACACACACACACGCACATACACATACACACACAAATTATATTTGCTGCCTCTGAGATATTTTCACCTGGCTGATCAGTTGAGATTTCAAATTCAGTGTGTCCCAAGCCAAACTTATTACCATTTCTTACTCCAAACTTTCTGTTTCTCTGTGGTTCTTATTTTTACTGGCATGTCTAGGCACAAAATATTAGGGAGGACTCATTAATGGAGAGGTTATATTTTCTTTTCTTTTTTGGGGGGATTTATATTTTCTGACCAATATAAGGAGTTTAGGAAAGATATCAAGTGTGAAATAAGACATGAAGTGTGAGTAAATGTGAAAAGATAAAAGTGAGACAGAGTTGCATAAAAGATAAAGTGTTGTTTTTTCTTTTGGAAAAAAAATGGATGTGATTGTGGTAGTCAGTGTCTAAGATGGCTTCCAATGATACCCACCTCCTGATATTTAAACCCTGTGTAGTTTCCTCCCACACTGAATGGGGCTGACTTGTAAAGCATACAGGACTTTGCTGAAATAATGAAGTTGGACTTCTGAGGCTGGGTTATGAAAGATATTGGGGCTTCTGTCTTGTTCTCTTGGATCACTAGTTTTAGAGGAAGCCATTTTCCATGGTGTGGGGCAGTCAAACGGCTCTGTGGAGAGTCCATCTTTTGATGAACTGAGGCCTCCATACAAGAGCCATGTGAGTGCCCCTTCTTAGATGCCGATCCTCTACGCTGGGGCAAACCTTCAGATGCTTGTCGTCCTGGCCCTGTGTGCTGATCCAAGTTTTGGGGTAAATTGTTACTTAGCAAGAGATAACTAATGAAGAAGGCTTTTCCTTGTATCCATGTTTATAGGTGTTACACTTTTAAACCATGGAAATGTATTATCTATATAAATAAACACAGCAACAGAACTACAAAGGGAGCTCTAAAAATAAAATCCCTGCCTAAATCCTCCAGCGGTTTCCCTTTATATTTAGAATTCCTTGGGGCGCCTGGGTGGCGTAGTTGTTAAGCATCTGCCTTTGGCTCAGGGTGTGATCCCAGCGTTCTGGGATCGAGCCCCACACTAGGCTGGGAGCCTGCTTCTTCCTCTCCCACTCCCCCTGCTTGTGTTCCCTCTCTCGCTGGCTGTCTCTCTCTCTCTGTGTCAAATAAATATAAAATCTTAAAAAAAAAAAAAAAAGAATTCCTTGTACTTACCTACCGAGTCTATGTGATCTGGCTCCTGCTGCCCTCTTCAGCGTCACCAGCCAAGAGACACTTAGGGCTGGTTCCCCTGGACTTCTGTCAGTGTTCTGACATTACTGAATTCCTGGATCACCAAAGATCAGGTTCCTGAATTGAAACTCCAGGCTGTATATCCTAGAGCACTATTTAACAAAAATGATATCCCCTACGTGTTTCTAGCACACTGGGGTGCGCGCGCACACACACACACACTCACATACACACACACTTACAGCTTTATAGAGGTATAATTAAAATGCAATAGACAGTAGATATTTAAAGAGTACACATTGATAAATTTAAAATAAATTTTGAAGCCATCACTACAGTCAAGATAGTGAACATTATGCTCTAAAGTTTCTTCTAGTCCCCTTCGTATTCTTTCCCTCCCTCTCGCCTCATCCTTTCTGCCCCAAACTACTTACCTGGACAGATTATAGAACATTTCCATCATTACAGAAAGTTCTATTGGAAAGTGCTTGTGTGAGTCTTGTAAAGAATACCCTATTTTGTTTTGTTGTAGTTAATATACTGGTTGTTTACAAAGCCCATGAGTGTCAGTGGCGCAGGAAAACAATGCTATCTATCGACAGCTGTTGATGAGAGAGTTCTTGGGTTTTAGAGATCTGTCTGTCAGATCAGCTGAGGTATATCAAGTTTACACCATTGTGCAGTGTGAAATGCCAACAGCAAAACATCATATTCCTCTAGGAAACTAGCTCCTGACTATAATTAGAAAAGTTAGCTTAGTAGGTTGAAAGAGAAGTTTGTAGTCTTTGATTGAGGTGGGGGAAAAAGAACTTGTTCTTTATCATTTATTTTTATTTTTAAAAAAGATTTTATTTATTTATTTATTTATTTATTTATTTATTTATTTATTTGACACAGAGAGATAGAGTATAAACAGGGAAAGCAGCAGAGGGAGAGGGAGAAGCAGGCTCCCCGCCAAGCAGGGAGCCTGATGCGGGGCTCAATCCCAGGATCCTGGGATCATGACCTGAGTCGAAAGCAGATGCTTAACTGACTGAGACACCCAGGTGCCTCATGTTACTTTTTAATTATCAGATACAAATTTGACCAGAGCATCCCACATCTGTATCTTCTGATCCTGTTTCCTTTTCCTTTTCTCTTTGTTTGCTTACTTATACCAGTCATTCGTAACTTCCCTATAAATCCTTCAAAGAAGTTGATCTAATTAAGAAGGGTCTTACTTGGTTCCTTACTTCTTCATTTGGAGTGCTATACAGAGGGCAAAATGGAATAATACAGTCTTTTCTTAAAGAATAGCTCCAATTCTTTGTTTCTTGTTACAAAAGTTTGTTGTTAAAATTAGATGTACAAATAAGTTAAAAGAAGAGGGTAAAAATCATGACTATGCTTAATCACACAGAAATGACTACTTAATATTTTAGTATGAACAGAATTTTCATTCACCTTTATAAAAATGAAAATTACTATGTAAATATATTTTAAGTCTTATGTTACTAAATCAGGAGTGTATTATGTTATCAGTTATGTTCTGTAGCACAATTTTAAATAACTAATGGAAGTGTATACTGTTGTTTAGTGAATATTTGAATACATCAGCTGCTGTGAATAAAGACTTCATTTTTCCCTTTAAGCCTTTGACCCTTGAATTGTTTTGATAGTCCCATATATAGGGAAAAATACACAGAAGTAATTCCCAGCAATATTAGAGTCAAGATTACCAGTTTACAAAAGAAGAAAAAATTAAATCATTTTTTAGTGGCTGATGTACCCATTATTTAGTTTAAAATGTGTTTTCCATCTCAAATTCTGAATGACATTTACTAATTTTCAATGGTTGGAAACCTGATCTGAGGAATGGAATGTGGCAGCTGTTCAATGATTTGGAACAATAAGAATGTTGGTTTAGAATCAGACTCTCAGGATGGCATATCTAATTGAAACGTTATGTAGAAAAAGTTATGTAGGCAAAATGAAATTTTCCAAAGTAGAATTAAGCAAGAATACCTGGTCTAATGCATCAATAAATAAAAGATTAAAAAACAAAACAGAACAACAACAACACCCCCCACCTCAGTTTCTGTTGATTTCATTCCTTAATATAGGCAGACAATACTTAATATAGTTAGGAACCCTAAAATATTTCTAGGTAGATACCATGAAAGTGACAGTGTCTTTTACAAAGGTTCAAAACTTTATTAGCCTGTAACAAAATACAGTGGAAGTGCTTGCAAAGTCACCAGGCTGGATCAATCTATATCTTCTTTCCCCTGGAGAACGCATTGAATGGGGCCATGATATGCGGAATGTGTGTAGCTAGTGAGCACTTTCTGGTTTGCCTGGGAGTTGGGCGCCTACTCACGGTCACTTATGTTTCTTCTCACTTGTATTTGTTATGATAAATGTGCAATTTAATGAACTACTACATAGGCAGATGAAACCTGTTTGAAAAACAGTTATTTCTATGAAAAATGGAATGCTTTGTCAAGACTTGATAAAGGTGAATAAAGATGGGCTAGGAAAGTGAAAAAGATTAAGGAGAAATTCATCAAAAATCCTGAAAGATCTGTATTCAAATTGCTTCTCAATTGACTTAATACTTTCCCTCTACTTAAAGAAGCTGAAATTTGGAATAGGAGATTGCAAGGAAGAGAACTTGGAACTACATATTGCAAACATGCAATCAAACAAAGGGCTTTGGCCCTACTCATTAAATTAGTAAATAAATGTACTTTTAATGAACTTAAAATGTTTAAGTAATTTATATATCTTTTTTATGATTCTGAATTCTAAGTTTTTCAATTTATAATCAATACATGGACCTGATTGCTGTAGATAAATAGAAGAGTGATTGTTTTCTAATAGAGATTTAAAAAATAAAGCAATGAAGTTTCAACCAAATGTAATCTCATTTCATAAATTCCTGAGTATGAAAATATTATTTAGATGTATTAATATGTTTGGTAGGTATAGAAAAACTTAAAACTCTGATAAAAGTTTTTCAAAAAAGTTATACTCAACAATATATATTTGTAGTCTTTAAAGTTCTCTTAAGTAGTCTTATCACAAAAATGAAACAAACTGGCCTATTTGACTTAAATTATTAAATTTGTTAGTCTGTGAGTAATAGAATAGATAATGAATTTGATTATTTATACCAGGGATTGCAATTTTTTTTTTTTTTTTGGGTACAGGGCTAGATAGTAAATATTTTTGGCCTTGCAGATCATATCGTTACTACTCAATTCTGCTCTTGTACCAGAAGTGGCCATAGACAATGTGTAAATGAATCGGTATGGCTGTGTCCCAATAAAACCATTTGCAGGTGCTGAAATTTGAATTTCATATGATTTTCACATGTTATGAAATATTAGTCTTGTTTAGATTTTTTTCCAACCATTTCAAAATCTAAAAACCATTTTTAGCTCACGGGCTGCAAAAATCATGCGGCAGGCTGGTTTTGGCCTTCAGGCCCTCATTTGCCAACTGCTGACCTAGACTTCGTTCTAGTTATCCACCATTACCTTTCTCACAACCTTCTAATCAGGTGGTGTTAGTATTACAGAAACACATTGTGTTCCTAATTGCTTACACATTTTCTTTGCTCATAGTTCTTTTTACATGGGAATGTTTTCTGTTTTATGTTTTCATCCATAATCAGCAGAAGTCTACTGTCTCCCTCATAATTTCCCAGACCCTCTAGCCCTCAGATATCTCCCTTGCCACCAAATTTTTTTAAGTACCTTCAGTCTCTTTCACATGATTAGCGTGAATTAGGTTTTTTTTTTTTTATTATTTCAGAGATGTGGTTTTAATTTTTTTTAAAGGATTTATTTATTTATTATTTTAGAGAGAGAGAGAATGTGTGTGGGGCAGGAGGGGCAGAGGGAGAGGAAGAGAGAGAATTCCAAGAAGACTCCCGGCTGAGCAGGGAGCACGACAACCAGCCCCCCACGACTGGTTGGGGGTGGGGGGCTCAGTCCCATGACCCTGAGATCAGGACCTAAGGTGAAATCAAGAGTCAGATGCTGGGGTGCCTGAGTGGCTCAGTTGATTAAGTGTCTGTCTTCGGCTCAGGTCATGATCTCAGGGTTCTGGTATTTAGCCCCATGTTCGGCTCCTTACTTAGTGAGGAGTCTGCTTCTCCCTCTCCCTCTGCCTGCTGCTCCTCCTGCTTGTGCACTCTGTCAAATAAATAAATAAAATCTTTAAAAAAAATCAGGGTGCCTGGAGGACTCAGTTACTTAAGTATCTGACTTTTTTTTTTAAAGATACTTAAGTAACTGAGTCTTCCAGGCACCCTGATTTTTTTTTAAAGATTTTATTTATTTATTTGAGAGAGAGGAGGGGAGCCTGAGTGGGAGGAGGGGCAGAGGGAGAGGGAGAAGCAGATCCTGCTGAGCAGAGAGCTCAAGGAAGCGTGAGGCTCGATGCCAGGACGCTGGGATCATGACCTGAGCCGAAGGCAGATGGTTAACCGACTGAGCCACCCAGGTGCCCCTGATTTTTTTGATTATATTGTTTTGGAGCTGGGACCATGTGTTATACTCCCTTTAATTTCCTTCAGCATAATACTGGGCATGTAGATGGATAAGCACTTCTTAGGTTGGCATGTTTGTTATCAAAATACAATATCACTCTTTATTAAGTTTTAAAGCACTTTCATTTGGCTCTTTGGTCTTAATATCCTCTTATTTTTCCCTCTGTGTCTTCTCTTAGTCTACCCTCGATAGAATTCCTTCCCTGTCCGTACTCATGCTCAGGTTCTCTTTTTGTAAAACTTAGCAACAATAACAATGACTTTGACGTTGATACTCATCTATTCCCTATTGAGTTAAGGAATCCATTTTTTTTTTCCTTGAGAAGATGTTTTTTGAGTATCTAAAGGGAAGGAAAACACATGAGGTGGGCTCTAGCTTCTTTCTGGGAATGCTTTCCGGCCATGGCACATAGAGATGGAGCCCAAATGGGACACAGTCTCACTGGGCTGAGGGGGCAGAGATCAGAGTTTGAGCATGCTGAAGCAGCTGGAATTTGTAGGGCAGTATCCTGGAGAAGAGGAGAGTCACAGAAGTCTTTTTGGAGACTCATTTTGTATACTTAGGCAGGGACTGCCCTGTACATGTGTAAGAAATTCCCTGCTACAGCTGAGAGCTCAATGAGATACAGAGGTTACACTGTGCTGGAAGATGTTCAAGTTCTGTCTCAGCCAGAATGGACACTGCATTGGGCACCTCAAGTGTTCAGCTGAGGCCCTACAAAGGCCACATTCCAGTAAGTGTGTGGAATAAAAGGTAAGAGCTATGCCCTAAGTCCAAGTTGAAAGCAAACAGATTTGCCCTAACAGGTAATGCAAAACTGATTCTGATGGGACCAAACAGATCTGTCAATAATTTCAATGCTCAACACACCTACAGGAAGATGACATAATCTAGACTTCCCACAATGTATTGCCCACAGTGTTCACCATACAATAAAAAATTACTATTTATGCAAAGAAGCAGAACAATGAGACTCATAACCAAGAAAAAAAGTCAGTCAATAGCAGCAGTACCTAAGATGACCCAGATATTGCCATCCCACAAAAAGCCTGTAGTATCTTTACCCATGTTCTTCTTTTTTGTTGTTGTTGTTTATATTTAATCCATCCTTCAAGATCCTATTCAAACAGTCGGAATTTTTCAAGAGGTTTCGCTGAATTCCTCCAACTTGAAAGAATTTATTTCTCTTTTGACTGCTCACTGGTTTATGTCTCTTCCAGGGTACTATGTTATGTTACGTCACGTTATACTATATTTACCTTTATATATATACTTTTTTTTTTCCCTGGTTGACGTCAGGTTTTTTTGTTTTTGTTTTTAATTTTTTAAATATTTATTTATTTATTTATTTTCAAGATTTTATTTATTTATTTGAGAGAGACAGAGACACAGAGAGCATGAGAAGGGGGCAGTGGCACAGGGAGAGGGAGAAGCAGGCTCCCACCGAGCGGGGAGCCCAATACAGGGCTTGATCCCAGGATCCTGAGATCATGACCTGAGCTGAAGGCAGATGCTTAACCAGTTGAGCTGCCCAGACACTGTTGTTTTTGTTTTTGAATCTTTTTAGTCACTAATGGATTTGCCCACCAAAATCATATGGTAAGCACACAGTAATTACTTTTGAATATATAATTAAAAGATGTATGTGTTCTGTATACTATTGTTTAAAAAATATACACTTTCTGAAATTTCTGTATTTTGTATTTATTAATGTACAGATATATAGGAATGGAAAATCCTCAATGTTATCATGGATCATGAGTTTTTATAGAGGTTTCCACAGATTAGCAGGCTAAAGTGATCAGTCTTAGTTCCCATTGTATAAATGGAAAAAGTAATTGCTTATTGTTTTTATCCCAGAATATGGAATATAAGTGTATGCCTGTCTTCTCCAGTAGAATGCAAGCTCATTGGGAATAGAAACTTTGTTTTGTATCTTCTCTATTTTCAATAATTTCTGGCACATAATAAATGCTCAGCAAATATTTATCAGATTTCTAACGTTGGCTAGTATTTGGCCAAACTTTGATAAATATGATAGACATTTTATCATTTCCTAATAATTTATTTTAAACCATTTGAATGTCAAACAAAAAGCTTTCAGGGGTGCCTGGTTGGCTCAGTCAGTTAAGCCTCTGACTCTTGATTTCGGCTAAGGTCCTGATCTCAGGGTTGTGAGATCAAGCCCTATGTTGGGCTCCATGCTCAGCAGGGCAAAAAGCTTTCAGAGTTTTAAAATAATTTTTCTCAGAAATTTTACTTGTAATATAAGGCCTATTAACTAAAATCTATATGTTAACAACATTTAAGATAAGTAGTCTTTTCCTTTGTTACTTTCAAGATGGTTATAGCTGTACATTTTTAAAAAAGATTTATTTATTTATTTGAGAGTGAGGGGAGGGGCAGAGGGAGAGAATCTTCAAGCAGACTCCCTACTGAGCAGGGAGCCCAAGGTGGGGCTCGATCCCACCATCCATGAGATCATGACCTGAGCTGAAACTGAGAGTCAAATACTTAACTGAGCCAGCAAGACGCCCCTTAGCTGTATGTTTTATTGTTAATTATACATATCATACTGACAGTATTTTTATGTTCCCTTTGATAACAACTCATAAGTTAAAATAAATCAGTTGGTGGGGAATTGTGTAGTTATATAGCGGGTGGAAGTGGTTATCATCATATTTTAAAGTTGAAATGGACTCTAGAGATCTAGAGATGATGAAAAATGAGTTCCAGAAAGTTATAGACAACGGTTCACAGATTGATATTTTGTATAATTAATACGTTTTTTAAACAAAAAATATATGAGATTTTTTTGCATCCTGAAAATACACAGAGGTTTGCATTTTTAAAAATATAAGATAAATACTCAATATCAAAGCAGATTTTGGGGGGAAGTTTTAGCAATGTAAACTCTAAAGTTTTAGCGATGTAAGCTCTAAATTATTTTAATTTTGGTATTTTCTTTTGACTCTACAGAAAGGGAGCCCTATTTGTTTTCTAACCTCTCACCCTCCTACCCCCCAAAAAAGAAACAAACCAGCAATGCTCAAAGAGATAAATCCAGCCTTTGTTCTACCAGATTCTTTCAATCTGGCACTGGCACTACTACTGGCTCGGTTTGATTATAGCTAATCCACTGCCTACAACATGACAAATGTTTTTGGTCCAAGTTGAATGGTAAAGTCTTTTCAAATGGGAAAAGCAGTTGTCAGCTGTCGTTGTGGTACCAACATGTATCATGTCAGGACAGCCAAACAAAGAAGAGGATGATTCAGAATGCTGACCCGGGTACACTGAACCTTATTAACTCTGGTGGTTTCCTGGAAGGCCTGTTAATCGTGGTGGAGAAAAGAAATCCGGGCATAGACTCCACATTATATTTGGTCCCTGGGACTGATGTAAATTTATCAACTAGCTAACATCAAGTGGTGTTACAAAATTGTCAATTGCAATTTCTAACTCCCCTATCAAGGACATGTTTCTCTTCTCCTTGAAATCTCAATTTATGAGATTTTTCCACTTTATTAAGCTTGTTTAATTGAAAGTATTTCACTTACACTTCTTGAATTCTATGAGTACTGTTTCTCTTGAAGTACTCATTCAAAAAGATAAACTTGAAATCCACTTGAACACTGTACCTATAGTCATCTCTTTTATGGGAGATTTTGCCCTCTTTTCTTTTTGCAGTGAGGAGGTGTGATATTTTTTAATAATAGAATACCACAGACTATGATACACGTTTAGGGACATATGCTCCACACAGCCTATCTTAATCTTTCTAGGTACAATGGAGCCCACATTTCTGCACAGCTGCTCTGAGCAGATTAGAATAAACTTATCTCAACTTTATGTTAGATGTCCTACTTTAAATTTTTTGGCTATCATATATTTTTTAGATCTTTCTTTATGCTTTTTCCTTCTCTTCTTGTGGATTCCTGATTGTTTTCCTTTCTTTTTTTTTTTAATGACCAATTTCTACTTTACAAAATTAATGTGAGAAATGAAAGTACACCGTGATGTTTTATTTACTAGTAAAGCATGTCATGATTCAATAGGTTTATGTTTTAATTTGTCCTTGGAAAGAACTGAGTTTATGGTCTTTATTTCACATCCCAGCTGTTAGGGAATTACTAAATCCAGAGGGAGTTGCATGAGTTATTTAATTGGCATGAATTATTTGAGTTTAAAGGAGCACAGTCACCCCACAATGTAATGTTAGCCAGTGTTGGATGAATCCACATTCTTCAAGGATTCGGGGTTGCAAAGGTCTGTGGAACTGTGATGTTTTCTTAGTTCAGTGCCGTTTTAAATGTATTTCTTCTTTTACAGCTTGTTAAGTGAAAACACACATCCTTTAGCATATTGCCTCATTACTACCTAAAAGAGCCATGCTATGAAGAAAGACTACTTAAAAGATGAAATAAACAATTAAATAGGCTTAGGAAATGTTAAACTAATAATATTGAGTAGTTTGCAATATATTCAGGCCCCCTCTGTCCTTTCTTACCTCTTTTTCTTCCTTTAAGCACAGAACAAGGAGGTACATGCATTCTGCTCCTTGCCAAATAGTTTTGTTCTTTCACAGTGGGAGAAAAGGAAAGAGCTTCATCCTACCTTGCTGCTCTGGGATTTCCTCTCCTCTTCCCTCAAAATGAGTCTTAAAATTTGGCTTCTTGGTCTTTGAAGTCTTAGATCCTAGAATAAAAATAAGTATCCAAAGCATGGTGTGGTTTTGTTACTTCAACCTACGTGGTAAGACCACCTACGATGACTTGGGCCATAGAATATTACGTGGCCTTGAAGGAATGCATTATGAGATGGATTCATTTTCATACATAATTCCCAATGCTCTCACTCTGAAGAATAAAGATTGTAGTGAGAATTAATGCTATAAATTTCTGTTGGCCCGGTAATGTTAGGCGCCCATCCAAATGCTGTTTAATCCCTCTAAGAACTCATTTCCATTTGCAGTGGAAGAAAACATGCGTAGTATAAGAGAGTTGTGTTCCAAAGAATAACAGAACAGCTATTTTTTTGATGTCTCATATGTACCAGGGGTAAAATTACTGTTCCAGGTACTTTTCCTATGTAATCCTATTTGCTTTTCACCACTGGTCTGGGAGTTAGGGTTTTCAACTCTATGTTGTAGATAAGATTAATGGAGACTCAGATAGGTTATGTGACCTGCCTGACGACACACAACTAACCGGTTAGCAGAGCCTGGTCTTGAATCAATTTCTTTCGACTACTAGTTTTTTGTTTTTCCTTCCTTTTCGTATTCCTTTGTGTCCCAGTGAATATGTTATAGAATTAGTTTATCCAGTCCAAAAAAATCTACTAAATTGATAATCTTGTTTTATTGTTTTCTATCCCAGCCATGTCCAGTTAACAATCACTTTTTTTATTGGAAATAGGGCGAAAATTTAATTTCTTCTTCAAAGAAGCACAGTGGAGGAGTGAAAGGGGTGCTAGTAATTATTCTGGAAAAACAGGCTTATACCAGAATTATCCCTGGTGAATTAGGATGCATACGTGCTGTAGTTATAAAATAAAAACAAAAATAGAGACAAAAGGAATAGCTGCTCTTGTGACAGAGCTAAGTTCAAACCCTGGTTCTAGTTTACCAGCCAAATGACTTTTGTCAGTGCCTCACCACTGTGTCTCAGTTTTCTCAAATGTAAAACAGGAATAATATTATTAGTACCTATTTTATTAGATCATGCATTTTAAATGAGGTAATACACGTACATCATTGAAACAGAGTTCACACCTGGTATTATCTATTGCTATACCTAGAGAGAGAAAATGACTTCTGTAACTGTACTTTCTTTGAGTGCTATCCAAAGACTTTTCGAACATAAATACAGCTTCATTGTTTCTTAGAATTAAACCATTAGTTTTCCAGAAGTACTACAGAATAAGTTCTCAGCAAGTATTTTTTTAAAAAAATGAATGTGCAGTAGCATCCTTTTCTGTTACAAAGATAATTTGTATTTCAAAGAGATATAAAAGAAGAGAGATGGGTTAGGTAAGTTTTGATGATGGCAGTGGGAGGATGGGAGTTTGCGTGAGAGAAATATTGCTTGGAATTCCTGGGAAGACATCTCAGATGGGATGTGGGGTGGATGTGAGATGTTCCAGACAGCTCTGGGCCAGTGAAACTCTCCTGGATTCCCGGTGGAAGGAAGAGGTAGAATGGAAGGGGCCCTCAGATGAATGTTATTTGCACAAAGATTTTTATTGGCATTTTATGCTAGGAGAAGAAAAATGGCTTTGGCGTGGCAGGAAAATTTGGTCCTTGAAATAAGACTAGAATAAGGGCAAGTCCCTTGGGCAAGCAGCCTCAGCTGCTTCATATTGGGGAGCTGGAGATAATAATATTTACTTTATGGAGCTGTCATAAGGATCAGAATGGAGTATGTGTGTGTATGCACGTATATAATGTTTGTTCTTGGTGAAAACAAATGAGGGCTTTTATAATTTTTCAGGATCATAACAATACCTGACTCATAGCATTTTGAAGTCAAGTATTTGATGGCTCTTTGTGAATGTAAAGTGCTTCACAAGCTAGGGACTTGCTGGGAATGCTGACATCGTCCTAGTTCCAAGCCTGGCCCTTCGGTGTGCTTCTATGAGGCAATCGTGGTGTTCCGTGTTCACATGGGCAGAACAGCAAAGATTTAGTCAAGATTGTGAGTGATGTATGTATTCCAAGAGTGTATTGAGGTTAAACTTGAAAGCGTAATTGCTCTTTTTATTCCTCTTCTTTTAATCCCCTTTGAATCCTGAGGTCATAGGATATGAGGCTTTAGTGCTTTTGAGCTTAATCACAATTTTTGAAAAAACAGTTTGACTCCACATACTTAATAGTGCTGTGACAATGGCCTTTAAAGTGGGGAGAGGGTAAATCTTCATGCATTTTAACATGCTTTTTAAGTATCTGACCCATATTTTTTTACAAGTTATTCATTAAAACCGATAATATGTCCCTCAAATGCTCATTTCCATTACGTTTTGGTTAAATGTCTAAGTTTTTCTTTTTCTTTCTTTCTTTTTTTTTTTTTTTCCAAAGATTTTATTTATTTGACAGAGAGAGATACAGAGAGAGAGGGAACACAAGCAGGGGGAGTGGGAGAGGGAGAAGCAGGCTTCCCGCTGAGCAGGGAGGCGGACACAGGGCTCGATCCCAGGACCCTGGGATCATGACCTGAGCTAAAGGCAGACCTTAACGACTGAGTCACCCAGGCACCCCTAAGTTTTTCTTTTTTAATTAAAATTTTTTTATGTTTCCCTTAAAGCTCACTCTGATATTCTAACTCTAATCTTGTGGATATGCCTAGGAATTTGAACTTCAATTTTCTCAGGTATAAAATGGAGATAATACCACTTCACATGGTTGTTGACTGGGTTAATACGATAACGTTTATAAGGTGCTTAGAAAAGGACATTATACCCACTAGTGTGAGATGTTATTATTATTGTGAATATAAATAATAATGCCCCTTTAAGTCTTAACTTGCTATAAAGAACCTCAGGACATACTATCAAAATAATTACCATTTGTCACTCTGAGTTTTGCATATATTCTCTATTCTATAATGGTCTTGCAGATTCTTCTCTTTTTAGAGATGGAGAAAATCTCCACGGAGATTCAATTATTTATTCAACATCACACAGATAGGAAATGGCAGTCAGGATATAAACACAAGCCTCTTTGACCCCAAAGCTGGTGCATTTTCTACCATGTCATGTTGATTCCTACTCTCTAGGCTTTGTGATGTTCCAATTCAAGATTTTTAGTCGACTGCTATAAGCATATTCTTTTTTTAACCTAATTATTTCATTTCTTGAGCAACTACTATGTGCCAGGTAAGTCCTAGGCTCCAGTAATACAGAAGTGACTATAACACTGGCTCTATCTTTGAGAAATTCAGTCTAGTGGGGAAACAGGACTCCATGCATTTATATAGATAGAAGGTATCTGCTAGTCTTTTATTTTTAAGGAGATTGAAATTATTGACTGACATAAAATCTTTTTGACTGTTTTCTCTGAGTGCGCTATAGAATGTTCCATAATTGCCTAAAAGTTAATTTAGAAAACACAGTAAAATACAAACGTTCAAAGATCCATGTCATTCTTCATTGGAAGCTTGATATTCTCTTAGATTAAGTCACTGTCCCAATTTTTCCACCATCTCTTAGCTACTGCAACATGACTTCACAAGAATGAAAACAAGAGGGAAGTTTGTTATACTCATGTTTTAGCTATGGTTTCTTTGAATCACATCAATGAAATAGGCTTTAGAAGAGAGAACTCATAGATATGATGAAATTGCATGATCTGAATGCCAGGTTTGATATATAATATTTCCTTTTTTCCTGGGTCTTCATGACTAACTAGTGATAACATTTCAAGTAATTCACTAAATGCCTGGCAGGGTTAATGAACAAATTATGCCACTGGTGACATCAGGATGCTGGTGCATTAGACACATTTTTTTTGCAATAGTTTAATAAGGCCACTCCCAAAGGAGATGCTTAGAAATGAAGCATAAATGTGCTGGTAAATGACCTAGCGGTAATTTAGTTATCCTGAATACTCTTAAACTTATTTTCCTAATGGAGATTTTAATTGTGATAAGGATTGAGCTACTTAGTATCGTTGCTATCATATTCCATTTGTCTGGGCAACGATACAGATGGTACTAAAAACAGGCTTATTAGCCTAATGTCACAGTAGATGACATCAATACAGGAGTACTTAGGGAGATATCGATACACTGATCATAAAGACTTTGAATCCTCTCTTTCGCAGACTTGAATAGGCAGGCCTATTTTCAATTTAAAGAAAAGAAATAATCATTCAAAGCAGAATTTGCAAAAGGAATTTTCATTTATTAATGAAGATCGGGGTTACTTTCTCCACCAATTTTATGATCTTTTAGGTGAAGAACGTCATTGATTTCTCTCTATAGTAGCAGAAAGTTATCATTGTCTATTCTTTGGGAAATTAAATAGATTTTTAAACTGCTCCACTGAGGTCATGGTTTTAACTATTATGCTCACATAGCATAAGATCTTGCAGATGCTGGCAATTCTCTATTTTTCAGACAAGTGATACAATCATCTTAAGACCCCAAAGGACACTTTTAATTCATAGGAAACTGCATTACATAGTTCAGTTACTTTGAAATTCTGCCTATTGCCCCTAAATGTGTCCCCAGACTAGAGAGTAATGCAGGACTCCTATGTTTAAAAAAATGCCAACAACAGCAACAACAAACCAGATAACACATCAAGTAAAGTCTATTTTCCTAAGTATTTATGAATTCCAAAATCAAAATATGAATAAAAGTAGCTTAAAAATAGTTTTCTTGGTTGGCAGTAATTTCAAAAACAAGCTAGAAAACTGTTCAACTCTGAGAGTAAGTGTCAAAGTGAAAGCATTCAAACTCTGTGTGTGCTTCAATGTTGGCACATTGTGTCCTCTGCCTTGCCCTTAATTGGGTTGTGTCTGTGAGTCCAACTCTCATTTCATCCCAGCAAGCTGCACAATGGAAGCATTTGTTCTCATTCTCTTGTCACCCTACAGTTTCAGCTCCAGGCAGGCCACAATGCCCAAACTCCAACAGAGTACAAGGATCTCACGTTAGAATGCTTTGAAGGGTCAGCAGGATTGCTGGATGTGGGAGTAAAGCCCCGATTTATGTCCATTGGTTATTTAGAGAGCTACAGGGGAAGAAGCTACATGCACTTCCAAAAGTTGTTTTTTTTTTTTTCTTTCCCCCATGTGCGATATAGACTATCGTCTGAAAAAGTTGTTTAGAGTCAACTTGTTTATTCACCAGGGACATATTCTCAAGTGCAAACATGAATTTCTCCTACATGCAATCTGTTGCCAAGCCCTTTGGTTTGTCTAAGCAAATAACAATTCTGAGAGGTAAAATATGTGCATTGGAAACAAAGTACAAATCGCTTCACCAGAAGAAAATAGAGAGGGGTAGAAAAAAGGATTGAGGAACACAGGCTACAACTCGGTTTACTGAGCCATCTCCTTCCTTGCAGAAAGGATGAGTGAATGTGTGGGTGCTGGTAACCCTTTTCTCCAGGTGGAGAAACACAGCCTTTGAGTTCTCATTTAGTTAATCTCAGATGGTACAAAAGGTGTTAAAGAGTTTTCGGGGAAGTTTGTTATTGCTGCTTGGGTGCTGGTTGGGAAAAAAACGTATAAATGCTGGGCTCATACGTCCGGCCTTGTCGGTTGTCATTTCTGCTGTCATCAGCCTGAGACCTTATCAGGTTCTTCTCTCTGTCAACAGCCTTGGAAATATGGCTGTGGCCACTTACCTAAGAGCAGCCTCTTCCGCTGAGTCATCTCTGACTTCATAGTGTAAACTGTTCTGTAGAAAACAAACCACTTACCTCCAAGTGTAAGGATGCCCTCAGTTTATTAACTATGTGCAGACAGGCCAATTGAAGTGCAGGGGAAGATTATTCCTCAATTATGAAAGCCTTTTTTCAGTCTCCTGTTTCCCGGGGCAGCCCCCCATTAGTTCTCTTCCAGCTGATCTGACAAGTCCTGTTTCTCCTATAGCCGGGCCTTCTCCCTGAGCTTCTCTGATGACTGGTCATTGAGGAATGGCCAGTTCTATAGAAATCTGGTTATACCGGTTTTCACTCAGGTAAAATGAAAACCATATCTGCCTTGCATGGCTACAGCTTCTGGTCCTCCATGACTGATGTTTCTTCCCTTTCGTGGGTTTCCCATGAGCCTTGTGTTCATTGACCTAGTCTACCAGTTCTCTCTCTCTTTGCTCAATGCTTCTGATTTTTCTGATTTTTCTGTTGCTTAGTTTTCATTGGCCCCTTCTCTAGAATAGGAGTTCAAGTGAAAACGATCACTTGTCTCAAGCAAAAATTATTTGCGTACACGATTGTAAAGAAATGGGCCTTTTTTTTTTTTAACTCTTAGGATCAGTTTCTTTACTTTTCACATTTCAAAAAAGTATTAAGGGGATTGCCTATCAGAAATAAGTTGGCTGTTCAAATTTCCTCATCTGTGCAAATGAAGGGATTAGAGCAGATGATCTCTTAAGGGCCTCTCTAGCCCTAAAAATTTCCATGCACTGATGATGATCTGTCTTCGTGTGGGAGAGGACAGATGGATGCTCAGCTTTCCATACCGCACATCTTTTTTGATCAATGAGTTGAACATCTGTTTGGGACCTCTAACACCAACGCACTGCAATTCCCATTGCTCAGTGTTTCAGTTAGCAGCCGCAGAATGCCTCTCCAGAAGGTGTCAGGCCTCCTGTCTCTGGAAAAGCTTTTTATTCTCATTATTTCCAAAAATAATATAAGAGCTAGTTCCTTCTATATTTACTTTTTGAGACTGGCTAATCTATTTTGGAGTAATGGAGAAAATACGTGTACCCTCTCAAGGAGCTCAAAAGAACAGAGATTTAATATCTAAACATAGTATTAATTTATAAACTATAACATATAAATCAAAAAGGTAAGAATATATTTTGACTATTTCATCAAGGGAGAAGCCAATCTTTTAAAAAAAATTCATGGACTTTATATTTAGATCAGTCTTATGTCTATAGAAAAGTTGAGCAGGGGTGCCTGGCTGGCTTAGAGAGCATGTGACGCTTGATCTCGGGGTTGTGAGTTCAAGCCTCCTGCTGGGCATAGAGATTATTTAAAAAAATAGGTTGAGCAGATAGTAGAGAAGTCCCATATCTCCCCTCGTCCTCCCCATTTCACCTATTATTAGCATCTTACAAAAGTATAGTACATTTCTTACTGTTAGTAATAAATTATTTTTAATTATAGTTATTGGTTGTATTACTACTGAGCTTTCCTTAGTTTTTAACCTAATGCACCTTTTCTGTTCCAGGATCCCATCCAGGACACCACTTGATGTATACTCACCTTTTCTTAGCCTTCTCTTGGCTGTGGCAGCTTCTTTAGGCTTTCCTTGTTTTGATGACCTTGAGAATTTTGAAGTACTGACTAGGTATATTGTAGGATACACCTCCACTGGAATTTGTCTGATGTTTTTCCTCATGATTCGATTGGATTAGATGTTTTGGAGAGAAAGATTAGAGAATAAAGTGCCATTCTCACCACAACATATCAAGGGTAGTGCTATCAGCATAACTTATCACTGTTGACGTGAACTTTAGTCATCCGGCTGAAATAGTGTTTGTCAGGTTTCTCCACGGAGGCCAACTATTTTTATCCTAGTGTTGACTATTTTTTGAAATAAAAGTTCTGGATTCTAGATTTGGAAATTAATTTGGAAATTATCATGAGGAAATGGGCTTTATTATAATGAAAACAAATGAAATAATACATTTGTTTTCCTTCTCCTGTCTAAAGAACACAGAGCTAGATGTCTAAGCTCATGACTTACTCAGACCATTCTCCAAGGGTGATAAATTTTTTGTGTGTAGTTGACACATCAAGAGATAAAAAGGGAGGAAACAGAGGTGATTATTTTTAACCCCCTCTGGGAAGTGTCAGCTCCATGAAAGAATTGCTGCCCTGTGGATCATGACTGTTGGCTCATATATTTCTCATCTGAGAGACATTGAAAGAAGTGACCATCCAGGGGTACTTTCAGCATTTTGGAACACTTTCCCTGAGCAAGGCATTTCTCTACCCTTGTCTGAATCTTTCTAGCCTTAGTCTACTTAGGTTGGTGGGATTGTGAGGCCTTTCCTCATGGGCTCAGGCACATTATTCTTATTTAAAATTGAAAGAAATATTGCAAAGAATAACTCAGGTATGTAGTTGCTTGAATATCCTCTCACCTGTTTTAATATTAGTGAAAGGAAAGTAGCTTCCTTAACAAAATACAGATATGACCTTAGTAGTTAGATATACTCTAATTTGGAATTCTCTAGAATTTAGATTCTAAATACCACATAATTAAATGCAGCAAAAGGAGTCATGTTTAAATAAAACCATTGCATAGACTAATGTGCATTCACATATATTCTTAGTGGTGTCCAAAATGATTTTCATACTATTTATTTATATATTTCTCCATATTTTTTCTCATTTTATTATTACTAAAGTGCACATGCATATACAATTTCCTGTATTTCCTTCTTTGTCCCATATAGAGAAACACTATTTTCTTAGCCATTCGTGTAGATGACTGGATCAAAAACATGGTTTTCTTTGCAGAATTGGGTGTGAAGTAGGCACCTACTAAAGGTAATTATTTTCTTATTAAAGTAAATTATAAGTGTTATGAGGATGTTATTGCTTCCTTAAACTTTCTTATATTCATCCCTCTTTCTTTAGTTCCAGTGCTACTAGTTCAGTTCCCATGCCCATTTTTTTTCTGCTTTTTCTTAATCTGTTAACCACCCTACAGCCAGACTGAATTTTCTAAATATTAAATTTAATTATGTCTCTTGTCCCACTGTAATTTGTCCATATCCACACATCATACACGAAGACCCTGGATTGCTGTCACTAGTTTTCTGCTCTGCCTCTCCTATGTGATTATGAGATCTCTGAGGGCAGGGACAGTGTCCCATTCACCTTTAAATAACTGTCAGCCCACTGTAGGCTCAATAATCATGAGCTGAATAAATGAGTGAGCATAACCATATTTGGAGGTTATCTGGTGGACATCTCCATGCCTAGACAAAAATTTTGGTGTTTGTTTCTGTTTTATAGCCCACGTTCCATGAGACTCTTAAAAAAAACTTTTATAGAAGTTTTCGAACATAGACCAAAGTAAGGAGAATAGCATAATGAATTCCCATGTATTCAGTCAGCTTCAAAAATCTTCATCAGCATGCTAATTTTGTTTCATCTGCCTCCCACCCACATTTTTTTGTTTGTTTGTTTGATTTTGCTGGAGTATTTGAAAGCAAACACCAGACATCATGACGTTTACTTGTAAATATTTCATTACATCTTTAACTAGTAAAGCTTTTTTCTTTTATCATGCCATTATCACACTTCTTTAATATAATTTAATACCAAATATCTAATGTCCATAATTCCTCAGACCTGCCTTTTTTTACAGTTGACTTGTCCAATTCAAGACTTAAACAAGGCCTTTTCATTGCATTTGATTATGATGAGGCATTGTTTAATATTCACCTATAGGGGAGTGTGATTTATGTCAAAGATGGGTAAGTGATGGTCTGCAAAAGAAATGTATTTCTGCTATGTTTTTCTCTCTGTTCCATGTAAACATTTAATAGCATTGGGCCTAGAATTAGACATTTGCATGATTGAGCCTCATAGCTCATTCATACATTCATTCATTCATTCAGTATTTATTGAGTGTCTACTAAATGTCAGGCACTGTTCTAGGCACAGAGGGTCAACAATTAAAATGACAACAACATGGAGCTTATGTTCCCTCGGCTGAAGCCTCTGCAGGTGTTAGCTTTAGATTTTACCTGGGGGAAGGGCGGGGAAGTTCACCAATAAATCCAGAGGGTTTAACTGATGTAAATTTAACATGTAGAAGCTAGGATCTAACTCTTAAGGCTTGAGGTGTTTTGCAATTATGAGGTCCTTTTTAGAACATTATTTCCATCATAGTTATCACTTTCTAACCCCTAGACAAGCCAGCCTGCCCACGTGGTAGATGATTCTCTGTAAAACTGCATTTTCATCTTATCATTCCCTTACTAGAACACCTAAAGCATGTCTTGTCACATTCTGTCAATAAAGTTCAAACTGCATAGCTTGATATTTAATACGTACAAAATCTAAGCCTAATTTACACTTTCAATTTTATCTTTTCCTTATGTTAGGTCTACTATAACCAGACTGATCTCTTGAACTTGCCTTGAGTGATCTTGCTCTGTATCTTTTCTTAGGCCAATATTAACTTATTACATTCTCCTTTGGGTCTTTCTCTTTCCTTCCTTCTCCTTTCCTCCAATTTTCTTTTCTACTCTCTCTTTTTAACTTCCTCAAAACTCAGCTTAATTTTCATCACCTCTGTAAAGATTACACACTACCAAGCCATTTAATGCCACCAGTATGGCACTTAGTTTGCATTGCCTTGATTTATAAAACTACTTGTGGCTAAAACCTTGGCTTTATAAATCAGGAAGCCCCGGATTTGATTTTCAGTCCAGCCACTTATTAGCAATATGGTTTTGGGCAAGTCCCTTCACTTCATAGAATTTCACTTTCCTTGTCTATAGAATGTAAATAGAGGATGATTTTCAGGGGGTTATTTTAAATAATACTTGAGATAATGTATGTAAATTAGTCAATACAATTTTTGATACTTTGGAAGCGCTGTAAGTGATAGGTTATTGTTATTATTAATTCTATTTTTGTCTAATTATGCCATCTCCAACTAGATGAGAAGGCACTTAAATAACATCTTATACATGGTTGATACTGCATGTTGTTTGGTGGGGAGTAATTTTTTAGGCTTCCGATCTATCATTTTTAGTTCCTGGGGTTCCTGCACAGTCATCTAAATATTCATCCAGTTGTTCAGCTATGGTTTTTAGGAGTCATTTGAGACTGGACAACTATAAGGTAGGAATGGAAACATACATTCCAGAAAATGGCTAGAATGTGTGGGAAAGCAACTGTTCCTATTATTCTATGTAAGTAGTTGTTAAAATTAGGGAAATGATGTGATTGAAATTAGGGAGTCTTTATTTTCATATGGGTGTTTTATGAAGTTTAGGGAAAAAGATGTGAATCTGACGCTGAGAGTATCTGTCTAGTTAATATTTTGTTTGTTGCAAATGGTTTTCAGTGTTTTTTCTTTGCCAATCTCAGAGCAAAATACTCTGCCTTGAAAGAAGAAAATTAAGAGGCATGATATATTTCACTAAGGAAAGCTATTCATAGTCAGAGGCCAGGAGAATCAAATTGAATTGTGGCTCTGAGGGAGGCCAAGAAAGAGCATTTTAAACGTAGCTAAACACAAGACATTGCATCATTAAAGGGGGAGTTACAGGCTCACAGTGAAGAAGAGAGCACTTAAATTGCTCTTGATTCTCTTGGAGAAGAATAAACATGTATGCAAAGGCCCAAGAACTGGTTCTCAGTTTCAAAAGGAAATAATAGGTGTTCTGTCAGTGGAGCTCAAACTATTCAAAGGCTCAACTGGACGGCCCAACAGGAGCTGGAAGCAAGGACTTCATGTAGCAGCTCTGTGTCTTGGCAGTCTCTTGAAATTGGGACTAAAATTAAAAGTAGTTGAGTGCAACCAGTTCTAAATGTCAGATGGAACACTTTGCTCAGCAGGCAGTGCACAATGCTGATTTTCCCGTTGGGCTCTGCATTGTTGTGTGAGATGTTGAATCAGGTCCTTGTTAGTGCATTCACTAAGATAAGAGCTGGAAAGCAACTTGTTCCACAATTAATATTCTGTGATGTTATTGCCTATTTGCCTTGAACTTTAATTGGGCGAGGTTTTTGTGAACTTGTTTTTTTGCTTTTGACACCTGGAGGCAATGTTCTTTCAATTTGATTGGTCTTTTCTATGGGCACTTCTTATGAACGCTTAAAAGTTGTACTTTCTAAATTGGTACTAAGGCACAGAAAGGGTTGTTCACACACACAAAGTGAAATATTGGAAGACTTTTTCAAAAGAGTATTGCACTAATTGTCTGATCTCTATGGTTACATATACAATTCTAAGAGATTTTTAAAACATTTTTTTGTCAGAGAGAGCAGAAGTAGGGGGAGCAGCTGGCGAAGGGAGAAGCAGGCTCCCTGCTGAGCAAGGAGCCTGATGTGGGACTTGATCCCAGGACCGTGGGATCATGACCCAAGCTGAAGGCAGACACCTAACTGACTGAGCCACCCAGGCATCCCTCTAAGGGAATTCTAAATGATGGCTCTGGTTTAAGTTTCTGAATACTTGTTTATAATTTTGGTAGCTCCTAGTAAGATTATGTGAATATGGACATTGCATCTGTTGAAACTCTAGCCTTTTTTTTTTTAATTTTAAAGATTTTATTTATTTATTTATTTGAGAGAGAGAGGGGGCAAGCAGGGGGAGGAACAGAGGGAGAAGGAGAGAATCTCAGTAGACTCTGCGCTGAGTGCTAAGTCCGAAGGGGGGGCTGGATCTCGACCCTGAGATCATGACTTGAGTCACAATCAAGAGTCAGACACTTAACCCACTGAGCCACCCAGGTGCCCCCAAACTCTAACCTTTTAATCTAGACATAGGGTAGGTCAAATAACATAGGACAGGGAAAGAGAAAGGTCAGGCTTTGAACACTGTATGTTCCCGGGGCTGGTTATTGTGAGTTCAGGGAGCCTGCTGGGAAGAGCAACATGTCTGGCTCTATAATGGCTCTAGAATAGTCCGTAAGTGAGAGAACGCAAATAGTACGAAGGATCCAGGAAATGGCTTCACAGAAAGCAGTATTCCTCAAACTTTCGCTCACATCAGAATCACCTGGAAGGCTTGCTAACACACAAATTATTGGTCCCCATTGTCAGAATTTCTAAATCAGAAGGTCTGAGGTGGGGCTCAAGAATTTACATCTCGGGGCGCCTGGGTGGCACAGCGGTTAAGCGTCTGCCTTCGGCTCAGGGCGTGATCCCGGCGTTATGGGATCGCCCCACATCAGGCTCCTCTGCTATGAGCCTGCTTCTTCCTCTCCCACTCCCCCTGCTTGTGTTCCCTCTCTCACTGGCTGTCTCTATCTCTGTCAAATAAATAAAGAAAATCTTTAAAAAAAAAAAAAAGAATTTACATCTCTAGCAAGTTCCTAAGTGATGCTGATATAGTGCTGGTCTGAGGCCCGCTGAAATAAGGCAGTGATTCTTGTCATGTTTCTCAAACTTGAGAAGGAACACCGTGGAGAAGTCATAAAATCTGTGGAGTCTTTATAAATTATACTGGTGAGGGGCACCTGGCTGGCTCAGTTGCTACAGCATGAGACTCTTGATCCTGGGGTTCTAAGTTTGGTGTAGAGATTACTTAAAATCTTTGAAAAAAAAGAGAGAGAAATATGCTGGTGAGGCTCAAGATTCTGAATATTAAAAAAACCACCGTTAGTGATTCTGCAGTAATTGATCCAGGGGCACTGGTCCAGGAACTAAGCCATCAGAAAATCTCTAACACTTTAGTGTTTGAGTTCTTCATATTGTCATAACCATTCATGACTTGAATGTCAGTTAATGACTGTTGAAGTTCTAATCTCCTTGAAAAGCAAGAGAAAGTAAAATGGAAACATTATAGTATTTTAATGGCTTAATGATATCATAGGCCAAATTGCATCTCATGAAAATATGATATTGTGATATAATATGATAAGCATTTAGAAAAACTTCATATAACATGACTTTGGCGTGAAAAAGTCGTCTAATCTCCTGATATTAAGTAAAATGTTAGTAAGCCAAATCTCTTAAAGGAAGCCACGGGGATATAATGAAAAAGAAGACTTTGGAGATGGCTAGATCCTGACTGTAACCCTTAGAAAACCTGGGCAAGTTACTTAACATTTATGATGATTAGTTTCCTCATGTGTAAAAGGGACTTAGTAATTTCTGTCTTACGTGTCATGAAGAATAAATATATAATATATATTATATATATATATATATGGGGGGCTAATGTAGCTTCCGACATATTGCAGATGTTTAATAAATGGTAGTTAAAGAAGAAATGATAGGACACAGGCATCTCTCATCTCGTAGGTTTTTTGTTTTTGTTTTTGTTTTTTCTCCATGCAATTTAACTGTGATATGGGAGATGCTTATCCATCTTAACATTCCTTGGTCAGCAGTTTCAGCCAATGCTTTTATATGGATTTTAGACTGACTCTGAAAGTAAATATCATCCCTGAAGTTTCTTTCATATAATTATGAATGTAACCTTTGGAGATATAAATTAAAACTAAGAAATTTAAAAACTAATATTAGATATTACACGATAAAAAAATGCCCTTTCTTTGATTAAGTAGATATATGGTGCCTGTTTATTGGCTGTAAGGGTAAGAAAATATTTTTAAAAAATGAGGTGAGGATGGCGGAGGAGCAGGAGACCTAAAGTTCGTCTGGTCCCAGGAACTCAGCTAAAGAGCTACCAGATTTCTGAATACCTATGAATGTAACTGGAGAATGAAGAAAAGAGTAGCAGGAACTCTATGAACAGAAAAGCGACCACTTCCTGCAAGGAGGCGAAAAGATGGCGGAGGAGTAGGAGACCCTTTCTCAGCTGGTCCTGAGTCGAGCTGAATATCTACCAGACCATCCTGAACATCCACGAATTCAGCCTGAGACGCAGGAAGATACATCTGGATCTCTACAAATGAACATTTCCAGCGCTGAGTATTGAGGTATGAAGCGGGGAGCCGTGAATCCGCGCACATATATCGGAAGATAAACGGAAGGGGGAGGGAGCTGCCGCATTCGGGCGCTGGGAAGTGGTAGCCATTGTGCTGGGGAGCGGGCCGGACTTGTGGACCTGCACCCGTGAGAGAGCAGACTGAGACCATGAGCCTGGGAACATGTGGGCGACCAGAGTGAAAACCGGCGCTCCGGAGTGCTCACTGGAACCGGACTGATACTGATAGCTCGGGAGCACGGGCGACCAGACTGGAAACCAACGCTCCGGAGTGCATGCGAACCATATTGAAACAGGGAGCTCAGGAGTGCTCATGGGAACCGGGGGCGGCTGGCGGTGTTAGAAGCACAATGGACAGAGATGTGCCGGCCCTGGAAGTGAGGGCTGGGACACCGGCTGTGGGGCGCACAACCCGGGATGCTGCAGGGTTTTTAGCAACACCGACAGAAACAGTTAAAGTGGCCAAGAGAGCTCAGTGGAGAGTGGACTGCGATCTCTGTTCTGAGACAGAGGCTAGGATACAGCCACTGCTGCTATGAATCTCAGAAGAGCCACAGAAAACCGCCAGGGAAAGCCGCCAGAGACCAAAAGCCCGGAAATACCAGCTCACATTGTGCCCATCCCCATCCCCCCTCACAGGGGACAGGGAGACTCTACCCAAACAGGATTGCCTGAGTATCAGCGCAGCAGGCCCGTCCCCCAGAAGGCAGGCTGAAAAATCAAGAAGCCCACATCCCTAAGGTCCCTATAAAACAAGTGCACACTGCCTGGCTCCTGGTCAATAATTTGGGCTCTGTACATCCACGCAACCTCTCCTCATCACAATGACAAGGAGGAGAAATACCCCCAGCAAAGAAAAGATAATGAGTCTGTGGCCTCTGCCACAGAACTGATGGATATGGATATAACCAAATTGTCAGAAATGGAGTTCAGAGTAACAATGGTCAAGATGATGTGTAGGCTTGAAAAAGCTATTAATGAAAATATTAATAAGAATATAGAATCTCTAAGGGCAGAAATGAGAGTGAGTCTGGCAGAAATTAAAANGGCAGGCCCCTCCCCCAGAAGGCAGGCTGAAAAATCAAGAAGCCCACATCCCTAAGGTCCCTATAAAACAAGTGCACACTGCCTGGCTCCTGGTCAATAATTTGGGCTCTGTACATCCACGCAACCTCTCCTCATCACAATGACAAGGAGGAGAAATACCCCCAGCAAAGAAAAGATAATGAGTCTGTGGCCTCTGCCACAGAACTGATGGATATGGATATAACCAAATTGTCAGAAATGGAGTTCAGAGTAACAATGGTCAAGATGATGTGTAGGCTTGAAAAAGCTATTAATGAAAATATTAATAAGAATATAGAATCTCTAAGGGCAGAAATGAGAGCGAGTCTGGCAGAAATTAAAAATGCTATGAATCAAATGCAGTCTAAACTAGATGCTCTGACAGCCAGGTTAAATGAGGCAGAAGAACGAGTTAGTGAATGGGAGGATGGGATGGTAGAAGAGAAAGTTAAAACAGAAACTTGCCNGTAGAAGAAAAAACGAAAATAGAAGCTGGTCTTAAAAAAATCCACGCCCACGAATGTAGATTACGGGAGATTACTGACTCTATGAAACGATCCAATGTCAGAATCATCGGCATCCCTGAAGGGGTGGAGAAAAACAGAGGTCTAGAAGAGATATTTGAACAAATTGTAGCTGAAAACT
This sequence comes from Ailuropoda melanoleuca, assembly GCF_002007445.2. NCBI lineage: Eukaryota > Metazoa > Chordata > Mammalia > Carnivora > Ursidae > Ailuropoda > Ailuropoda melanoleuca. Next base: position 19,554,730 of record NC_048228.1, on the reverse strand, counting down.
TCCCTAATCTAGCAAGGGAAACAAGCATTCGTGTCCAAGAGGCAGAGAGGACCCCATCCAAGCTCAACCAGGACAAACCTACGCCACGGCATGTCATAGTGCAATTCGCAAATATTAGATCCAAGGATACAGTATTGAAAGCGGCCAGGGCAAAGAAATTTCTCACGTACCAAGGCAAAGGTATCAGGATTACGTCAGACCTGTCTACAGAGACCTGGAATGAGAGAAAGGCTTGGGGGGGCATTTTTAAAGCTCTATCTGAGAAGAACGTGCAGCCAAGGATCCTTTATCCAGCAAGGCTGTCATTCAGAATTGATGGAGAGATAAGGACCTTCCAGTATCGGCAGAAACTAAAGGAATTCGTAACCACCAAATCAGCCCTACATGAGATATTAAGGGGGGTTCTATAAAAGTAAAAAGTCCCCAAGAGTGATAGAGACAAGAAATTTACAATCTATAGAAACAAAGACTTCACAGGCAACATGACATCATTAAAATCATATCTCTCAATAATCACTCTCAATGTGAATGGCCTAAATGCTCCCATAAAACGCCACAGGGTTGCAGATTGGATAAAAAGACATGACCCATCCATTTGCTGTCTACAAGAGACTCATTTTGAACCCAAAGAT
>NC_048228.1:19535266-19553922 GCF_002007445.2 Ailuropoda melanoleuca | reverse complement strand
ACAAAAAGGGATCAAAGGTATCCAAATCGGCAAAGAAGAAGTCAAACTGTCTCTCTTTGCAGATGACATGATACTCTATATGGAAAACCCAAAGGAATCCACTCCCAAACTATTAGAAGTTATAGAACAATTCAGTAAGGTGGCAGGATACAAAATCAATGCCCAGAAATCAGTTGCATTTTTATACATGAACAATGAGACTGAAGAAAGAGAAATTAGGGAATCCATTCCATTTACAATAGCACTAAAAATCATACGATATCTCGGAATTAGNCCATCCCATTTACAATAACACCAAAAACCATACGTTACCTTGGAATTAACTTAACCAGAGACGTAAAGGACCTATATCCTAGAAACTATAGATCACTTTTGAAAGATATTGAGGAAGACATAAAAAGATGGAAAAATATTCCATGCTCATGGATTGGAAGAATTAACATAGTTAAAATGTCCATACTACCAGAGCAATCTACACTTTCAATGCTATCCCGATCAAAATACCAATGACATTTTTTCAAAGAACTGGAACAAACAGCCCTTAAATTTGTGTGGAACCCGACAAGACCCCGAATCGCCACGGGATTGTTGAAAAGGAAAAACAAAGCTGGGGGCATCACAATGCCGGATTTCGAGCTGTACTACAAAGCTGTGATCACAAAGACAGCATGGTACTGGCACAAAAACAGACACATCGACCAATGGAACAGAATAGAGAACCCAGAAATGGACCCTCGGCTCTTTGGGCAACTAATCTTTGNCGTTACCTTGGAATTAACTTAACCAGAGACGTAAAGGACCTATATCCTAGAAACTATAGATCACTTTTGAAAGATATTGAGGAAGACATAAAAAGATGGAAAAATATTCCATGCTCATGGATTGGAAGAATTAACATAGTTAAAATGTCCATACTACCCAGAGCAATCTACACTTTCAATGCTATCCCGATCAAAATACCGAGGACATTTTTCAAAGAACTGGAACAAATAGTCCTTAAATTTGTATGGAACCAGAAAAGGCCCCGAATCTCCAAGGAACTGTTGAAAAGGAAAAACAAAGCTGGGGGCATCACAATGCCGGATTTCGAGCTGTACTACAAAGCTGTGATCACAAAGACAGCATGGTACTGGCACAAAAACAGACACATAGACCAGTGGAACAGAATAGAGAACCCAGAAATGGACCCTCGGTTCTTTGGGCAACTTATCTTTGATAAAGCAGGAAAAACGNCTTTGGGCAACTAATCTTTGATAAAGCAGGAAAAAACATCCGGTGGAAAAAAGACAGTCTCTTCAATAAATGGTGCTGGGAAAATTGGACAGCTACATGCAAAAGAATGAAACTTGACCACTCTCTCACTCCATACACAAAGATAAACTCCAAATGGTTGAAAAACCTTGATATAAGACAGGAATCCATCAAAATCCTAGCGGAGAACATAGGCAGCAAGCTCTATGACATCGGCCAAAGCAACTTTTTTCATGACACATCTCCAAAGGCAAGAGAAAGAAAAGAAAGAATGAACTTGTGGGACTTCGTCAAGATAAAGAGCTTCTGCACAGCCAAGGAAACAGTCAAAAAAACTAAGAGACAGCCCACGGAATGGGAGAATATATTTGCAAAGGACACCACAGATAAAGGACTGGTATCCAAGATCTACAAAGAACTTCTCAAACTCAATACACGAGAAACAAATAAACAAATCATAAAATGGGCAGAAGATATGAACAGACACTTTTCCAATGAAGACATACAAATGGCTAACAGACACATGAAAAAATGTTCAAAATCATTAGCCATCAGGGAAATTCAAATCAAAACCACACTGAGATACCACCTTACACCAGTTAGAATGGCAAAAATGGACAAGGCAGGAAACAACAAATGTTGGAGAGGATGTGGAGAAAGGGGATCCCTCTTACACTGTTGGTGGGAATGCAAGTTGGTACAGCCATTTTGGAAAAGAGTGTGGAGGTCCCTTAAAAAGTTAAAAATTGAGCTACCCTATGACCCAGCAATTGCACTACTGGGTTTTTACCCGAAAGGTACAGACATAGTGAAGTGAAGGGCCATATGCACCCCAATGTTCATAGCAGCATTGTCCACAATAGCTAAATTGTGGAAGGAGCCGAGATGCCCTTCATCAGATGACTGGATTAAGAAGATGTGGTCCATATATACAATGGAATATTACTCAGTCATCAGAGAGAACGATTACACAACATTTGCAGCAACATGGACAGGAGTGGAGGAGATTATGCTAAGTGAAATAAGTCAAGCAGAGAAAGATAATTATCATATGGTTTCATTCATTTATGGAACATAAGAAATAGGAAGATCGGTAGGAGGAGCCGAGATGCCCTTCAACAGATGACTGGATTAAGAAGCTGTGGTCCATATATACAATGGAATATTACTCAGCTATCAGAGAGAACGATTACACAACATTTGCAGCAACATGGACAGGAGTGGAGGAGATTATGCTAAGTGAAATAAGTCAAGCAGAGAAAGATAATTATCATATGGTTTCATTCATTTATGGAACATAAGAAATAGGAAGATCGGTAGGAGAGGAAGGGAAGAATGAAGGGGGGGGTAAACAGAAGGGGGAATGAACCATGAGAGACTATGGACTCTGGGAAACAAACTGAGGGCTTCAGAGGGGAGGGGGGATGGGGGATTGGGATAGGCTGGTGATGGGTATTAAGGAGGGCACATATTGCATGGTGCACCGGGTGTTATATGCAAATAATGAATCATGGAACATTGCATCAACAACTGGGGATGCACTGTATGGTGACTAATATAACAAAATAAAAATTTAAAAAAATGGTTAAAGGGGGAAAAAAAAGATGAGGTGACTTGGTATGTATTGGCAGGACCAAGTTCCATGAGGACAAAAAAAGCAAGTTCCAAGACAGTATGATATAATTTTTCAGATAGTAACAACATGTATGTATATAAAGCAATTCTGGAAGTAATGTGTTTCTTCTTAATCCTGATTATTCCAAGAGTATCTTTCTCTTTATATGCCTACATGTAGAGTATTTTTCTCTGTACTTTATATACTTCCCTCCACCTTTTTTTACGAGAAGGAATAGATGGGACCAGGATTCTTGAAAAGACTTTAATGAAGAGACAGTTTAAAGAAAAGTGAATCAGTTTAGGGAACCAAAAAGGGTGGTGAGGGACCAGGGGATAACCGTCCTCACCATTAGGATAGTCCTAAAGGACCGAGTTTGGGGAAACCGTGTCAGTAGCCTGTAGAAGAGGGGCCATCTGATGGAAGCCATAGCTCCAGCAGGATGCAGCCACTGCCAGAATGTGAAAACAGGGAGGGAATATGAAGGAAATGTGTATCAGTGTCTCTCCGATTCCACTTTGGGATCTTTTGCAGACGCATTCCATTTACCAAACCCAAATAGGAGCCAGTGGTCAATAAAGCTTGTGTGACGCAGTCTGGAGAGTTCAACCTCACAGGACAAGAGCAAAGCAGAGAAAAGATGTGAACAGATGGGAGCTCAGGGGTGCCTAGAAAATAACCAGTACAAGCAGTTGTTTTTTGTAATAAAATTTTTAAATGAATTATGTTGAGATAAGGCGTCAAGACAGGAAATGAGATCAAATTTTGCTTGTATGTAGAGAGGAATATCAAGAAATTTGGTCCTGTTGTAAGATGAGTCAAAGGAAGTAATGATAATGTTGGAAAAGCTGTTTTGAATCAGATTGATTAGATGATTTTTAATGACAGTTTCAAGATTATAGACATTATTCACTGGATTTTAAAGTAAATTTGGAAAGACTCTTTTCCAATTATTACAAATTAACAGAAAATCTTTAGAATATTATGACAAGCTGGATCTTAGTAGGGAAGAAGAATGAAAATAGAAGACAGGATTTTACAATGGCGAGAACATTGACTTAGCATCAGGGAGACAATGGCTAGAATCCTGGATCATCATTGATCATTTGTGAACTTGGTCACTGTAGACTCTGAACCCATTCCTCATGGACTCACATGCATAATATTTTGCATGGTTATTGTGAGACTGAATGAATAGATGGATGTAAAATGCTTAGAACGGAGTCAAGACATAGCCTTCTCTCAAAAAATTATAATACCATCTTTGGAGTGCCAAATTTATGCCAGGAACATCTCTAATCCTCCAAGTAACCTCATTTCATGAGAAGAACTGAGGCTCAGTGTTTAAGCAGTTGTCACAGGGCCCATAGTTAGCAAGTGACAGAGTTAGGCCTTGAAGCCGGGCCGATAGGATTCCAAAGCCAGGCTCTTACTGTTAATGTGCAGTTCATATCCTTTGACCTTTTCTCCCATAAGGCACAAACACACTTAAGCTAACTTTTGAGAAATGCCAAAGGATGTAATTGTATAGTAAGTTCTCTCTGAAAATCCGTTCAAGAAAGCTATTTAGGTTGATTGTAACAAGCTAAGGTATAAAATACTTGAGTATTGGGGCGCCTGGGTGGCTTATTCATTCAGCGTTTGCCTTCAGCTCAGGGCATGATCCCGGGACCCTGGCATCAAGCCCCGCATCAGGCTCCCTGCTCTGCTGGGAGCGCTGGGAGCTTGCTTCTTCTTCTCCCAGGGGCTCCCCCTGCTTGTGTTCCCTCTCTCGCTGGCTGTCTCTCTCTCTCTGTCAAATAAATAAATAAAATCTTTAAAAAAATACTTGAATATTATGTATGATCAAAGCCTGCTTTTGAATTGTGGCTCAGGAAGTCATCTTCATTGTCCTTATTGCCATCAACTCCAGATTGTTCTGCGTATCATAGTCTGTCTGCCTAATTGTCTTAACTTGTATAACGGTGATACTCAGGGAAAATTGGTGCATTTTCCTAATAGTTTTAAAAAATTGTTATGTAATCAGAAATGTCAAAAACTTTAAAGAGCTTATAAGCTCTAAAGAGAATAAACAAAATAAAAGAGTAGGGATTAATAAGATTTATGTGTATCAGAAAGAAAATACAACAAGACAGAAGATCCTGTTGACAGTTGCAGGAAAAAGTATTAAATACTTAAAAATGAGCTTAGAAGAGGGTGTGAATGGACTATACAAAGAAAACTGGAATGTTTTTTTGGGAGATGAAAAGAAAGATTTCAATAAGGATTGGAGGCGATGACAGACAATTGTTGGGGTTGTCAATTCATGTCATCTATTTATAAACTGAATGCACGCCTAGTAAGTCTGGTTGGACTTCAGGGAATTAAACTCACAAATCGATACCAAGCTTTAATTGGAAAACATATAGGTATCAATCTAAAGTTTGTTCTGGAAGAAAGGGAAAAAGAGCAACAAGGAAGGATATATCCTACCAGATATAGGGACACACATAAATCAGCAAAAATTAGGACTAAGGATGAATAGAGCTGAAAGAGAAGAGGGATACACACACACAAACACACAATACACACCCATACTTAAATTATGTTTTATAGAAATTTGGCAATACTTTAAATGTCATTAAAAAGATAATGGGTAGGTAAGTTTGCAGACATTAAAATGACATGAATGAAAACGAGGCAGTGACATAGAAATATAATTATAAATAATAATAAGTAAAAAGAAGAATATAATGTTTTGTATTTATAGTGTATTAGATATGCTAGGTTTGAAGGATACATACTTGTATTCATGCTAGGATTACATTTATCTTTTTAACTGAGTACATACTTGAATTCATAGATTTAAAGGAAAAAGAACATGAATAAATAAGAACAGTGTTTAGTTCAGATAATAGAATAAGAATGATTTTTGGCTTTTCTAAAATTCTTTTACTTTTTGTAATGTTTTTACAATTTACAATGTAATGTTTTTATAATGTTTTAACAATAAAAGTTTTAATATAGGTTATGTAAACTTTCACATAGAATATGACCATTGGGGTCCTTGCGTGGCTCAGTTGGTTAAGTGACAGACTTCAGCTCAGGTTATGATTTTAGGATCCTTGGATTCCTGCCCCACATCCCACCCCATGCTCAGTGGGGAGTCTGCTTGTCCCTTTCCCTCTGCCCCTCCTTTCTCTCCCTGTCTCTTTCTCAAATAAATAAAATTTTAAAAAATGAAATAGAAAATGACCAAGGCATCAATCATAGTAATGTTTGGAATACTAAACTTGAACCAATAAAGACAGATCTCCATTATGTAAGAGTTTTATATTTTTTAAAAAAAGATCATTTATTTATTTATTTGACAGAGAGAGAGAGAGAGAGAGATCAAGAGCGATCGTGCACAAGCAGGGGCAGAGGGAGAGGGAGAAGCAGGCTCCCTGTCAATCAGGGAGCTCAAGGCGGGGCTGGATGCAGGGTTGGATCCCAGGACCCAGGGATCATGACCTGAGCCAAAGGCATATGCTTAACTGACTGAGCCGCCCAGGCGCCCCACAAGAGTTTTATCTTGTTCACAATTATCTTGACCATGTCAAATTTACTAACGTTACCTAAAGTTCCTTATGATTAGATGTACATTTTCATAACTTCTTAAATCTGTTCCTCTTACATATGCTACTTTTCCATCTTTTCATCTATTTTGTTTTGCCTACTTTTCTGAGCTCTTGAAATATTTACATATTTTTGTTTTGCTCTTTTGCATTTATAATGGAGTGAGTTTTCTTATAAAGTAAATTATTAATGCCTACTACACACCTACTTTTATTAGAAATGGAAAAACTCTTCTTAATGACAAATTAAAATGATTTCAAACTTATATTTCCTTTTTTGTTCTTTTAGGTAAGTAACTGAACAGGGACATGAAGAACTGATATTTCAAATGACAGCCATGTTGCAAAAGGTACTTTTGGTATTTTAATATTACTGTAAAAGGAATTCTATAAAAAGACACAGAGGTTGCAAAATAACTAAGTACAATTTTAGCAAAAATAATTTTTTTATGTAAACAGATGTTTAAAGGTGTTATAGCTTTAATAGTATTTTAATTATGAGAAATGTAATATATGATATGACTTTTTTCTGTAGTCTGGGAAATTATTGTCACTATTACTTGGGAGTGGAAAAATAAGTAAATTGATCATTATGTCCACATATTCACTGGTGGAAAGAGGGAGGTGGGAGGCAAAGTTTGATACAATAGAAAAATGAAAACATTGGGATTTGTACATCGTACTCATCTCTTTTCTCTAGGGGCTGTGGTTTCTTCTCTGTGATCAAAACATTATCTCCAGAATTGTTCATAAAATTGATTGCTCTAAGTTTGTCCATAAAGCACTTTGATTCTGGATAATTTAAATAGATTAAATCATGGTGGAGAAATCTCCAGGTCTATTTATGCAAAAAAAAATTTAAATAAAAGGGAGGGAAAGAGGGAAGAAGGAAATAAGGAAATAATACTTGCAGAGAAATAATAGAACATAAGAATTCTTAGTCTGGGTTATCTCTCATATGCATAGTTTGTGGAAATCTGATTTTTTTTAAGTCATATATCTCGTCTAGAAGAATCTCTTACTTCTCTAGAAGAAATCTTTAAAATACTATAGAAACCATCATGTCTAGTTACAAGGGAAACTCTTGCATTATGAACTGTTAGATGAGCTGTGTGATGCCATTAATACTGGCAATCATGCAAAAGACCTGTGATATTTGAGATGCAATGAAGCATGTATTGTCCCTTTATACTCAATTAACAGCTCATTTCAATGAACAGAAGATATATGAGTATCAAGAGAGGAGAAATTAACTCAACTTATTATAAAATCACAATTAAAAAATTTCTAATTTTACTTAGAAATTTTCTGAAGGGTCTTACAGATCTCAGGACAGGTGCCACTGAAGAGGCTTAATAGGAGTTCTTTGAAAATTTTGTCTGTGAATAAAAGTGGAAAGAATCCAGTAGCTGGACAGAGATATTGGGATGAGAGAGTCTTGAATATGTTTAAATGTTAATGGGGATGATGTCAAAGAATGGTAGAGACTGAAGGTCTGGGTTTCTTGAGATGAGGGAAGGGATGAAGTGGGCAGCACAGGAAAAGGGATTACACATAACTGGTGGGAGGACACCTACCTCAACATGACTAAGGCAATGACAGTAAGATGTGTATAGGTATGGATAGGCTCATCGACTCGTTAGGGGAAGGTTAGGGGGTATCAACAGTGGTCTCCATTTTCTCCATGAAGAAGGTGTGGCTGGAGTAGTTAGTAAGGATTTGAGGAAAGGAGAAAAGTTTGAAATAGTGTTTGTAGAGAGTAGAAAGGCAGAGGGAAAGTTGTGTTGGGGAGTGTGTTATTAGACTAGGCTGGTGTCAATGACTTGGAATTTGTAGTGTTACCAGAGTCTCTGAATTTTGCCAGTGATCTTAAGCTTCCAATTTGTAAGCTTTTCAACCTTCAGTCAACCATTGTCGACTGTGACAAGTGTTTGGTGGTAGAAGGACTTATTTAAACCTAATAAATGATTACCTTCTTCCATAGAGTTAAGATGGAACCATATTTAAGGACATTCATCTAAGTGTGGTCTTTTCCCTTAATTTTCACGGATGTATATTATGTATACTTAACAATGTACTATGTGTATGCATATTACTTTAAAAAAATCAGAAGTCAGAGATACTCTGCTTCAAGGAAAGGAATAAGAAAGATAGTGACTATTCTTTTTTTAGGTCCTCAGTTTTGGTGTGTGTCTCCTAATGACAGTATTTTCATGGCAAAATTTAGGAACACTATTTGACTTTGAGGAAAAGATTACTTTTTTTTTTTTTTTTTTAAATTCAAAGCTTATGTCTTGTTTGCCATGACGGAAGAGAGCCTACTGTCCCTACTCAGGTGTCATTAGCTTGGCACATTCTTCCTCTTCTAGCAAGTATCCTTTGGACAGTCAGATTAGGCTGTGGAAGTATTAAACAGGCCCAGAAGATGAAAAACTTCAGTCTGTTGACTTTGAATTATAAGGATATTAATTTGCACATTTAACTAGAAACTCTAAATTCCCATTTTGATTTTTAAGAATGTGTACTTGAGGGCATAGAACTCTTTATTAGACTGAAGAGATCTTCTAGTTCAGGAACTTTCAAATGTTTTTTTAGCTACAAAACCACTTTGAAAATTAAAATTTGGTATAAACCAAGATAATAAAAAGAACTGTTCAAGTTCTAGTAGGCATGGGGATCCTGCGACCCACCTACACTTGTCACCTCCTTCCCCCTCTCCTCATTTCACTTTCAGGTAGGTCATCTGAGACATCACCAATGAACCTCCATGGAACATTGAAAATTAAAATTTTAGGTGATCACAACTATACTGAATTACATCAAAATATAAGGTTCTTGAGATAAATTGTGATTTGAGGATAATTTTTATCTCTGTAATAAAATAAGCAGGTTACTGTCAACTTTGACCTAAATTGTATAATTACCTTATATTGCTAATTTTAGTGATAACAGATACTAATTTTGGCCAAAGCAGCTTCATAAAAACTATTTCTAAGTATGGTGCAAATCTGGGGTTGAAAAATCCAAGCACTCCATTTAATTAAATCTGCTGGTCAGGGTGACCGAAGCTTGTAAATGGGAAGCCCTTTACTCAGCTTATGAACAGAGCTGTTCTTTATTGTCCTCAAATGGTGTACATATGATTATGGTAAAGAGGATTTAGCTGTCTTGATCTTGAGCCACCATGAAAATGTATAATAAGTTACCAAGATGGTACTCTTCTATTAGGGTGTGACTTTGCCTGGGGCTGATGGTATTTACAGATATGGAATTGAATGTTTTCAAGAAAATAACAGTACCCTGTCTAGTTGGAAACTACAGCATGGATAAGATAGATATAGGGAATGGTCAAATGAAGGCTAAATTGGAGTATGTAAAACTTACTAACAGAGTTATAAAGACAGACTAATAAAACTAGTAGGGGACAGTACGAAACATGATATGTGACACATACAATACCAGATAGTTTATTTGTGTTATTTTTAATAGTTGTAGTAACCCAATAAAGTTGGTATGAGGCCTTGGTTTTCTATCTGATGAAACAGAGGCTCATGGAAGTTAAGTAGCTTGTCCAATTTGCACAGTCAATTACCAGCAAATGTGGTGGAGCCAAAATTCAGCTGGATCATTTTATTTCAAGACCAAAGTGGCCTAGTGAAGTCAGACCCAAGAGCCAGCTAGAATGAGAAGTAGCTGCAGTTTTGCAAGGAAAGTGTAAAGCCGTTAGAGACAGCAAGAAAAAGGCTGTCCTCCATGCCAGAGATGCTATCCAAGAAGGTAAATACTGCCAGCGGTTCACTGAGAAAGAAGTGGGCTCTGAGAGTCCAATGAGGATTTGTATCCTTAAAACCTACTGCCTTTTTAATTGCCTCCACACAGTCCTGCTTCTAAATAACTGTGGTGATTAGGGGACTATCTCTGCAAGGCTCAGGCCACTTGGGGCTTATGCCAACAAGAGCTTTTAATGTAGAGATCAATGGGATGAGCTCTGGCTGGCTGAGAACTCCCTGTGGTGTCCCTAACTTTGGAAGTCTGGCCCATTATCCTTTCATTGCAAGATTCATTTCCTGGGGATGGAGAAGGAGCTCAGTTCTGGATTATGTCCCTTTTTTTTTTTTTATTTTATTTTAATTAATTTTATTTTATTATATTATGTTAATCACCATACAGTACATCCCCTGATTCTGATGTAAAGTTTGATGCTTCATTAGTTGCGTATAACACCCAGTGCACCATGCAATACGTGCCCTCCTTACTACCCATCACCAGTCTATCCCATTCCCCCACCCCCTCCCCTCTGAAGTCCTCAGTTTGCCTCTCACAGTCCATAGTCTCTCATGTTTCATTCCCCCTTCTGATTACCCCCCTTTTCTTTATCCCTTTCTTCCCCTACCGATCCTCCTAGTTCTTATGTTCCATAGATGAGAGAAATCATATGATAATTGTCTTTCTCTGCTTGACTTATTTCACTTAGCATTATCTCCTCCAGTGCCGTCCATGTTGCAGCAAATGTTGAGAATTCGTTCTTTCTGATAGCTGAGTAATATTCCATTGTATATATGGACCACAGCTTCTTAATCCAGTCATCTGTTGAAGGGCATCTCGGCTCCTTCCATGATTTGGCTATTGTGGACAATGCAGCTATGAACATTGGGGTGCATATGGCCCTTCTCTTTACTACGTCTGTATCTTTGGGGTAAACACCCAGTAGTGCAATGGCTGGGTCATAGGGTAGTTCAATTTTTAACTTTTTAAGGGACCTCCACACTGTTTTCCAGAGTGGCTGTACCAACTTGCATTCCCACCAACAATGTAGGAGGGATCCCCTTTCTCCACATCCTCTCCAACAATTGTTGTTTCTTGCCTTGTCTATCTTTGCCATTCTAACTGGCGTAAGGTGGTATCTCAGTGTGGTTTTGATTTGAATTTCCCTGATGGCTAATGATTTTGAACATTTTTTCATGTGTCTGTTAGCCATTTGTATGTCTTCATTGGAAAAGTGTCTGTTCATATCTTCTGCCCATTTTATGATTTGTTTATTTGTTTCTCGTGTATTGAGTTTGAGAAGTTCTTTGTAGATCTTGGATACCAGTCCTTTATCTGTGGTGTCCTTTGCAAATATATTCTCCCATTCCGTGGGCTGTCTCTTAGTTTTTTTGACTGTTTCCTTGGCTGTGCAGAAGCTCTTTATCCTGATAAAGTCCCATAAGTTCATTTTATCTTTTATTTCTCTTGCCTTTGGAGATGTGTCGTGAAAAAGGTTGCTCTGGCCGATGTCATAGAAGTTGTTGCCTATGTTCTCCTCTAGAATTTTGATGGATTCCTGTCTCACATTGAGGTCTTTCATCCATTTGGAGTTTATTTTTGTGTATGGTGTGAGAGAGTGGTCAAGTTTCATTCTTTTGCATGTAGCTGTCCAATTTTCCCAGCACCATTTATTGAAGAGACTGTCTTTTTTCCACCGGATGTTTTTTCCTGCTTTATCAAAGATTAGTTGCCCAAAGAGCCGAGGGTCCATTTCTGGGTTCTCTATTCTGTTCCATTGGTCGATGTGTCTGTTTTTGTGCCAGTACCATGCTGTCTTTGTGATCACAGCTTTGTAGTACAGCTCGAAATCCGGCATTGTGATGCCCCCAGCTTTGTTTTTCCTTTTCAACAGTTCCTTGGAGATTCGGGGCCTTTTCTGGTTCCATACAAATTTAAGGACTATTTGTTCCAGTTCTTTGAAAAATGTCCTCGGTATTTTGATCGGGATAGCATTGAAAGTGTAGATTGCTCTGGGTAGTATGGACATTTTAACTATGTTAATTCTTCCAATCCATGAGCATGGAATATTTTTCCATCTTTTTATGTCTTCCTCAATATCTTTCAAAAGTGATCTATAGTTTCTAGCATATAGGTCCTTTACGTCTCTGGTTAAGTTAATTCCAAGGTAACGCATGGTTTTTGGTGTTATTGTAAATGGGATGGATTCCCTAATTTCTCTTTCTTCAGTCTCGTTATTCGTGTATAGAAATGCAACTGATTTCTGGGCATTGATTTTGTATCCTGCCACCTTACTGAATTGTTCTATAACTTCTAATAGTTTGGGAGTGGATTCCTTTGGGTTTTCCATATAGAGTATCATGTCATCTGCAAAGAGAGACAGTTTGACTTCTTCTTTGCCGATTTGGATACCTTTGATCCCTTTTTGTCTTCTGATTGCTGTTGCAAGGACTTCTAGTACTATGTTGAATAATAGTGGCGAGAGTGGGCATCCTTGTCGTGTTCCTGATCTTAAGGGAAAGGCTTCCAGCTTTTCCCCATTGAGAATAATGCTTGCAGTAGGCTTTTCATAGATGGCTTTTATGAGATTGAGAAATGTACCCTCTATTCCTACACTCTGAAGGGTTTTAATCAGGAAAGGATGCTGTATTTTGTCAAATGCTTTTTCTGCATCAATTGAGAGGATCATATGGTTCTTGAGTCTTTTCTTGTTGATATGATGTATCACATTGATTGATTTGCGAGTGTTGAACCATGCTTGCATCCCAGGTATGAATCCCACTTGGTCATGATGGATAATCCTTTTAATGTACTGTTGGATTCTATTAGCAAGGATCTTGTTGAGGATTTTGGCATCCATATTCATTAGAGAAATCGGTCTGTAATTCTCCTTTTTGAGGGGGTCTTTGCCTGGTTTGGGGATCAAGGTAATATTAGCCTCATAGAATGAGTTTGGTAGCTTTCCTTCTGTTTCTATTTTTTGAAATAGCTTTAGGAGAATAGGTATTATTTCTTCTTTGAATGTTTGGTAGAATTCCCCAGGAAAACCGTCTGGGCCTGGAGTTTTATTATTTGGAAGGTTGTTTATCACTGACTCAATTTCTTCATAGTTAATTGGCCTATTTAAGAAATCTATTTCTTCCTGTTTCAGTCTTGGTAGTTTATAGGTTTCCAGGAAGGCCTCCATCTCTTCCAGATTGTTTAGTTTTTTGGCATATAGCTGTTGATAAAAGTTTCTAATAATCCTTGCAATTTCAATGGTGCTGGTCGTGACCTCTCCCTTTTCAGTCATAATTTTAATAATCTCAGTCCTTTCTCTTTGTTTTTGGACAAGTTTTGCCAGTGGTCTATCAATTTTATGGATTCTCTCAAAGAACCAGCTTCTAGTCCTGTTGATCTGCTCTACTGTGGTTCTGGTCTCTAATTCATTGATTTCTGCTCTAATCTTGGTCAACTCCTTCCTTGTCAGTGGGTTAGGCCTGTCCCTCTGTTGCTGTTCCAGTTTCTTGAGGTGAGAATATAGAAACTGCATTTTAGATTTTTCTATTCTTTTGAGTGAGGCTTGGATGGCTATGTATTTCCCCCTTAGGACTGCCTTTGCAGTATCCCATAGGTTTTGGACCGTTGTGTATTCATTCTCGTTGGTCTCCATAAATTGTTTAATTTGTTTTTTGATTTCCTGGTTTATCGAGTCATTCTTGAGCAGGATGGTTCTTAGCCTCCAAGTGTTTGAGTTTCTTCCAGGTTTTTCCTTGTGGTTGAGTTCCAATTTCAGAGCGTTGTGGTCTGAGAATATGCAGGGGATAATTTCAATCTTTTGGTATTGGCTGAGACCTGTTTTGTGTCCCAGAGCATGATCTATTCTTGAGAATGTTCCATGGGCATTTGAATAGAATGAGTATTCTTTGGTTCTGGGGTGTAGTGTTCTATATATATCTATGAGGTCCAACTCGTCGAGTATGGCATTCAAAGCCTTTGATTCTTTGCTTAGTTTTTGCCAGGGTGTTCTGTCTATTTCTGATAGTGGGGTGTTGAGGTCCCCTACTATTACTGTGTTCTTATCTATATGTCTCTTTATTTTGGTTAAGAGTTGGCTTGTGTATCTTGCTGCTCCCCTGTTGGGGGCATATATATTAATAATTGTCATATCCACTTGTTGAATACTTCCTTTAAGAATAATATAGTGCCCTTCTGTATCTCTCTCTATGGCCTCTAGTTTAAAATCCAGTCTATCTGATATGAGAATTGCTACTCCAGCTTTCTTTTGAGGTCCATTTGCGTGGAAGATGGTACTCCATCCCCTTACTCTAAGTCTGAATGCATCTTTGGGTTCAAAATGAGTCTCTTGTAGACAGCAAATGGATGGGTCATGTCTTTTTATCCAATCTGCAACCCTGTGGCGTTTTATGGGAGAGTTTAAGCCATTTAGATTGATAGAGATTATTGACAGATATGATTTTAATGATGCCATTTCTCTTTAAAGTCTTTGTATCGGTTGTGACTTGCTGCTCTGTATCACTCTTGGGGCCTTTTTACCTTTATAGAGCCCCCCTTAATATCTCCTGTAGGGCTGGTTTCGTGGTTACGAAATTGGTTAATGATTGGCGATTTTGGAACGTCTTTATTTCTCCATCAATTCTGAATGACAGCTTTGCTGGATAAAGGATCCTTGGCTGCATGTTTTTCTCTGGAAAGAGCTTTAAAAATGCCCCCCCAAGCCTTTCTCTCATTCCAGGTCTCTGTAGACAGGTCTGACGTAATCCTGATTATGTCCCTGACATCTTCTATTCAGGTGTATATCCCTGAATCATAAATCAGAATCTGTATCTACTGGTATAAGAAATCTTGTTCTAGTTATAGAGAAGCAAGGAACAAAAGGAAAGGAGAATAATTAAAAAGGTTAAATATGCCATCAAATGAGCCAAATACAAAATTTACTGTCTTGAGTTTTTGCATTTTTTAAGGCTTGTTTAAATATGTAGGGCTTAAATAAATAATTAAAAAAAAAAACTTAAAAAAGGGGTGCCTGGCTGCCTCGGTTGGAAGAGCATGCAACTCTGGATCTCTGGGTCTTGAGTGCGAGCCCCAAGCTGGGTGTAGAGATTACTTAAATTAAAAACAAAAAACAAAATCAAACTTAAGTATGTAGGGCTCCTGGGAGAAAATAGCAGATGCTAATCTTCTCAGGTATTAGGGAATAGAATACCCTGCGTTGACATGATTATTGATAATATGTGTATGTTTGTTTGCCTGTGATGTCAACGTTCTTACATTTCGAGTGGTGCCAATTTATCTTTTCATGTAAATCGTATGTAATATGTGAGACATTTCCTATGGTGATGGAATAATTATAACGTGGTTTGCTTAAATTTAGATAACTCCAAACTCTCAAGCTCTGTATTTTCTGGGGTATTTTTTCCTGAAAAACATATATAATTGAGAGAATGACAGCATTATATTTGCTCATCTTAATCCATTTCAGTGTTCCCAACCATCAAATCAAAATGGGAGCTTTCTAGTCTCTCCATCTCATCTCAGTTTAATAGACATATCATTACATTACTGTAATTGTTTTTGACTTAACAGTTCTTGTGACCAGAGAAAAGAATCTTTTTTTTTTTGTTTCATTGTGTTTCCTCTTTTGTTATGTTTTGGTTTTGGTTAAAGCTATTAACAGCTGGCATAATATCCCTTTTTCTATCCTTATTGTGAAAAAAAGAGAAAATAAAGATTCAGAAAACCAAAGTTCTACTAATGTTTCTACGTACTACTAATGTACGAATGTACTAAGGAAAGAACATAGTTTGGGGGGAAAAGTGTTCATTCTATGACAAATTTTCTGTACCACTCCCGCAACCATTCCTTCACTCTGTGGTTAGTCTATATACAACGACACCATATAGAAAGGATTGGTATCTGATCAAGAAACAAAGCTCTACTATGAGAAACAAACTGAGGGCCTCAGAGGGGAGGGGGGTGGGGGAATGGGATAGACTGGTGATGGGTAGTAAGGAGGGCACGTATTGCATGGTGCACTGGGTGTTATACGCAACTAATGAATCATCGAACTTTACATCGGAAACCAGAGATGTACTGTATGGTGACTAACATAATATAATAAAAAATCATTAAAAAAAAAAGAAACAAAGCTCTAATGAACTAATTGATTACTTGCTACCTTCAAAACAAAATTTGCCTCCTGCTCCCGTAATTCCTCCATTTAATTTATATAAGTTAATTGTAATTCTAGCAATGCTAGTAACTCTTTCTGCAGTTACTGTATTGGTCACATAATTAATCAGAGGCACAGCAGTAAAATTTATTTTAATTTTTGTTATCAGCCTTATCTTTAGTGTTTAAAATTTTTCAACAAATAACGATAGAGTAAGCATGTTCTTCTTGGGTAAGTTAGAGGGACTTTTTTTTCCCCCCACAAACTTCTATGAATCACATCAATCTCCAATATCTGAGGCCACATGCTTACAGGCAGAGCATATGAGGAAAGCAGGACCTTAACCCTGATCAGTGAACTAAAGCTGAAAAAACTGATCTCACAGGAAAGAGCATGTCCTTCTCAGCGTGCATCTGGCCCTTTTCATTTTGCTTTCATCAGCTGGGGCTGTTCAGTGGTGCAAAGAAAACATTGTTAAATGCTTACAGCTTTTAGAAGTGCTTCTGAACTCTTCAAATAATGGTAAGAGTTGCAAATCTTACAGGAAGAGCCTATCACAGAAAAGCTTTATTCAGCTCCACAGGGAATGGTGAACTTCAGTTACTGAGAGCTGCTCTAAAGTAAAATACTTATAATAAGGAGATACTGAAGTATTCATTGTTGTGAAGCTTAAAGGGAACCAAAGTGTGTTTCATTGCATGTCTAAACCTAATATCTGTAAAGGGTGTCTTTGGCCACCAGCAGAGAGAAAGAGTGAAATTTTGCAGATGGATAAAAAGGAACTTTCAATAACCAAGCTTAGTTTTTTGGCAAAAATCCAATGCTCTGGGAATTCTCCAGCAAAATGGGTTGAACTTGGCAGATCTGCAAATATGCATATTTCTACTCAGAACAATCAAGCAAACATAGAAACTTGCAGAGGAACTAATTATCTTTTGTCTTTTTTACCTTAGAAAGAGGGTAATATTTGGAAGACAATCAATTGCTAAGAGATTTTAAAAGCAACATTTAAAAAATGGTGAAAGAAAGACCTATTTTTAGCCTTTTTCAAAAGTGTTTTTAATACCCGTTTGTGCTCCCAAAATAATTTATCATAATTGACAGAAGCCTGAGCCATATGGTTTATAATTTGAAGACTTTTGTTTATTTTGTCATTTGCCTTTTAAGTAAAAAGGGAATTCTATTTCAATATCTTTTGTTTCTCTTGCTACTTATTGCTATAGTTTCATCATTATGAGATGAATCAATGCAGTCAGCTTTCTAAGATCGTATCCATATGAGACAAACCCTGTTTACTGACTCAGATTATTTACATTACAGAAAAACAAGCTACAGAAGAGTATAGATGAGCTTATCTCCAAAGAGTATTTTCTGGCAAATATTGGCATATATGAAAATGTACTCTATATGTTGATATTAATATATAGTATATGTTTTATATTTGGTTATATGCATGTAAATGAATTGGGTGGTGACATGGTCTTTCAGTACAAAGTATTAGAGCAATTACAAGCAATTTGACTATGTGTTCTAAATTCAAATATAGATATTTTAAGTATTTTATTTAAAAAATTAAATCACACAAAACAGAGAGAACTGATTTACTTAAAATGTAAATCCCTGATTTTCACATTTTGTAAATTTTTCAGTTACAGTTGGGGTATTATAAAATATTTGGGCTTAAAATAGACAAAAGAGAACATTTACTTTTGAGAGTGCACTGGTGGATAGAGAGCTTTTTAAATAGAATGAATAAATTTATATTTTCTGAGGTGGAGAGATGGCCAAGGTAAAAAAAAAAACAAAACAAAAGGAAAGAAAAAGGAAGAAAGAAAAGAGGTAGAACACTGTGCATGAATCTATTTCTTTCATAAATATCTGTGTGCATTTTATATGGTTATAATGAGAATTATTTGTAAGTATGAATGAGGAAGGGAAGATTAGCTCTTTTTCGTTGTTGAATATGAACACTAACAGCTAGAAAATGTAGCAGGTCTACTGAGACAATTAGGCTACAAACTTAAAGATTGGGTTGACTTCTCAGAAAGTGCAGAGTTAAGGTAGTATTGTTATGAGAGTAGAACTGACATAATGTTTCCATTTGTAAATGTCGCCCTGAAAGGACTGAAACTAGGGAGTCACAAAAACGCCCATCTGATAGAAAAGATTTTAAGTGGTGGTTACAAAATACATCATTAGCCATTGTTAGTGAATGGAAAAAAATAGCAATTAGGTCCCCACCCCCACCCCCACCCAC
>NC_048228.1:19334150-19534885 GCF_002007445.2 Ailuropoda melanoleuca | reverse complement strand
CCCCCCACCCCCTACCAATGTATACAGAGTTCTGGTTTGGGTCCATCAGTTTCACCTTCTGTAAATCTACATTAAAATTCCATATGGTCTATATCCTTCAGGAACATGGATAATTTTAAAATATTTTTAAAGGGGCTCCTGGTGGCTCAGTTGGTTAAGCAGCTGCCTTTGGCTCAGGTCATGATCTCAGGGTCTTGGAATTGAGCCCCACGTCAGGCTCCATGCTTAACAGGGAGTCTGCTTCTGCCTCTGCCCCCCTGCCCCCATGCTCTGTCTTGCTTATTCTGTCTCTCAAATAAATAAATAAAATCTTTAAAAACAAACAACCCCCCCCCCAAATTTATAGTACAGGTATGCATAAACTCTTACACTACGTTACAAGCTCCCTAGATTATATGCATGTATATATATCTGTACCTATATTTGTATATCCCTTTAGCTGACTAGTATTTCACATTTTATTATTACTATTTTCTGCTTAGTGAAATCTATAAGAGATAAAACAATTTAGTAAAATTATAGACCATCAACTATGTGAAAGGTTTAATGAATAAAAGAAACTTGATTAACAAGAGACACAAATGAAGAACAATAATGGCAAAGTAGCAAACATAAAATATTATAGAAGCACTATATTAAAATTTTAAAATGTTATGTTCACATGTTTGATGGAAACTGAGAGTGTGTATATCAGATATATAGGCAAAGTAAGGAACCAGGTGTAGGGATTCTCATTTTAAATTAACCAAATGATAGTTTATTGTAATTAATCATCTATAGATTAAGTTTACATAGATGTCATGGGCTAAAATTCTGATGGCTTCTTAGATATATATTAAATTTTGTGTGGTTCTGGTTCTATTACCTTTTATCAGTGGATGTTTGTGTAGTTAATTGGAAATGTACTCTTTGGCTAAGCCTGAGTGTATTGGAGGTCAGGTCAACGGAGTGATGATTAACTGATCCTGTCAACAATATGGTTTTTATATTTGCTTTCAAAATTTAGACACAAACGTTTGGTATTTTTTGAACAAGTCGAAAATGAATTGTATCTTTCCAACAATAGATCTGTTTTAGTTACTGCATTTTACAAAATGTTCCATACTTGGGGGCCGTGTCTCAGCATCCCCCAAGAAAAGCCATTGGTTTTATTGTATATCCTGTGAATCTTGGGTGGAAATTCATTATTTTTTTTATTGTGGTAAAAAACACAACATTATCATATGATTTTTAAAAAGTATAACACTACTGTTTTACTTACTGTATTGTCAGTGACACCAAAAAGAAGCTAAAGTTGTCTCTGTATAATTTGTTTTGCCAAGTTATTCAGATAAAAAAAGGAAAAACAATATATAAATAAAATATTTCAATAATTATTTGAGTCAGCTAGAAAAATAGTTCACATTCTGGAGCAAGTTAGCTAAAAGCATATTTATTTAATTACTGTACTAATGATTATGTCTTGTTTTTGTTAAGAAATTTGAGTATGGCATTTTACAGTTATGTGGGCATAATATTTATGGCTTGGGGAAAAAAGGCCCATTTTTCATGAATTTTTTTCAGTAACATAAATTTGGGAAAAAGGAGAAATTAGTTACGAGGTCTAGTGATTTCCAAACAGGGCTGCCTCACTGGCTAAGTTGTTAGAACATGTGACTCTTGATTTTGGGGTCATGAGTTGAAGCCCCACGATGGGTCTAGAGCTTACTTAAAAAAGAAAAAAAAGAATTTCCAAACATACTTCAAATTAAGAGATGACCAAAAACTCTGATACTTGATATAAAAGCGTTGCTTTATAAGCCATTCGGTTTCCAAGCAAAATTCCACTGGTATAATATCAAATGTGAGAAAAACCATTTAGTTGCCAATTTATTTTGGGGAGGGGTATTTATTGTGCTTTTCTTTTTCTGTCTCTCTCATTTTCTTCCATGAAAAGTTATTTATCTTTTCAGTGAGGATTCCCAAACGACAAAAATATGTAATCTTAGAAAAGTAACATGGGAAATATTACACCGTTCAGAGAGCTGGCCCATACTATGGTTTCTAGACAAGTAAATTGGTAAGCAGCCTAATTTATATCACTATTCTGAAGAGCAAGTCAGCCATGTGACTACAAATGGACTAGAGATAATGTATTTGTAAATTAAATATTTTCCAGTTTCTAGAAATGACTACATCTAGGAAAACGTGATTAAAAAAATATACTGGACTGAAAAGTCAGTGAATTCTCTAAGGTTTCTTTCAGATCTATAATTTTATGATATAATGTGTCAATCAATGATTGGAGCAAGACATATTACATAGGCCTTGGTTGCCAATGTAACAATAAAAGAATTATTTGCTTGCAAGTTAGAGTACATAGTCGTTCACATCTATTGTTGCTAGGTTCTTTCCATTATAACTATTCAAATTATGTGTAACACTGGAATAATGCTTTGGATATTAAATATTTATATATTCTTAAGTATTTGTATAAAAGGCCAGTAATAGGCACTCTACTATCCTTCTTCAATATAAAGCTTTATGGCAAAATGAAGCTTATTGTAAAGGCTTTTGAACAGTATAATTCCTTTCCCTGTTGAATAAAGTCCTTATTATCACACTTTTTAAGCAAGGTAATGAAGACACTGAGAGGGTAAGAGATTTGTTCAATATAATACATCCTTAGTCAAAGCTTTTAAAAATAAATGCAATCCTGGGGCACCTGGGTGGCTCAGTCAGTTAAGCATCTGTCTTCAGCTTAGGTCATGATCTCGGGGTCCTGGGATTGAGCCCTGTGTACAGGTCCCTGCTTATCAGAAGAGTCTGCAATCTTTAAAAAGATGCAATCCTTATCATTCTAAAAACTAAAGAGGTAGAAAGGAAGGAAAAGAGAGATGGAGGGAAAGAATGAGAAAGTGAGACTTGCCAATATATCAGGAGAACTTTATCAAGTCAATATTAGCCCCTTATAAATGGCATATTGTAATGTTGGAAAATTGATTTTACTTTGTATTTTTTACCTATTTTCCTAAAACTGCATTTTTATTAGAATTAATTTTTGAATAATACATTTTGAAAAATATATGTTCTTGAATTTTCCCCAGTTAGATCATGGATTCTCTATGAGGTCAATACCTTGAATTGTCTAATTGCTTTAAAAATCTCTTCATATCCTCTATTCTCTTCATCTGTATAACCTCATCTGTAAATTTGTTAGACGTGTATCATAAGCTTGTACAGATGTACCTATTTTTATTCAGTAACTTGAAAGCCCTATTTGGAAATCATAGGGAAATTGCAGTACAGTACCTGGAGTGGAGTTCGACAAGAGGTTCAAGCTTATAAAAACAGGGCAGCTTGCTATGAAATTTAGTTATAAAAGCATCTTCAAAATATTTTTTCTACACTTATGTTTTCTTATATTAGGAAAACTTTCACAGATGTTTATCCTGTGTTCTGTTCTTTTCTTTTTTTTTTATTTAAAAAAATTTATTTATTTGTTTGAGAGAGAGAGAGTGAGTGTGTGAGAGGCAGAGGGAGAGGGAGAGAGAGAATCTGAAGCAGACTCAGAGCACAGAACTGGATACAGGATTCAATCCCAGGACCCTGAGATCATGACCTGAGCCGAAATCAAGTGTTGGCCACTCAACCCACTGGGCCACCCAGGTGCCCCATCCTGTGTTCTTTTCAATGGACATGTTTTATTGCAGTAATAGCTGATATCCTTAGTGCTTACTTTCTGCTAGAGACTTCAGGTGCATCATTCTTTGAGGTAGATTTTTATCATTTCCATTCTGTGGAAGTGGAAATTGATGTAGGCATGGTTACATAATTTGTTTGGGTCACATTAATTGTGGCATGACTAGGCTTCAAAACTACACCTGTCTGATTTCAAAAGTCATGATTTTACTCATGAAATCAAACTGCATCTGAATACATAGATATATGTAAACATAATAACGAAATGTCCATTTGTGTTAACTTTATTGCATCTGGTTATTTATAGAGTTAGCATAGGGTGAATTTGATACGGTTGCATAAGGTATCTAGTGTGAACTAAAATCCGGTATTTTTTCCCCACACCTGGTTACTTTTCCTTCTGTGAGCCGAGGGAGGAAATGTCCCAGCACATGTATATTGAGACTTGGGAAAGAATGGTACCTGGTGTTTCCCAAAATGTAGAGATGGAGGCGGCGTTAGAAAGCCAGTCCAACTCCTGATTTTTTAAATTTGAATTCCTGTCTCATGATTGAAATGAGTGTCTAGGTAAGAACATAATGTTTACTTTACTGGAGGAAAGAAAAATTTGTTGGGGATGCTTGGACATGTCAACTTGAAGATGAATCCTGCTTTGGGAAAGCTTCATGCACAGCGTCTGGGGCTGTGTCCCAATGACCGCTGCTTTCTTCTGAATAGTTACGGGAAAAAAAATCTAGACTAAAGTTTGTGGCTAAATTTAGGGTCCATATTTTCTGATTTTCCCAAGATAATAAGTCTCTGACTTCTACTGAATTGAATTGAGTTTAGAAATTAGATTTTGATTTCTTCTTTAGTTATTACTGCTTTTTCCACTTCCTTGTGTGTTTTTTACAGAAAGCTTCTCTGGAGCAGGGACCTTATCTGCTTTCTTAGCCTCAGGATCCTCAATGACTCAAAGCTCATGATGAGAGCTCAGTAAACCTATTGGGATATACAAATAGGTGGTAAATGTCAAACTTGAGCTAATGAAATCCTTACTGAGAACATAAGACCTAATAGGGCATTAAGGCTCCCAAAATATATTTTTTGAAAGGGTAGTTAGGGGCGCCTGGGTGGTGCAGTTGGCTAAGCATGCAGCTCTTGGTTTCAGCTCAGGTCATGATCTCAAGGTCATGAAATGGAGTCCTGCATTGGGCTCCACACTCAGCAGGGAGTCTGCTTGAAAGATTCTCTTCCACTCCCTCTGCCCCTCCCCCCATGCTCTTTCTTTCTCTCTAAAAATAAATAAATAAATATTTTTAAAAAATAAGGGGTAAGTTAAAAGTCTTAAAGAAAAATATTGGATGGAGTATATTTGGAGTAATATTTTAGGGTTTTAAAAACTTGTAACAAGATAATATGAATTATTTTTCAGTTTGTGTTGAGTTTCAATCTTGTGTTTCCTTTTATTATTTAGGCATTGCAACTTTGTAGGCATGTGACTTTGCTTAGTGTAATTATTAGGTAAACTTAGTAAAATGGTTACCTGTTATCACCAAATTTTATATCTAGAATATCAAAAATTAGTATATGCAAATTTTTTTCTTCCTACTTATTAATGTTTTTAATTGAATTTAGATGTTGCATTGAGAAAAGCTGATGTGTGTGTTCCATTAAAACAAAAAATTTTTTCTTATTATCTAGTAAATATATTTGTTTTAGAGATCAAACAATACATTTAGCTTATGGATTCTGAATGTTATAATTTCCAAGTTAATAAACCAGTTGCATGAATCCATTGCATTTTTGTGTTCTGATATGGCTTTGCAGAGAACATGGGCTAACATTAAACCTAATAGTTTATGAATATAAGTAATATAAATCTGCCTTTGGTTTGGTTTTGAAGGTTAATACACTAAATATACTACTGCATCTTTATCATTGAGCAGGTGCATGAGTCTCAGGGATGGAAAATTAGGAGAACGTGGGGCTATTTATTAAGCTCATCTTTAATGTACATCGTAATTTCTTTAAAGATGTATTTATTTATTTTAGGGAGAAAGAGAGAGAGCAAGCGAGCAGGGGGAGGGGCAGAAGGAAAGGGAGAGAGAGAATCTTTTTTTTTTTTTTATTTTTTTTTTTAAAGATTTTATTTATTTATTCGACAGAGATAGAGACAGCCAGCGAGAGAGGGAACACAAGCAGGGGGAGTGGGAGAGGAAGAAGCAGGCTCATAGCAGAGGAGCCTGATGTGGGGCTCGATCCCATAACGCCGGGATCACGCCCTGAGCCGAAGGCAGACGCTTAACCGCTGTGCCACCCAGGCGCCCCGGAGAGAGAGAATCTTAAGCAGACTTCCCACTGAGCGCAGAGCCCAGCATGGGGCTGGATCTCACGACCCTGAAATCATGACCTGAGCCAAAATCAAGATCAGATGCTCAACTGACTGAGCCACCCAGGTATCCCTGATGTACATTATAATTCTATACCTAAGCTATAGTTATGAAGCAGAGGAAATTGATCTCTAAAGACTTGCTGAATAACTAAGGCATAAATTAAAATTTCTGCCTTTAACCTAGTAAAGTATTTCAATGAAACATTTGTAGTCTATGCATATTTTGTGGCATATTTCGACAACAATGTGACTGAGAGTAAAAGTGTCAACTTTCCACTAAGACTATCATCTCCTTAGTGGTCAGGATTGAGTCACTTCCATCTCTTCCATTCCTAACACAAAGCCTGACACATAAAAACATAAAAAGTAAAAATCTTGATTACACCTTTGTCAGGAGAGTCAATAAATGATTATTTATGAGAATATCTTTGGTCATTATAAAGCATCAGGATTTCCATTCAATGTATTTTATTTTATTTTTTTCAACATTTTATTTATTTATTTAACAGAGAGAGAGAGAGAGAGAGAGAGAGAGAGAGAGAAAGAACAAGCAGGGAGAGTGGCAGGCAGAGGGAGAAGGAGAAGCAGGCTCTTTACTGAGCAGAGAGCTGGATGTGGGGCTCGATCCCAGGGCCCCGAGATCATGACCTGAGCCGAAGGCAGATGCTTAACCCAGGCGACCCTCATTCAATGTATTTTAATGAGTGATTCAAAGGTCCAGTTTCCTGTCTCCTTACTATCTATAAAGTACTGTGAAAAGCACTTCTGTGGAATTAAGATGACTTAAACAGGGCCTTGCTTTTAAGGAAATCTATACTCATAAAGGAAAAAGATAGTGACAACTTACATTTCAGTGCTTTAAGTGCTATGGGAACAGAGAGGAGGCAAGGCTCGAGTCAAGGCCAGTTGATGTTCTGGTAAGAAGGAAGAGCCTGTGCAAGGGTGTGTGGAATATGCCAGTTCCAGAAGCTCAAGTCATTCAGGGTTACTAGAACTCAGGGTTTGTGCACAAGATAGGTTTG
This sequence comes from Ailuropoda melanoleuca, assembly GCF_002007445.2. NCBI lineage: Eukaryota > Metazoa > Chordata > Mammalia > Carnivora > Ursidae > Ailuropoda > Ailuropoda melanoleuca. Next base: position 19,527,808 of record NC_048228.1, on the reverse strand, counting down.
AGCAGTGGGGCTTAAGAGTCACACAACTGTTTGAAGCTACTATCTTTCTGCCGGAGCACCGAGCATCACAATAAAAGAGCTCATAACAGTCTCTTTAATGATGACTCATTTGGATCTAAACTCAGTTGCCGTATCATCTTACATCCAGGTCAATTCTACAAGCTTTCCATGCTCCCAACTTCCAGTGTGGTTTCTTACTTTTGTATTTTAGATTTTGCTTCTTAACTTTAGATTTGATAGTGAAGCAACATCCTATCCTCCACCACCAGCACTGCCATGGGTGTCACACCTATTTTGGGTACCATTTGTTCGATCATATTGGAGGTAAAATTGGAAAAATAAAAAGGGTGGGCCTCAAATCAGAAGGGACTTTTCTTCCATGTGTTACATGTTGAGAATCCAATGAGAAAGATGTGGCATCAGCCATAAACTCCAGCTGTTTGGTTGTTAAGGTAAATTATTAGATGACATAGATCTTGGGGAGTTCATCATGGTTCTGCATTGAATCCTGACTTTATAGCTTAGAAACTAAGGGTGTCAGCACACCAAGCAATTTCTTAGGGTGAATTCACATTAACTGACCTTACAGAAATTATGTAAAACAGAAGAATTCCAATGTATTATTGCATAAGATTTGAATAGTAGTGCCAACATGAGTGTGGTATTCTAAATATATAGGCATGGAAAATTATAGGGGAACCAAATATTAACCAGAAGGTTTTTACATAAGCATGAGACCAGAAGAAAGGGGGGATAATTTTATAATTTGGTTGCTAGTGGTATCAGCCTAGCATCCAGAGGCACTATCTGCATTAAAAGGACTATCTGGCTGCTAGGATTGGGATGCGGATCTGTGGCTTGTGCATCACTTCCCTTGCTTGGCTGGCACTGTTAACATCTTTCTTCTCTGAGTCAGCTTTGACTGTGAGTCCACTGCTGCCGAGATCCTCCTCTGACCAGCAGTATTTATAGGAGGTAAATAGGTTTTATTTCATGGGCCATCTGATTGATTGGATGTGGCTGTTTGGAGCAGTCTTGAGAAGACTGAGTCCCAAGACTCAGACAGGCTCTGTGGGCTAGAGTACCCGGAGGTTGTGCTGGAGGGCTGCTCTGGCTTTGCAGGGAGTGGAGATAATTCACTGGATTGCCTTCCTTGCATGAGTAGTTCAGATTCTGTAGAGCACTAGACGAGAAGAAGCAAGAAAATGGCATCATCAGATTTTCATTTAAGGAGGGACAAGGTGATCGAGTCACCTGCCCAGATTTGTTGCACTCAGCATCACTCTGAGCGTAAGCTATGTGACCGGGAGTAGCTGAGCAGTATGGCGGCAACATTTAATTCCAGACACTGGTTTTCTATGGTTGCCTTCATGGTGGCTGATGTATTTCTTGTCCAAGTGAATTTTATTTTACCTGTTTGAAGAATAAGGAGAAACAGATTTAAAAATCTTGGTTTTTTTGAACAAAATTGAGGGAATTTTTAAATTCAGTCAAGACTTCTCAGTTATAAAGCAGAGAACTGTTGTTTAGTTTCTGGGCAATGGTTGATTGAAAGATAAGAGCATCATAATTTATTAATGAAATCGTCTTGTGCCTATTTATTTGAATGCTACCTAGTATTATTCAGACCTTTCTGCTAAATGCTTTTAATGAGCACCACCACGCTTCGGTGTCATAGCTAAAGATTTATAGTTTTGTTTGTTGTTTATTTCACAAATAAACAGAATCAATTTGATAAGAGACTTTAATTGATAAAGAATCATTTTTATCAGTTTTGCTCGGGGTGGGATTTGACAGTCCTTGACTATAGCATGAGTTGGGTGCACATCTCACTAATAGTATTAAAAAACTTTCTTGAACAGCATTTTTTTTTTTTTGAAGCAGACTTTTTAATGACTAGAGTCTCATTTGCCTGTTAAAGATTATTTAAGAAAATTAAATGTAAGGCACTATGTTTAGGGATATAATTTATTTTAAGACATGGTTATTTTTCTAAAAAACTATAAACGAGTTGAATTGGGTCTTTTATAAACCAGATGCTTTTTATATGCTAGACACTTTGTGGATATGATTTTGTATCCCTACATCCAATCTTTAAGGAACCATTATTAATATCATCTTTTGAAATGTACATTATAAGTAACAGAGGTCAAATAATTTGCTCGAGGTAGGTAGCTAAAAGCGATGTTTAAATGATGTTTAAACCCTGGTGTTTGAACCCAGGTCGTTTTAATGACAAAGCCTACAGTCATTATAGCTACATAGGAACATATGTGAGGGAATATAGTTTGCAAAATACAATGATTTGAATGTTATTGGTGCTGTTTTCCGCAAAAGCTTCTGTAGGGCATAAATCAGTTGATACTATTTACATTCTCTCTCAAAACCTCTTAACCTGAAGATTGTGCCACATTCTAACAAATAAAATCAAAAAGCATGGCAGTAATACTAATGATGTTACCTACTATCTTCAGTATTTTGCATTTAAGTTTATGCTGTTTGGCATGTTGGTTCTGGATTGCAAATAATTTTTTGTATCCTTTGATTTTCATGCTGATTACTTTATGTTTTTGAAAAATTGTTCAAGTTTTTCTGTGGCAATTAATTTTCCTGTTCCCACCTGTTTGTTTGCTTGGCTGTTGGTTACTTGGCTACCTCTGAAACTGGGATTAGTGTTTGCATATCATTATTTCAGCATAATTATTTGAGTTCTATATACTGCTAATCAGGGATGGCAATATGCTCTGCTTTAATGAACCCCTGATTAGGTATACTCTCAATCAAATTTCTATTTTCTTCCACTTTATATTTAATAAAAATTTATCATTTTTTACACGTAAAACCTTTTTTGGGCTGACTAAAGTGAAGCTCTTCCTACCTTAGTAGAAATCTTTTAGTATCCTGGGATGTGCATATTAATATTATCCTCTAACCTTAGCTCCATACCGAAAATTGGCAGAAACATCTTTTGTATTAGATGAGTTTATAGGTGACAGTGAAGACTGGTAGCGGCTCTGTGGAGTGGGACATAGCATTAAAGAAGTCATTATTTTTCTATTTATACCTCCATTAGTTTTAGTCGTGTTTCATTTCTTTAATACATATATTTTTATTTATAAGGATTAAATGTTTTAAAAGTGGTATTTTAAAATAAATTTAAAAACTTAACATGAGCTCACTCATTGATAGTCATTAACATTGGTTGAAATCCAACCTTTCAGGTGGAGAAATAGAACAATTATTTTATTTTATGAGGGTCAACAGAGGATAATTACTATATATACTAATTTTAATATATGTTGAAATATTTTTAATGCACCTAAATCTTAACAGTTTGAGTTGCATAGAGCTTTTAATATTTTCTTTACTTCTCCTAAGACAAATGGGATAAGTGCATTACTAAATCTAATTCCCTTAGCAAAAAATAAGTAGAAAATTTAGAAACCAGTATTTTGTTAATACTTCTCTAATAGAGAATAACCCTGTTTGCTTTAATGTACTAAGTGTCTTGCTAACGTATGCAAATGTAGCTAAGTGAGGCCAAATTAAAGTTCTAGCTGGGAAATATAAAAGTGAACGTTAAATGCATTGTCAATATCTGCAATCAATGAAGATTGAACACTCTTGTCTAGACGAGAATAAATATCACTTTAATCAATGAGTCTGTCCATCTGCATACAGTTTTATTAACTCATGCACCTATTAATAAATTTATCATATTTTATAGTGAATAATAAAATTATAGAACTTTAGGTCTCTTGAAAAGGGCCCTTACAGATCATTTGATGGTCCAGTGATCTTACTTTAAGTACTATGGAAGTAAAGGTTTTCCCCTGGCTGGTTAGTGGCAAAGCAAGATGCAGAACTCACATCACCTGCTGCTAAGCCCAGAATGTTTTTCACCACTCTATGTTGCATCTGATTTATATGGTATATAGCATCCACTAAACTTTTTATAAGATACAAAGTCAGTCTGCATTTCCAATATTGAGAAGACTCAGCTCATTTTTCTTTTCACAAATATTTATAAAATATTATGTGCTGGCATATTAGTAGTTACCGATGTTGTCAGGTGAGAGACAGGATCTCATGACATTTGAGTGAGAAATGTCAATGTATACATACAGCCATCCTATAGCCAAACAGAATGTGTTCCCTGTTGGAAAGCAATTAGTTAAGAAATAACAATTGTTTCCAAAATTTTACACACATATGCAGAAGATAGAGAATGTAACACTGATGAGACAAGAGGCATTTTATTTTTTAAAAAGATCTATGCTTTTAAAATCTGAACAAAGTAAAATAATCTTCGAGGATTTTTGGTTAATAACAATTATATATTATTTTCAGTTATAAATAATGCAGCTTCAGTGTTAATATTTTAAATTCCCTTGGACTTTTGGAAAGATTTACCATATTAGTAATAAGTAGTGTGCAGATTGGCACAGAGAAGCCATTTATTTGCTTTCTTTCCTCATAGATATCGTATGTATGGAGTTTAATACTAACATCAAGGATGGTCTGTTCTGTTCTTATTAATTGAATTGTCATATTTATTTTGTAGGTTTGCTTTGATTTTGGCTATCCCTTATTACATACACACACACTTGAGGATCTAGAATTTCCCAGTCCACCCGCACTCCCTCCCTTTCTGTTTAATATTGCTTTGAATGCCACATATAAATTGTTAAATTTTATCTTTAGAAATCCAACCTTAAGTTACAACTTTGGCTTGTATAGCTCAAGGGATTTCTGGTTAAGAAATACTCAGGGAATCCTATTTATTTGCATACATCATATTATCAGAGTGTTTTTAATGGTGATTAGTCCAAATGAATAATTCTATGTATTATGTTCTTATGAGAGCATTTTCTGCATTTGATTTCTTTAGTCCTTTTTGTAGTTGTTGTTATATACTCTGATTCAGAGTTAAGTAAAGGTATTTTGAGAAATGCAAGACACTATTTCTCTCATTTTTATCAAATTTTTAAGAGCAGATTTGCGATAAAATTCCACTTGTTAACATTTTTCTCCATTTGTTCCTGTGTTTAAATGTTTGTTACCATGGCAGCTAAGAAGAATTTATCACTTGTTTCTTGTTAGATGTCACACAGCATGAGCTCGTGTTTGTCTGGCTTTGAACTCACAGTAATTCGGGTATGATTCATTTGTCCTTGCGCACGTTTGCCTGGGAACTGGCATCTGGGGACAGAACTCTGGCCTGGAAGTCAGGAGACTCGCATGCTAGTTCCAGCTCCAGGGCTGTTTAATCTTGTAGCCTTGAACAACTGACCAACTTTTTTGGGCCTCAGTGTCCTGAATTGTTCAATGAAGAAGGAGGACTGGATAATATTTAAGGTCCTTTTTAGTTCAAATATTATAATTAATGAAATTGTAGGCTATTGCAATTTGATTGATCTTGGGAGTATTCATATACATCAATCTCTAGTACCCTTAACTCCCTTTAACTGGATGGTTTGGGGGGAAGACTGGTTCTTATATTTGGGAGTTTTGAGGAGAGAAAGCCATGTTTGAGGAGATCTGTACTGGGCAGCACTTGAGTCGCCTTGTTCTAACCTCTATAGTTTTCTTGAGTGCTTGTCCAGTCCTCTTTTCTTGTAGCCCAAACGTTCTAGAGAAACTCATGATGCCACATTCAGTTCTGTGATGGGTTCTTTACCATCCTTAATAGCCATATTTAAGATAAATACTTTTTTATCTTAATGTTTAATATTTATCTTAATATTTAATATCCACCAACTATGAAATCATGTTCAACGAACTTAGCCGAACTAGGATGTATGTTGGCGAACTTTGTAGTGTTCTCAATTGATGCTTTGTAGTAAAGTGATACAAAGAATTGAAAGAGGACTTGATTTAATGACACTTGAGTAGGAAAAACTTACTTCTTTTGTGTGTCTCTCCTTTACTATTTACACAGAACATTTCACTTGATTCTTCCAGTCACCAAATGTGTGTGAGGTTTTCCCATACCAAAAAGTTCTGTGACACTAGCCAGATGTCCTACAATTTAACTCAAATCTGACACTCTTTACCTGGAGATACAGTTAGATCCCACACATTAAGGGCTCGTCCTTAGGCCCCAGTGGCAAGCCCCCACCCCTCAGATGCCAGTGGCAAGCTCAGGTTGTTACCAGTGCTCTGACCTACCAGCTATAAATTGGACATTTTCATTATTCTTTCCTCTGGTTCAATGAATATTTTAGCGAAGCTCATAGAACTCAGGAAAACTGTACTTACTGTTTACTGGTTTATTATAAAATGCTATATAAAGGATATGGATGAACATCCTGATGGAAGAGATACATAGGGCAAGGTTTGTGGGAAGAGGCATGGAATTCCATGCTGTCTCCCAGTGTGCCACTCTCCTGGCACCTCCATGTGTTCACCAGCCTGGAAGTTCTCTGAACCCCCTACTTTGGGGATTTTTATGGAGGCTTCATCACCTAGGGATGATCCATCATTAACTCCATGTCCAGCCCTTCCCTCCAGTCTCTGGGGTGGGACTGAAAATTCCAAACTTCTAATCATGGCTTGGTCTTTCTGGTGACCTGTCCCCATCCACGATCCCATCAAGATCCAGGATCACCTCTTCAGAACAAAAGACATTGTATCACCCATGAAATTCCAAGAAATTTAGGAACTCTATCAGGAATGAGGGTTAAAGACCAAATATTAGGACAGAAGATGGCCTGTGCTCTCATGATTTAGGATATTACAACGACTTTTAGGAGCTCTCTGCCAGGAAGCAGTGGCAGAGACTGTTATACATATTTTGTGTTATCTCATAACACTAAAGTTCATATTAAATAGTGTAGTTTTTGCTTGGGAATATTTGAGATAGTAGCAAAAACTGCTCAGCCTGGTGTGATGGAGTCTGAGATGGGATGAGTCACTCATTTTGTGCAAAGGTTTCATAAAGAGCATACTTGGAATATTAAAATGAAGGTCTTGAAGTTTAATGCTGACTTAATGCATTAATCAATTCAGACAGTTCAATATTAATGTTGCATTTTAGTTAAGTTATGGTCAAACCCTGAAGAACAGCTATAATTAAAAATGACTGTCTAATATTCATTGTCACTGACATCAGCCTAGCAAATCCTAAGATGCAGTAGGGGAGGAACGATATTAAAGGTTATATTATTTTAGATTGTCTCCTCTTTTTCTAGTATTATGAAGGATTTACTAAAGAGAGAGAGAGCGCGCAGAGGGAGAGTGAAAGGGAGAAGCAGACTCCCTGCTGAGGAGGGAGCCTGAGGCAGGGCTCCTTCCCAGACCGTGAGATCATGACCTGAGCCGAGGGCAGATGCTTAATCGACTGAGCCACCCAGGCGCCCCAAGAAAAGAATTCTTATATACTGCTAGGATTATTTTTCTAACCATACAAACAATAATACTTTAACTTTGTCGTTAGAGAGGCATTGATTTAAAAGTCACAAGATATATACTTCCAGAATGGAGGTGCAGTTTTGTTAATCAATGTACTCTAGTGGACAGATTATTCTATTTTTAGCCTTTTTTGGGAAGATTTTATTTATTTATTTGACAGAGATAGAGACAGCCAGCGAGAGAGGGAACACCAGCAGGGGGAGTGGGAGAGGAAGAAGCAGGCTCATAGCAGAGGAGCCTGATGCAGGGCTCGATCCCAGGACTCCAGGATCATGCCCTGAGCTGAAAGCAGACCCTTAATGACTGAGCCACCCAGGCACCCCTCTATTTTTAGCATTTTTGTATTTTGGCATTTAATAGCACTAGATTCAAAGCCAACCCCACTCACCACATAGCACTAAACTACAGATCAGAGAAATTAAGTTTGCTTATGTTCCAACACTTTCAATAATTGCTGTAAGGGATAATATTGAAGAGTTATATTTAAAATGTTTTGATAGTGTTACTTCTTTGCCTTTTCAAATAAAACACGGAAACAATTGGTCTAGTAGGGAGTGCTGTGTGTTTTGGGTACTTAAACTGCTAACTAAAATATTAAACTCTGTAATATGGAATTACTTTTGAATGATGCTGATTATTAAGTTAATTGTTGCTGTATTGTTTTAAATGAGTAGTGTGCTAATAAAATCCCAACAAATAGCAAGCTCAAATAAGACATGAAGTTGTGGGGAAATAACACAAGCTAGATAGTTTTGAAAAGGAAAAAGACTGTCTTTTGCAAATATCAAATCGATCAAAAAAAAAAGTTCATGACTGCTCTAAAATTAGAATGTTCATTTTAAATACCCCGAAGGGCCAAGTGCTGATATTTGAACAAAATGGGAACCAAAATATTAACATTAAGTAATCTCTTGAGTAAAGTTGTAAAAAAAAAAAAAAGGATTGGTCACTTTTGGCATGTTGCTAAGCTTTAGATATTGGAAGAGAGAGAAAGGAGGAATTTGGAAAAGAATATAATGAAACGCCCAAATTCTTGGAATTTGATTCAAACCAAAAGGAAATGATTTCTGAAATTCAGCACAGATTTAAAAATAATGATTCCTCCAGTTGTGAAACACTTTGGTCACACCTTTATTTTAATGTCCCAAAATATGATTCTATAAGTTTTGGCATAAAAAATGAAAGGTTGCTATGTAAAAATGATTTTTAAAATTTAATTAATTTATTTACTTAATTTTTTTCCAGTTTTATTGAGAAAGAATTGACATATATCACTATCAGTTTAAGACATACAGCATGATTGGGGCGCCTGGGTGGCACAGTGGTTAAGTGTCTGCCTTCGGCTCAGGGTGTGATCCCGGCCTTATGGGATCGAGGCCCACATCAGGCTCTTCCGCTATGAGCCTGCTTCTTCCTTTCCCACTCCCCCTGCTTGTGTTCCCTCTCTCGCTGGCTGTCTCTCTCTGTCGAATAAATAAATAAAATCTTAAAAAAAATAAAAAATAAAAATAAAAGAAAGTTTCATGACATAAAAATGCTCATTATATATTAATTTAGAAATTCGGGATGAAAAAAAGATATCCAGTATGCTCTTAACTGTATAATCCATTTGCAGAGAAACATGCAAAAGAAATACATATATATCAGTAGCAGTTTTATCTGGATACTTATTCTCTTTTTTCAACTTTTCTTGAATTTCAAAATTTTCTTTTTTTTTTTTACATATTTATTACTTTTTATAATTAGGAACTACACTTTTAAAATCTTACTGATTGCGAATGTTACTGCAAATTACAGTGGTGAAAATAATCATTTTCAATAACATATGAGAAAAGCTAGTTTTTGCTAAAATGTATGTGGAAGAAAAGAACAAAGAATGCAAAAATACCTATGTTACCTTGAAAGTAGCATCAGATGCTTCAGTTTACCTCCCAAGCATAGCAGTCACTGTCTTAAAAGAATAACATCCATTTTCCATCTGCCACAGTAAGTTGTGTAACTTTTTAGAAATGTGTATACTTTCATTTTATCATCAGTACAAAAGATATATCTTCCTAATGTAGATCCATTGACTATGTGAATTATGTTTTGAAAGAAAAATTTCACATGGTCAGAAGAAAATCATAGCTTAAATCTGGTAGATCCCTGCCAATATGAATTTGGCATTGTCTTCTTACTACCCAATGATAGTGATAATAAGTACCTCAACAAGGAATTTATAATTAATAAAATCAGCTTACGCAAGGACACTATAAACATTTTGAGACTATTCAAAAGGAATAAACTTGGAGGAAAGTTGAGAGATTATTCAGAGGAGCTAGCTGGTACAGAATATAAGTAATTTAATTAAAGTTATACAGCATGAAATGAGCCTCTTTCCTGGACTTCCCTGATAATTGATACATTCTTCCACAGTTGAATGGAACTATGGTCAGCTAAGGGAGAGAGTTTGTAGTGATCATGAAAAGAAAATATCATAGTACTTTGCTTTTAATAGAACAATTATAAGTAATGTTAGGGTTTAGTTTGTGTTCTGGACCCCTACACTACTTAGAAATAACTTTCCTGAACCTTTTCTTTTTAGTCAACTAGTGTGTCGCCTGTGGCTATACATCAGAATTGTTTACACAGTTCAGAGACTTGGATTCTGTGCCTGGAGAACCTATTTTGGTGATTTTCAGTAGAGTCAGGGAAACTATATTCAAACAAAACAAAACATAAAGCTTCCTCTAGTAATTCTGATGTGTAGCCCAAATTGAGAATGACTGGAAATGTAAACGCAAGTCACTGTGAATACAAAGAAATAAGACATCAGGCTAGTCCTCACATTGTTTACTCTCTGAAAGAGGAGTTCAGAGTCTACTCTTTCAAATCAGTAAAATCTTCATTTTTCTAACACAAAAGATATTCTCCTGTCATGAGCTCTCCACACACATGTTGATAGATTTTACGTGTACTGTCTGAGGTTCTACAGTTCCAGGAATACAAGGGCAAAGAACAGGCTGATTGATTGATTCAATTATGTTAGAATAAATGGTCAGAGATCAAAAATGGGCAGAAGGGATTAATGGGTGTTTGTTCAGTGGAGTGCTGGGTGTTGTCTAGCAGCCTTCCAGGAATTATCTGCTTTTATAAGGGTGTGCATATTTAATCATATTTAATTCTCTATCAAGCCCCTTTTACAACTTTGTAGAAGTGTAAGTTAATTTGTAGACAAATGATAGTAATGCAAATGATTTTTTAGTAGAAATGCTAATAAATTTTGTCTAGTACGAATACAATTAATTTTTACCTTTGGAAAATATAATCCCAAACATAATATTTTATTGCCATATAGGATATTAACCAGTTTTGCATGTATTAGCAAAATCATTTCAGTATTTAGCATATAAAGTTGTCTGTGTATAAGTCTGCTCATCAGCAAACCCACAGCTGGGTTTACCATTTTACTCAAAGGTAAAAAGCAGAAAGCTTTTCCTCTAAGATCAGGAACAAGACAAGGATATCCACTCTTGCCACTTTTATTCAACATAGTGCTGGAAGTCCTAGCCACAATAATCAGACAAAAAAAAAAAAAAAAAAAAAAAAAAAAAAAAAGAAATAGAAGGCATCCAAATTGGTAAGGAAGAAGTAAAACTGTCACTATTTGCAGATGATTATTCCACCAAAAAACTATTAGAAAAAATAAAAGAACTTGGTAAAGTCATCCATTACAAAATTAGTATAGAGAAATCTGTTGCCTTTCTACACAATAACAAACTAGCAGAAAGAGAAATTAAGAAAACAATCCCACTTATAATTGCAGCAAAGAATAAAATACTTAAGAATAAATTTAATCAAGGAGGTAAAAGACCTGTTCTCTGAAAACTCTAAGACAATGATGAAAGAATTGAAGATGACACAAATGGAAAGACATACTGTGTTCATGGATTGGAAAAATTAATATTGTTAAAGTGTCCCTGCTATCCAATCTACAGATTCAATGCAATCCTTATCAAAATGCCAATAGCATTTTTTATAGAACTAGAACAAATAATCCTAAAATTTATATGGAGCCACAAAAATCCCAATAGCCAAAGCAATCTTGAGAAAGAAGAACAAAGCTGGAGGTATTCCACTTCCAGAATTCAAACTATACTACGAAACTATCACAAACAGAATAGTATGGTATTGGCACAAAAATAGATTCATAGATTAATAGAATAGAATATAGAGCCCCCAAATAAGCCCATCCTTATATGGTCAATTAATTTATGACAAAAGAGGCAAGAATATATGCAATTGGAAAAAAACCAGTCTCTTCAATAAATGATACTGAGAAAACTGGACAACTACATACAAAAGAATGAAACTGGGCCATTCTCTTATACCATATATGAAATAAGCTCAAAATGGATTAAAGACCTAAATGTAAGACCTGAAACCATAGAACTTCTAGAAGAAAATATAGAGAGTAAATGCTTGGACTTTGGTCTTACCAATATTTGGGGGGTTTTGGTCTTCTCAGACAAGGGCAACAAAAACAAAAATAAACTATTGGGATTATATCAAACTGAAAAGTTTTTGCACAGCAAAGGAAACCATCAACCAAATGGAAAGGCAGCCTACTACATGGGAGAAGATATTTGCAAATGATATATCTGATAGGGGTTAATATCCAAAATATGTAAAGAAGTCCTACAACTCAACATTGAAATATTATAAATAAATAAATAAAGCACCAAACAATCTGATTAAAAAGTGGGCAGAGGATCTGAGTAGACATTTTCTCAAAGAAGACATATAGATGTTGTATATCTGAAACTAATATTATTTTTTATGTCAACTATTCTTCAATTGAAAAAATAATAAAAAATTTGTTCTTCCAAAAAAAAATTTGTTCTTCCAATTCTCCTTTGAACCAGTTTTAACATCTTACTAATTTTTTTTCATTTCTCATTAAATAGCTACATTATGCCTTTGACATGTATCATCTTATATTTGAAAGATAATTAGGATTTTACTTTTTAAAAAATAATGATTTCATAACTATAAATAACATGACTTAGACTTGCCTTTGGAATGGATTTCCTATCAGGGATATTTCTACATCTTATACTGTTTCAAGCAGTGGCTGTTTTCTCACTCATCACTGCTTGCCACTAGAGATAGGGTATATATCCTTCTTGACTGTCACTGCTTCTTCATAGGTTGTGATATATTGGTGAACCGTTCTGTGATATTACACAGAAAAAAATGTATAGAATCATTGACCTTGACTTTTTCTGAAAAATATATTCTGGCAGATTTGTTGACAAATATCAATTCTCTTACAGCTATTGATTACATCATAACCATTTTTATGTCTTCTACTAAGCTATGGTCATAAACTCTACTGTGTTCACTGGAGAAGCATTTCTTGCTACCATGGCAACAGACAAAATATTTCAAAGTTATATGTACATTGTACTTATTCCTTTGACCTGTTATATGGGGATGTGACTTTGCTCTTGAAACCATTCAGAGATAACATTTCTTGCTTTCCAGACCAATAAACTTTCTCATACCAAATGAACATAGCCAATATATAGCAATCTCTAGACAGTCTCTGTACTTAAGGAAGCCCCTGCTGTGCCATTAGCCTATAAAGTTTATAAGCATTTTCTGATTTTCTAATAGTCCTGTTCTAATCAAAAAAGAAATTTAAAAAAATCAAAAAAGAAATTAATGTGTACACTTTGGGAAATATCAGGAAAAAAATATTTGCCAAAGGGTAGAATCATCTATGACAATACATTTAAGCTTTGAAATAATGCAAATATGGAGAAAAGAATAATATGTTGGATTTCAGACTAAAACAGTTGCTGGGTTTTTTTGTTTTGCTTTGTTTTGTTTTTTGTTTTGAACTAGCTTTGGAAATAATTGCAGTTGACAGAGGAAGTACTTTTCATTTTCCCAATCTGATATAATTAGGATATGTTCTAAATAGGAAAATAACTCATTATCATGTCAGTAGCACTTCTGATAAAGAATATAAGAGCACTGTGAGATATTTCCATTGTCAACCATAAAAATATACATTTTTCTTAAAACATCTCAGGTAGAAGTTTTTGGTCATAGTAATTGTTATGGATTGAATTGTGTTCCCTCCAAATTTGTATGTTTCCAACCTCTAGTACTTCAGATCGTGACTGTATTTGGAGATAGGGTCTTTAAAGAGATACATGAAAATGAGGTTATTGTGTGGGCCCTAATCTAATATGACTATGGTGTCCTTAAAAGAAAAGTTTAGGACCCAGACACATCCAGAGGGAAAACCATATGAAGACCCAGGGAAAAGACAGCACCTATAAGCCAAGGAGAGAGGCTTCAGAAAAAACCCTACCAACATTTTGATTTTGGACTTCTATCCTCCAGAGTTGTGAGAAAATAAATTTCTATTGTTTAAGTCATCCAGTCTTTTTTTTTTCTTTTTTTCAAAGACTATTCATTCATTTGAGAGAGAAAGAGAACAGGGGCAGGAGCAGAGGGAGAGGGAGAAACAGGCTCCCTGCTGATGGGGCTGGATCCCAGAACCCTGGGATCATGACCTGAGCTGAAGGCAGATGCTTAAGTGACTGAACCCCCCATGTGCCCCATTAAGTCACCCAGTCTTAAGTTTTTTTAAGTTGAGTTGAAGGTATAATAGGGCAACCGTGTATATCAAAGTCTGTAAGTAAGTTAATTTGTGCTTACCGTCAAATTTGTCTGTCTTTTTATTGGGGGGTGGGGGTGGGTCAGAGTCAACTTGTATTTTTAGGAAGTCTGTGATTTATACTACTACACATCTCTTAGTTTAAAAATGATTTACTACTACACATCTCTTAGTTTAAAAATGATTGACCTGGGGTGCTTGGCTGGCTCAATTGGTAGAACATGTGACTCTTGATCTTAGGTTGTGAGTTCCAGCCCGACATTGGTCATGGAGCCTCCTAATAAATAAATAAATAAATAAATAAATAAATAAATAAAATAATAAGATCGACGTGCAATTTATTCTGTAGACATATATCTATTCTAATAAGGTCCGGCAATAATGAAACAAATTGCTTTCAGGATTATGAAAAAATATCAAAATGAAGAGGGCTTTGTGGGAAGGAAGCTCCGAAACTAGTAGACTTGCTATAACAAATATTTATCCTGTTTTTTTTTTTGGATTCATTCTGTTTTTGTGTTCATGTGCAGCCATTGCATTAATCTTCTTTTTTTGTTTATGTCACTGCCAATATAGCCACTAGTCGGCTGGCCAAGCTTATTTTCCCAAAGAAATCTTCCATTTCTTACCCTCCAAAGACTGGTTTCTAGGTGAACTCCGAGATAAATGAGGTCTGGATTACAATGAGCTATTATTCATGCATCCTGAGGTAGGCTCCTCCTTTGTTGTTCTTACCCTAACAATCTGCACTACAGACAGCCTTCATTCTTTCTCTGATGACCACAAACCTAAGGCTATTTCTCTGTGGAATGAAGACTGACACAGTGGCCTGTTCTTTCCAGAAAATTGTTGTTTATACAGATGTTGGAAGAATCTCCTATATCCAGTTTACATTTAATTAGACATTGCGCTGTGAAGAGACTGGGGTAGAGTCTCTGATTTGTGAAGTGCAGTCTCTTTGAGTGATTTGTCTTGCTACTGGCAGGAGAATGCACTTTTTGCTTCCAGGCCCATAAACTAGAGTTGATGAATAGGATGGCACCGAAACAGTAGAGGAATAGAGTATTTGGTTGTGGAGGATCTCATCAGAATGAGAGCTCACTTTTTTATAGTCATCTTCTGCTTACTGACAATGTTCAGGTGTTGTGTGGGGGTGTCACGAGTGAATACCAGGCAGAGGAGTTAGAGTATGAGGGGCAGAGAGAGAAGGCTGCACTGGACTGTAAATGGGGGGTAAGAGATATAAGAATAGGCTCTAAGTGATAAAGTGATACACGAATAACAAATGGGGTCTCCAGACATTTACAAATGTAGTATTCCTCAGGAGGGAAACTAAATTAAGTAAGGATTGAGAATAACTGCCAGGGTTTGGTCAGAGCACACTTGGAATAGGACATAGGGGCTTCACGGTATCAGAGGTGTGGACGAGCAGGCAGTTTGATGAATTGTGATGTTCTTTAGTCCTTTTCTCTTAATGGTGATAAGAACTTTAAAATGCATTGTAGACTGTGCATATGGCTAGGGAAAAAACCTAGGTGCAGATGATAGGGGAACCTTTCTGGCAAAGTGGTTAACCTTTCTGGCCATGGCGACTAGGGTCTTTGTGGTTGGAAATAGAGGCTGGCACCCTAAAAAATTGGTCTTCCCTCAAATCCCATTTTATCATACACTCACAGCACAAATCTACAGGGATTCAAGGAGCCGTATATTTGTTGTAAGTTAATGACAACCTTCATTGCATACTACTTATTTTGTGTGCAGTTCGAAGATTTCTACCTTAAATCCACAAAGGCTCCTCTGCCACTTGAAATAATTGCAATTTGGTCTTGATGCCTTGATTAGAGAATCATGCAATAATTCCATCAAACAGTATCTGATACTGATTCATAGCCTCAATCCAGCAATTGCACATTTTTAACAGACAAAATTAATTTTCACTTGTATTTGGGAGTTGTTGTGAAATCAAACAATGAAAGCTAATAGTGACCTGAAAAATGGAAAATCGCTGCTTAATATAAATAGGTCTGATTTCCATTTAATTCATATTTTAAAATTAATGTTTTAAAGTATGTCTTTTTTTTTTTTTAAGTAGTCTCCATGCCCACTGTAGAGCCCAATGCAGGGCCTGAATTCCAACCCCAAGATCAAGACCTGAGCTGAGATCACGGGTCGGCCACTTAACTGACTGAGGCACCCAGGTGCCCTGAAAGTATGTCTTTTAAAAGCCACCAGAATATCATAGTGCAGTTATTTATCAACAAATGTTAATTTGTTGTTTAATAAGTGCAAGAGTCAGCCTCTAGCCTGATAAGAGTTATAAAGATAAAATATTTGACTGAAATGTTGAATAGTCTTTTTAAAAAATTATTTATTTGGCGGGGCAGATGGAGAGGGAGAGAATTTCAGGAAGGCTTCATGATTAACATAGAGCCCGACGCAGGGCCCAGTCTCACAACCCCGAGATCATGACCCTCAGCAGAAACCAAGAGTCGGACACTCAATCAACTGAGCCACCCAGGCACCCCTGAAATGTTAGTCTTAAGCAAGATAGCCTTATTCGCCTATCTGTAGCTGTGGCTTTTTGCATGGTGAAGGATATAAGGTTTCATGTTAATCCAAAGTTTCAGTTGTTTGTAATCAGATTTTGTAAAATGTTTTAAGGCCAATGAGAAAGAAAATTTCTTGAAAATATTTACCAGATCACCATATATAACTTTACTCTTCAAAAATCTTTCAATTAGTTTTCAAAGTAGTTTCATACTAGATAAAACAAAAGTTTCCCCAATGTAAAGGTAAAGGAAAACAATGTGTTAGTAGGAAACTTTAATGAAATTGCAAGCATACTTTCCCTTCATTTAATCTAAGGAATCGACATTGTGTTACCTTTGATATTCTTCTATTTTTTCCTATATTCAGGAAAATGTAAAAATCAGTTGATCATTCAACAATGCATTTTTCCTCTCATCTTTACTTCCTTAAGCATACCATTTTCCATTTTGTTTGTAATTTCCATGGTGTAGTAGAAATAAGAGTGGATCAGGAGTTACAGGATATAATTCATGAACAAATTAATTGCAAAAAAAAATCTAATTGTTTTGGATATACACAGGGAAATTTAAATGTGGAGTAAGAGTTACATATTAAGAAATTATTATTTTTTTAGTAGGCTCTACCACCCAGCATGGGAGTTGAACTCATGACCCTCAGATCAAGAATTGCATGCTCTACCAATTGAGCCAGCCAAGCGCCCTAATATTAAGAAATTGTTAATTTTGTTAGATGTGATACCATCTTCATGGTTATGTAAGCAAATGTCTTTATATTTTATTTATTTTTTAAAGTTTTATTTATTTGTTTGAGAGAGAGAGAGAACTAGTGGGGGGAGGAGTGGAGGGAGAGGGAGAAGCAGACTCCCAGCTGAGCAGGGATTCTGCCTTGAAGCTCGATCCTGGAACTCCAGGATGATGACCTTAGCTGAAGGCAGACACTTAACCAACTGAACCACCCAGGTGCTCCATTTTATTCTATTTTATTTTATTTTATTTTATTTTAATGTATATATATTTTAATTTGAGAGAATAGAGAGAGAGCATGAGTACGGGGGAGGGGGTGTCAGAGGAGAGAGAGCAGACTCCCTGTGGGGCTGTGAGCCTGACATGGAGCTGGAACCCAGGAGCCCGAGATCATGACCTGAGCCAAAGGCAGATGCTTAACTGATTGAGCCACCCAGGCATCCTGCAAATGTTCTTATATTTTAAAGATGCATACTAAAATACTTAGTGGTGAAATGCCAGGATACCAGGAATTTGCTTTAAAATATTTTATCAAAGGATAAGAAAAACTTGGTTGAAGATAGTGCTAATAATTGTTAAATCTAGGGGGAAAGAATATGGATGTTCATTTTATGAATCTCTCTGCTTTTATGTATGTCTGAAATTTTTCATAATAAGAAGTTAAACAAAAAACTATAGGTGTCTGGCTGGCTCAGTTGGTAGAGCACATGACTGTTGATCTCAGGGTTGTGAGTTCGAGCCCCACATTGGGTGTAGAGATGACTTAAAAATAAAAAATCTTTAAAAAAAAAACAAAACAAAACCAGAAATAAGTATTCTGATATCAGATCCACATGCTTTGGATCTATCAACCCACCCTTTGATTCTGTTTTTCCAGCTTTAAAATTGAAGGAAAAAGCTTTTTCCAGTGATGACTGAACAATATAATTCATGTGAATGAACTCTAAAAAAAGTAGAAAATGATTTTCTAAAATAAAGTACACATTATTATTGTAAATATAATCACTAACATGGGCCTATCCCTTGCAAATAAATTTTTAAGAAGAAAACTGAAAAATTATGATAGATATAAAGGAGATCGACTAAGAGGATGACCATCTGGAAACCATGTCATATGAGATGGCCAAAGACACTGGGGAGAGGGAGCTTAGAGGAGGGAAGATTTGTGTAAGTGGTGGGGAAGCTGGGCCTGCTAGTGGTTTTTGAACATTTGAAGAGTTGTGGAAATGGAATCAGTGTTGTTCTGGAAGGCAGAATTGTGATCAGTTTATGGGAGACGAAAGTGAAAGTTTTGGGTTCAGAATTTGGAAGAACTTCTTAATGAGAATTTTCTCCGGATAGAATGTAATTGTCGTGTAAATAAGACTATTATTGTGGTTGAAGTTTTCAGTTGAAGCTAGTGACCAACTCTAGAGCCCTGCTGAGGTGTTTTTGTCTTTAAATGGGAAGTTAGATTCTCTTGAGCCCTGAGAAACCTTCCAGCTGTCTGTGGTTTCATTGATCCCTGTTGCTCCAAATCTTTCTATTTTTCATTTTATCCAAGACTTTACTCTCTCTTAACATTGTTTTTCCTTCTCCCTCTGGTCTCTTAATTCCTCTCTACTTGAATTTTTAGTCAACATCTCTACTTTTTCAACATTGAAGTCAATTCAATGATATTTATTAGATTCCACTATCACATTTCCTCTTTCAGTCATTAAAGGTCACGAACAACCCGCCTCCCTCCTTTCCTCAGTATTTATTGTATTTATTTGTTCATATTTTGTTAAGCATATAGTTACAGATTAGGCAAATGATGTCAAATTAATTTATAATAAATAATGTGAGCATTTTCTACATGCCAGGCAATATTTTGAACACAATAAGCAAAAGTTTGTATTCTAGTGGAGTTTTTATTCTTGCTTTTTTGAAATTATATTCTCGTGGAAGAAGACAGAAGACAAACAAGTAATAATATATTTGTTAGTCATAAGTACTAGAGAGAAAAATATATGAGAGCAAAGGGAATAGAGGATGAAGAGGAGAGGATGTTGTTTCATACAGGATGGACAGGGAAGGCCTTTGTGATTAGATGACATTTGAGCCACACCTGAAGGAAGAAAACAAATAGCATGAATATTGGGGGAAAGAACATTCCATGTGCAGGGAAGAGTGAAGGCAAAGTTTTTGAGTAGGAGCATGCTTGGCTTATTCTAGGAATTCCAAGGGGGCCGCTGTGACTGGAATGGGGTAAGCAAGGGAGAGAATGTAGACAGTAGAAGTCAGAGAAGTGTGTGTGTGTGTGTGTGTGTGTGTGTGTGTGTGTAAAGGGTACAGTGGGAGTGCTAAAACGTATAGTGCTTCTTAGGTCTAGCTTAGAATTTCTAGGTGAGAAGTGACGTGATCCAAATTGCATTTTAAATGTTTTCTTTTGGGGCGCCTGGGTGGCTCAGTTGTTAAGCATCTGCTTTCAGCTCAGGGTGTGATCCCAGGGTTCTGGGATCAAGCCCCGCATCAGGCTCCTCTGCTGAGCCTGCTTCTTCCTCTCCCACTCCCCCTGCTTGTATTCCCTCTCTCACTGGCTGTCTCTCTTTCTCTCAAATAAATAAATAAAATCTTTAAAAAAATGTTTTCTTTTAGGGGCGTCTGGGTGGCTCAGTCGTTAAGTGGTTTCCTTTAGCTTAGGTCATGATCTCAGGGTCCAGGGATCGAGCCCCACATGAGGCTCCCTGCTCAGCGGGAAGCCTGCTTATGTTCCCTCTCTCGCTGTGTCTCTCTCTGTCAAATAAATAAAATATTAAAAAAAAAATAAAAGTTTGCTTTTACTCAGAATTTACTGCTTTTGGAAATAAAAGTTAAAAAAAACCTTAAGGTAAAACTATGAGAGCAAATACAGTGTCATCATTTGCCCATTTGAGTATGTTTTTGGGTACCTGCTGTGGGACTATAGCGCCTATTATAGTGCTCAGTCTTGGGAGAAAAAGTTATTTAAGTCACTTCCCTGTCTTCGAGACCATCTGTGTGGCATCCTGTCCTCTCCGTTCTATGATTTTCGAAGCATACAATAAACATAAAAAGGATAACAACAGACGCCCTTTGAGGGTCTTCCTTGGTCAATATTATGAGGAATATAAAAATATACAAGACCCTTGCCTCAAGGAGTTTATCATCCTTCATAGCAGGAGAAAAAGACAGACACACAGTAATTGAAATTTTAAAATGACAAAGCAATAGTAGGGATGTAAATAGAAAAAGTTTATTTTTCCTGAGACAGGTTAGTCTCGGAGAGACTGTTACTAATTAATCTGTTATTAGTTCAAAATGACAATATCACTGACCCCTGTCACTGTCTATCAGCAGTAGATGCTTTTCTTCTGGAGCATTGTTGGTTTGTTTCTGAACCTGTGTTAATTGAAAGTGTGTAAGTACAGCAGCTGCTGTATTGTACAGCACTAAATGTCAGATGATTTGGCCACCGAGTAATAAATGCTTATGTGATTTGAGAAATAGTAATGACAAGAATAATAATGATTAACATTTATTGAGCCCTTACAATGTGCTAGGTCCTACTCTAAGCATTTTGCATGTATTAACTCATTTTACTCTTGCAACTCTAAGAGGTACTATTACTGTTCCTATTTTACAGATGTGTGGCCGATAACTTTCCACAGATCTTTTAGTTGACAAGTGGGGAGCCGGAGTTAACACCCAAACAGTCTATATTTTAAAGAGATCATGTCCCAAAGTACTTTACTGATAAAGTTTACTTATACTTCAATGGTTTTTTCTTTATTCCCAACAAATAGATTGGAACTCGTTTTTGAAGAGCTTTCAAGTATCTAAGCATGACTTTGAAGGATGGGATAACATCGTGATACGTGTTGAAAATCCTGTGTTTCATTACTTACCTTTTGGGTGCCAGGCTCGGTGTTGGAGCAACTATAACGCTACCCAACATTAATGAGTATAGACTTTATCTGAATGATCACAGTTCTTAATCTCTTTTAATTTGGGCATTTTTAGGTCCGATTTGCTTCCATTCCTTGTATCAAGTGGTCATATTCATTACTTTGTCATGCTCTGAAAAGAATTCCTGTTTTTTAGGCCAAGCATACCCAAAGTGTTCCATTGTTTATGATGTTTTCAGTGGTATAGGAGCTCTTCAAACAGCTCATGAGATGGGTGTGGTGTATAGGGCGTGGTGGGCCTTGGGAAGACATAGCTGTGTGGCCTTTGGCAAGTTATTCTATCTTTTTCTCTATTTCTCAGCTGTAAATGAGGATAATAATGGTGCATACCTTGTTAAATTAGTTAATATTTTAAAGTAGTTGGACAGTTTACGGTACATAGTAAGCACTAAATGAAAAAGTAAAACCAAGAACACTATTCACTATGGGGGCGCCTGGGTGGCTCAGTTCGTTAAGTGTCTGCTTTTGGCTCAGGTCAAGATTGCAGGGTCCTGAGATGGAGCCCTGCATCAGAGTCTGCTCTCCCCCCCACCCCCACTCATGCACTCTCCCTCTCTGTCTCAAATAAATAAATAAAATCTTAAAAAAAAAGAATACTATTTACTATGTTCATAATTCCAAAAATCATGTATATTCTCTTGCCAAAGTATCTTGGCTAAATGTGTCTAAAATAGCAGACTTTAAATCATTTAAATCATTTGATCTTCATGAGAACTTTGTAGGGGAGTAAGGATATATTGCTCCTTAAGTTTTCTAAAGAGAAACTTAAGGTTCATGGTAATTAGGTGAATTGTCCCGGGTTGCTCATCTCAAGTTGGGTTAAAGGGGGGTTAAGCTAGGACTTGAGTGCATATCTCTAGGCACTTTCTCTAGACTTCTTGTTCCATCATTATATACTATTTCTTCTCGGCCATTTGAGTTACTGGTGGTGAAGAGTCTGTCCACCACCATGTGTTGGAGTATGATTGAGTGATAGATCATATCTTGTAACTTGTCTGGTTATGTTAAAAGGTGCTCCAGCAAACTCAGACTCTTAGCTTATCTTTTTGTATATTCCCCCCAGCCCCTGAGATGGTGTATTTTAAGCTGTCTTTTGGTCACAGAAAAAGCGAGTTAAGAACAAATCCAAAGGAACAAAGAATACATTCCCATGGAAACAAGGAAAGTTGCTTTTATTCTGATCAATCAGACAATGCCACCTAGTGGATTTTTTCTGGATAGGTGATCTAAGAAAGAAAAATTAGAGGAAGCAAGAACATAAATGGAAAATGCTGAAATAAATGGATGTAAGACATAATATCTATTTATCATCTCTGAGTCTCTAGTATACTCAGCGGGGAGTCTCCTTCTCCCTCTGCCTCTGCCGCTCCTCCTGCTTGTGTTCCCTCTCTTGCTGTCTCTCTCTGTGTCAAATAAATAAAGTCTTAAAAAAAAAAAAGAACTTAAGCTCAATGGGAGAAAGGGACAGATAGTTTCAACCCCCTCTTGTTGTTGTTGATAAGATTTTGGTATTTTTAAAGATTGGGAAAACACATGCTGAAAAATTGTCAGAGGAGTGTGACTACTTTTTCATGAAGTAATTACATGTATCTTTAAGATATTTATATTGGTCATTTTAATATTCTATTATATGCTCAAAAATACTCTAAAATTAGATGTTGTTTATAGAAAATTAGGAAAATGAAAAAAAGAAAATAAATGTGTGTAATAATCTCTAAAACACTATGCTTAGCAATAAGAACAACAATAATAATTACTATTTATGCCAGACTCTGTTCTAAGCATAAGTATTACTTTCTATAATCAACATGTTAATTTTATAATTAAGTTATTTAAAAATATGTTGGGGCACCTGGGTGGGTTAGTTGGTTAATCGTCTGCCTTGGGCTTGGGTCATGATCCTAGGGTCCTGGGATCGAGCCCCACAACCTGCTCCTTGATCAGTGGGAACCCTGCTTCTCCCTCTCCCTCTGCCTGCCACTCCCCCTGCTTGTGCACTCTCTCTTTTTCAAATAAATCTTTTTAAAAAAATTTTTATTTATTCATTTGACAGAGAGAGAGAGAGAGAGAACGGGTGTGCTTAGGAGCACAAGCAAGGGGAAGGGCAGAGGGAGAGGGAGAAGCAGACTTTCCATTGATCCAGGAGCCCCATGAGGGACTCCATCCCAGGACTCTGAGGTCATGACCTGAGCTGAAGTCAAACGCTTAACTGACTGTAACTGACTGAGCCACCCAGGTACCTTTTTTTTTTTTTTAATATTTAAAAGAAAAATTTTTTTGAGGGGTGCTTTTTAAAACTAACTGCAATCTGAAGTATTAGCCACAGAACAAATTGGTAACTTGAACACAATTTTACTTGCCCAGTATATAAATGGTTAAACCTGGGAACAATTTTCACAGCCCTTAATCTCTCTCCTTTCTCCAGACTTCTGTGAACAGGGGCAAGGCAGAGCCTAAGTCTCATAATGGACCCTAACTCTGAGGATAGATTTAAGCAGTAAGAAGAGGCTTCAGCAGGTGGCTATTTCTCATCCCAGGTCATAGGTGCTCATGTCTCAATGTAAAACCTGAAAGGAAAGTGAGTTCTCACACTTTCATCTGACACAAATTGAAAGTTTCTCTCTCTCTTCCTCTCTTTTGCTTCTCTTTTCTTCTTTTCCTCCCTCGTTCCTTCTCTCATTCCTTCCCTCCCTTCTTTCTTTCATCTACTTGCAAATATTGGTAGCCTCAATTAACAATCTAATGATTAAACAACTGCTGGAAAAAATGGGAGATTCTGGGAGAACCAGATTCTTGTTATTCTTCTTCTTTCTGTTTACCTTCACTTGTGGCCATTGTACCATGAAGGAAGAAGCCCTTGACTTGGAATTACATAATCTGGATTCCAGTCCCAGATATGATTTCAGTAGGATTCTGTCTCCTCATCTTCACAATAATGGCATTAGGCATCCAAGGACCCTTTCATCTCTAAACCTTCTAATTTGATTGTATATGCATATTTTGTATACAAGATGATAATATTAGGATTAATGAAGTTTCACAAAAATAATAGTAAAATGGAGCCTATAATTTTTTTTTTCTTTTTCCTCTACCTTGTTTTGCTGTAAACATTTGGGGGATGGAGCAGGGGTGGTGGAAGAGAAGATTACTGTGAGAGAACATAATTTAATTTGTTTTCTGGCATTCTTGGGTAACAATTTTTAATTAGGAAAGCAGAGTTGGTATTCAGTAACAAGGTTTATGGATTCAAACCTAATTTGTATGTCAGATATAATTTAGATGACTTCAGACTCTTTATATGAAATGGGAATGGGTTTTGGCAGACCTTGATTAGAGAAACATTAGGTATATTTTGCAGATTTTTCAGTCCATTGAACCAATATTTACATTTAGCAAGGACTAGAGACACAGGTATAAAGGATATTTCTGTAGAAATAAGCCGTTAAACCTGCTTCCCTTTCTGGACATGACTCTCAGTCATTGTTCTAGTAGGGTTTGGTCTTGGTATGCATCTCTTTGTTATGGCCTTTTCCTAATTGACAAGAAATGGTGTGTTCAATTAGCTGCCTTGTCTATTTGTTTGCCATGATCTCACCCACAGACTACTGCACAAGTATTTTCATTTCCAGTTAATAAACTGAGAAATAATTTTTGACATTGACCGACCTGCCAAACACACTATTCTCTTTAACTTGGGTAAGTAAAATCATCCATTAATTTGAAGTTTGTAAAAAATGCACACATTCTACGATGAGGATAATGGGAAGTTATTATTAATGAATACATTAAGGAATGTTACAGCATATAAAAGCACCCTTAATTTTAAGAGCCTAGGGTCTTCTAAACCCTAATTTTCTCTTTTATGTCCATTTCTTCTTCCATTGGTGGGGATCTCTAATGGACAGATTGCTGAGGTTTGATGAGGAGGTATTTGCTTGCATATGGGAATTGGGAAGTGATTCCAAGATTAAGGTTTAACATAGAAAAAGAAATGAAAAGACTATAGCTTGTTTGCCATGAAAAGAGCTGAGGCAAATAGCACTGAATAAAAATATGGCTTGTAGAGGACATGGGGAGGGAATGAGAGGTGACACAGCATTCAGTGGACTCCTGAGGAGGATAACTTGCCTTTGAAGAAGAATATGATTTAGTGCAGACAGCTCTTCTTCTCAGGGCTGATCACCTTTTAGGAAAAGATACCTTATTGAAAAAGGCAATGCTGTAGTGAGAGCTAACATTCTCAGACTGAGAGTGCAATATCCAAGGTTTTATACAAGTTATTACATAATATTTAACCATCTGTGTACCAGTCAAAATGGACTAGGATATACTAAAGTATAACTTAGTGACTTAAAAACCACAAAGATTTATGTCTTGCTCATACCCCATGTGCATCTTGCATTGGTGCAGACTCTGGTCCACACTGTCCTCACTCAGGCCACAGGCTGACGGAGTTTCCACCATCTGGAATATTGTTGTCTTTCATGGCACTGGGAAGGAGCAGGGTGGAATGTGTGTTGATTGTGAAAGGCTTCTCCTTGGAAGAGAGGAATGTTACTTCTACCCATGCTTTATTGACCAAAGCAAGTGAAGGAAAGGGCTGTCTAACCTTGTACCCAGAAGGAGGACCACCAGGAATAATGGGGGATTACACCAACCTCCATCAAAAAGAGCAAAAACATCTCCAAATATTATTTATATCAAGATTTTAAAAGTAATAAATTAGTCCAGGAAAATGGACATAATGACTCATCACAAAAAATTATTTAATAAATCCTTGGGTCATGGCTACCATTTCTAATTGGTAACCACACAGCAGTCTAAGAAATCAACATATTATTTTCTGAAAATATCTATTAATTGCAAATTCTAAGGAAAAGTTTATTTCCTTTGTAAAAGAATTAGTTCAACAGACTCCAGTTTGAGAAATACAAGATTATATCACATAGTCCTTATAATAAATGATGGCAGGATTATAATGCCATTTTACAGATGAGGAACCAGGCTGTAAGAGGTCAAGTCACATTTTCCAAGCAGCACGGCTCAGAAACAACAGAGCTTTGTCTGGCCTCAAAGTTCATGTGCTCATCTATGTTCTCTGCTAGTTTGCAACAAACCAGGACACCCCGCGATACCTGAGCACTGGGGACTCAGGAGACAGGGATGGGGAGAGGGTTGGTGCAGCAGGATCAGCTGGCCCGGGGTGGGGGGGGGCGGGGGAGAGTGACTGATCTGGGCACTCCACAGTAGCCGCGCTCGTAATCTTACCAGAACACAGAAGTGGTTTAAAATTAGTGGTTTTTTGGGCTTTTGCTACAGAAGCTCAGTTATTGTTGTTTTTCCTGGGCCTGGGAGAGGGGCTTTTAATGAGGCTGGGAGCCAGGGATATCCCAGAAGATGAAGACCAGAGTACTTCCTGGAAAGGAGCCCTTGCCCGGCAGAGGCAGAGCAGCCTTCTGATGCCCGGATGTGGTGCGGCAGAGGGTGGGGTGGGTTTTCGTGAGCCTGAGTGCTGAGGAAATGAGCAGCCTGGGTGACCCTGTTAGCCCATCCCCGCCTTAAGTGCTGCAAAAGCCGGAGTTGGGTGTAGATGGCACGGGCTGTAAGGATTCTTGTAAATTGAAGACTGCCTCTAATTTGATTAAGGCACAGACAGGTGATGGACCGTTACAGGAGTGCTTAAAGCAAATCACCAAGCGAGGGAGATGGCACTTGGGGGAGAATTAAAACGCAAATAGGGTAAAATTGCCAATCAGATGCAGCTGTCCATTATTCACTGTTTCTAACTTATAAATAAATGAGGTCTATATCACTGATATATCATGTATATATAATGTATATACAGGAACAATGCCAGATTAACTAATTTTGGTATTTGTAATAGTAAAAATCTACTTTTTCTTAAAATTGACTACGAAACAGCGCCAGGTACTATGCCAAACGCAAACTGTTTTGTTGACTCCTTATAACAATCCTATAAGGCAGGTATTATTATTCCATTTTATAGGTAAGCAGCTGAAGCCTAAAGAGATGAAGTAATTTCCTCAAAGTTGTATGGGTGGAAAGTGGTGGTGCTCAGCCTCAAACATCTGCTTTTCTATGAAATGCACTTATATGGGTGATTATGGTCAGTGGATCAGTTCTTCAAGTTGAAGAATTATATCTTTCTTAAGGTCTTTACTCACCCCACATTTTCTAAACTACCTTTCCCAATTAACACGGATATGCAGAAACAGCAAAGTGGTATTTTCTCTCAAATGTTTCACTCACCAATAGGTACTGCATGCTTATTAAGTCCATATTATCACCACATAATATTGTATGCCCTTTGGGAGTAGGAACCATAGCTACGCAGTTGTTTAACTCCCATTATTCTTAGTGCGGTGCCTTTCCATTAATGGCTGATTTTATGAAGTGTAGTTTTTTTAATGGTTAGGCATTTTATTTAGCTCATTAACTGAAGATATATGCCCAAAATTTTAATGAAAATCTTTGCTTTGGTATCTTGCTATCAAGTAAGTTGCTTACAGTTTGTTCTGAGTTATGCCAAAAATGACTAGAATTATTTAACACTATTTTTATAACCTTGAAATATGGGAAAAGGAAGCATGCAGGCATCTGGAGCAAAGCTGCGGAGAGAAGACAGCTGAAACCCTCACAACTGAAGATTATAGTTTTATTGTTTTCAAAGAAGTAAAGGGCATATATTTAACATAGATATTAGACTGATAAAGTCCAAAATTTATAAAATGAAGAAATCAATGCAATTTACAATAATGAGCCAGAGAGCTTGTGGGAAGTAATGGAAAGCACATGGGGTAGTCTGTCAGGTTGACTTGAGTTCACATCCAGTCTCTCTCCCTAATAGCTATGTCACCTGTAGCAATTTAAATAATCGTTTTGATTCTGAGAGAATTTATTACGTGGAGTTTGTAATTTCTAACTTGTAATGTTGCTCTGAGCATCAAATGTGAGTGAAACATTGAGACCTGAGCAGGCACTCCGTAAACAGTAATTACTGTTATTATCCTTGTTGAAGCCCAATACTCAGGACAATTTTTGATAGGTTAAAGAATTTAATGAAGAGGCCATCTTTTCTGTTTTTCTGGAGAACACACTGTGGCTAATTGGAGAATCTTACAGTATCTGCCAACCTTATGACTGGATCTAACGTTTCTGGTCCCACTAAGTGCTCAGAGCCTGTCTCCCTTGTCATTTTATTACGTGCATTTCCTATTGTATACATGTACACTCATGATCACCGTTTTCCTCTTCACAGTTTTCTGCCCAAATTAGAAATCAGAGTAGGGAAAGATGGGAAATGGAAATGTTGGGGTGTTATCACAGGGCAGCAGCTGTGTGCCATCTGCTGGGATAACTGGGCATTAAAGTCGATAAGGCTGTTTGAATTGCTGGCAAGCTGCTGTTATCTACATCCTAAAAATGAGTACCTTGGACAAGCCAAATGTCTACCTTCTATCTATGGTTCATTTTTGTGAGAATTGACACAAATTTTTAATTGTTTTGATTAAAGTTGAACATATTTGTTACTTGTATTTGAACAATTTAATAGTAAGAGTAATTAGTCATTAAAGCTGGCCCTGGTGAAGAGAGAGATAGATCAATGAGCCAGAATAAAATCCAGAAAGTAATCCAATCATGATAAATGTGTAACTGGCTTGATTGAGGGAAGGAGTTGCACACAGGAGACAGCTTTGATTTTTCTCCTAACATTGCACGCAGACAGGCTCTGTCATCCCTCTTTGCTGGCCTTGGGTGTTATCTCAAGTTATCCAATAGCTTTCTGTCCCTCTCATGTGACCATATGGTCTCATTTGCAGATCTTAAAAAGTTTAGGGTGCCTGGCTGGCTTAGCGTAGGACTCTTGATTTCAGGGTCATGAGTTGGAGCTGCGCATGGGGTGTGGAGATTACTTAAAAAAATAAAATAAAAATAACAAAAAGTCTGGTCCAGATATATAAAAACTTTGCTTTGATATCCAGTTTAAAGGCTTTGTCTTCTTTCAGCTCAGGTCTGACTTACGGTTGACACTGGAATTGGCAGGGGACGAGGAAGAGTATGGCCTGTTCTTTCACTCTCCTTGTCCCATATTCTGCCCCCTTTTAGATCTGCTAGGGTTGGGAGAAAGAGGATAATGAGTAATGTGTCTGTGGTACTTTCTTGTATCAAACGCCCTTTTCATTTCAAGTATTCTGATGCTCTCTCTTTTGTGAGGCCATGAGAGTTCTTTGAAGATTATATGTGGGATTTCTCCAGTGACTCTCAGAGTTTCTCTCGTCCCTGAGCTTTTCCCTAAGCAGCACAATTCCAGCCATTTCCTGTGAGGCTCTTTTGCCCCAGGAGGTAGCAGCTTTCTTGGGCAATGCCTGTCAAGTCAAGATGGCAGAAGTCTAGCTAACTGCTCAAATCTACTTTCATTGGTTTCATCTTGAAGGGAGAGATTGCTATCACCTCAGCTAGGTAAAATTTGCAACCATCTAAAAAATTTTTTTGCAACCATCTCCAGAGTGGTTCTCTTGGTCCCTCCTTTCCCTACACAGCTTGAGGGAGGGAAAATCTTACAGAGCATTCTCCTGAAATTCTCTTCAAAGAAAATCTTCCTCATGAATCAATAGGCTTCTTGTATATGTTTATTGGCTGGGGTCTATGGTCTTTTAATTCTTGTAAAGATGATGGACGTATTGCTTATTTTTTGATTATTTTTGAATATTGCTGACCTATTGCCTCAGTTTGGGACTTCAGTTTAAATTCTGAGCCAAGATAGAGTTTCATTTCACCTTTTTTCCAATGTAATAATCAAATATGTTGGAGAAGGTTTTTTCTAAATGGCATTTGTATTTCTTGCTAAGCACTTGGAACTAATATACTTTGATCTCTATTTTATTACTACAGACAAAAATAAATCTGTGATGTATTAAAGATTAAAATACTGGATAAAATTGATAAAAGTACTAGAAAAAAAAGAGATATTGTCATCTTGGTCTGGGAAAGAACTTTCTAAATTTCGTGCCAAAGCTAAGAAAACTTAAAGGAAAACAGTGCTCAACTGGGATATGTAAAAATTAAAAGCCTCCTCATGGCATCACCATTAACAGTAAAAAGGCTGATTATACAATGGGGAAATATTTTGCAAAAGAATTAATATTCTGAATATATAAAGAGATATCATTAAGAAAAATATAAACATGATAGAAAAATAAACAAGGCTAGAAATAGGCAACAATATGAAAGAAATGCAATTGATCAATAAACGTAATTATGATTACATGCTGTTCTCACAGATAACTTTCTCTTTGGTCTGCTTTAAATACTTCTCCCATTTTCTCACATATGTCATAAGGTTGATTCCTGTTCCTTCAGGTCTTCACTCTAATATTCTTCAACTCAGTAGCTCCCTGTGTTACTGCCTATCTGTCTGCCACCGTTTGAATAGAAAGCTTTTTAAGATCAGGGACCTAATCTCTGGGTTTTTTTCTGATATATGTCTAGTGATTGGTCCCAGTGGACTCTCAAATGGTCATTGAATAAATGTGTACATGAATGAAAGAATTAATAGAAAGTAAATCAAAACAATTATATACAATATTACTGAATTGAGAAGGTTTTAAACTGAAAATATCAAGCATGGGTGAAATAGTGTATTCTCATTCCTGGAGGTATAGATGAGAACATTATTTCTGCAGGAAAATTTGACAGTTTGCATCACATTTAAAATTGTGCACCCCTTAAAAAATAAAGTGTGAACCTTTAAAACATTTTTATTTATTTATTTAGAGAAAGAGAGGGAGAGAACGCGGATGTGCATGTGTGTGCATACAGGTAGGGGGCAAGGGCAGACAGAGGGAGAGAGAGAATCCCAAGCTAACTCCTGTTGAGCAGGGAGCCCCCTGCAGGACTGGATCTCATGACCTGAGATCACGTCCAGCCTGAGATCACGACCAGAGCTGAAATCAAAAGTCAGCCATCCAATTGACTGAGCCACCCAGGTGTCGTAAATGTGTACCCTTTTGTTCACGTACTTCCGCAATTTGGAATTTATCCTAAGAAAATTATTGGACAAGTACACAAAAATACATACACATGGTTATTTATCAAAGTATTGTTTATAATAGGGAACAGTTATTAGCAAGTGAAATGGCTGTTAATAAATAGGAAGTTGATATATTATAGTATATCCAAATAGCCAAATATTATGCCGTCACTAAAAATGATGTTATAGATCTAAATATCTTGACATTAGCAAATGTGATACAGCTGGAAAAAATAAAATTATAAAGAATATGTTTAATATACTCTTACAAGTTTATTCACCAAAATATTGAGAGTACTTAATTCTTGAGTCATTTTATGGGTCATTTTGCTTACTTTATACGCCATTGTTTTTTTCCTGAACTTTTTATACTGAACATGGGTTATTTTGATAACCAGCTTTTATAAGATAGCTTTTAAAAAGGCCGTAATTTTCTTTTATAATGTTATTTAATGAATTAAATGAAAAGAAAACAGATGAAGTAATATCTTCATAAATTTCTTTCTCGTTTGTTTTCCTGAGGTTTTCTTAATTCTTGTCACTGCCACCTAGTGGATAAGTGTTAGTTTACTTTTTGACTATTTGAGATTAGAGCTTGTTTTTTCTCCCAAAGATAGCTCTTTTTACTTAAGAGCTTAAAAAATAAACAGTGAGGTATAGTAAATGTTGAACAACTAGGTCTCCAAAAAACAAGGTTAGTAAATTTTACCTACATAAAGGATACACACAATTTATATAAAGGTAACACACACTTTACAAGTAATAATAAAACAAGAAATACTCTTTATTTAAATTATATATATCTAATTGATTATCATAAAATGTTTTCATTGATTTTTGCTGAACTTATGTGTCTATAGCCAACCTATAGTTGCAGTACAATCATCAATTGACATATAGTGTTGTATTCCAATCCATCAATTCTTTTCCCAATTATCATTAAATATTATCTGTGATCTACTGTATAACTGTAGTTTACCCTTTTACAAATTGTATTCATTATACTCCTATCTCAGCTTTAGCACTAAATCAAGCCCTTATGTATAGCACTTGAAAATCTTGATTGTATAAATATTCCCACTGTGGTCAATTTCAGTCTACCCATCACTGCACGTGGGTATGGGAACAGGTGCACAGTAGCAGAGCAATATAGAGTACTTTTACCATGCAGACATGATAGATGTGACTTCAAAAGCATCAATAATAGTAAAATATAATAAATGTAGTATAATAAATAGGAAGGGAAGAGTTTTAAATGTGTATTTATCTGTATTTTTAATATGATTTTTTAATTTTAAGTTTATATAACTTAAATGACAGTCAAAAACAGGCTTGCAAAATTCTTGAAAATTTAACACTTGGCTTTTGCAAGCCTGTGTGAGTCAGCTCTAGCCTGTCCCTGAATATAGCTGTTATCTTTGCTTTCTATCTTTATTGTTCTAGGAAAACTGCAGAACCATGAAAGAGAACCATTCTTTGAGTGTCTAATTTGTATTTGTGCAGCATATAATGGCATGTTTTATTGTTATCTGCCATTAGTGCATGTTAAAGAAGAGGGATTGCTTCCTTAACATGCAATAGCTATGGAGATTTTTCTTCCTTAACGTGTTTTAAGCCTTTGAGCTTCTTGTTAAAAAAAAAGAAGAAAAAAGCATAAAAAATATATGCAAAGTTCTCAATTGCTTAGTGAAATTATTACTATACAGATACAATTATCTAAACAAAAATATCTCTTGGAGATACTTTTATAATGTAATCTTTTTCCTTTTACATTGCTTCCCCATGTTGTCTCACTGAATCCTCTTAAACTTGTTGAGGTGGGTATTATTACTGTCATTTTACAAGTTGGGAAATGGGGATGCAGAGAGGTAAAGTGGCTTAACCAAGGTCAGGAGAGATTCAGAGAGCTATAATTATAAAGATAATAACAGCAGCAACAATGTCACTACAGGAAGGTTGGCTGAACACTGAAAATATGCTAAGCAATATTCTAAATACATTGCAGGTAGTCTTTCATTTAATCCTTTCAAGAATCCTGTAAATCTCCATTGTTCAAGTAAGGAAACCAGGCAAGAGCAACTTACCCAAGATTATACAAGAAGCGGGGAACATGGGGTTCACAGCCAGGTGTGTCTGACCCCAGAACCTGACGCTAAGAGATGCTATAATCTCCTGCCCCCATTCCCAGTCTGCCCTCTGCACATGTAGATAAAGAACTAGAAATGCAGTTTCATATTCTATTCATTCCTCAGGCAAGTATAACGTATTTTAGCTTAATACTGCAAAAATAGTTTTAGAAAAATATCATTAATACTACCTTTCTCCTTATACACGACTATTTTTCCTTTTTATTTCTTAAAGTTGCTCTTATTTTAAGAGCCTACAGGGATTTTTAAATATCTTTCCTTTAAGAAGCAAAAAAAATTATGGTGAATGGCATTAAAATTTTTCCCCCAAATTTGTGGTAGAAATAATACCAACTAAAACTAATTGTACTACTTTTAAAACACATATTATATTTGATTACAGTTTTACTCTCTTTCTTTGTGTCCATACTTCCCCTTACCCCTTTTCTTTCCTCTGACACTTTTGACCTGCCCTGCTCACCCTTGACCTCACCTGAGAGACTTCTCATTCAAGAATTAATGTATGGTAGTAATTTCTCTTTGGGTATTTTAACACCTAGGGGAAGAATACACCATAGCTATTCTTTTTTTTTTTTTTTAAGATTTTATTTATTTATTTGACACAGAGAGAGAAAGCTGGAGAGGGAACACAAGCAGGGGAAGTGGGAGAGGGAGAGAGAAGCAGGCACCCTGCTAAGCAGGGAGCCTGACTCGGGGCTCAATCCCAGGACCCTGGGATCATGACCTGAGCCGAAGGCAGATGCTTAACTGACTGAGCCACCCAGGTGCCCCCATAGCTATTCTTAATAATAAATAACTTAAACTGATTTCTCATAACAAATATACTTTATCTTACCACATCTTTATTGTGTATACAACACAACACTGCTTGTTAATTTTGGTTAAATGTGAGTTTCCCTCAGCTAACTTGATAAACTTAATATCCTGCCATTTGGGGACTGTATATTTTTAAACAATTAGCTACTAAGTAGTATATCTTCATTGTTCTCAGCTACACATGTTCCTATTTTGCATCATTCCAGAAAGAAGTAAAGGGCTGTATTCAGATATTTGATGCTATGGGAACTTAAAGGCTAGAATTCTTTTCTGATGTTCCAATGAGGGAGATGTTCCTAGCAAGGACCACCCTGCTTACTATTCCCAAGTCTCCTCATATGGCTGTGGGGAGACTCCCATAATTAGTTTTTTGAGAGGATTACATATGTTTAGTGTGCATTAATTTCAGAGCTTTGACATTAGAGTTTCTCATATGGAACTCTTTCTGATAGATATTAATTTCCAACTAAGGAAATTAAACTTTTGGCATTTTCTAGAGGTCGACTCATTGATTTTTCCCTGGCTCTCCATTCTGCTAGAAGGTATTTTGCTTGTTTGTCACTAAAGCTTGTTTTTTGAATTTTGGTAAAAATTATTATCAGGCATTTGGTGGTTTAATAAGCATCTCATACTTTTTGAAAATAAGTAAGAACTAGCCACAGAGAGCTTACCTGCTCTGTTCAAATATCTCAAATTTTCAGTTTCTTTTAGGTGGTTGAAGTCACATGAACAGATATTTTCTTTTGTTTAAATATAAAGGCAAAAAAAAAAGACTAGAGTATAGGATAGGTTGGCACTTCATAAACTCAAAAAATGCAGTAACTTCTGTCGTATTTTAAACCCAAACAAGATTTCAGTACTTGATTGCTATCACTATGTGAGTAATTTGGTTTCTTCTTATGGAATTAAATTTTCCACTGGTTGATACCCACCTTTCTCTCCACCCCCTCTCTCCCTCCTTTCCCCCTTATTCTTCCTTTTCCCCCACCCTTCCACCCTCCTTTCTTTCTTTCCTTCCTTTCTTCCAAAAGCCAGTTCAGTAATATGTTGACCCTGGAGAGCATAGTTCCTTCCATAATTACAATGGCAAAAAGCACTTCCATTAAATTATTTTCTGGGCCAAGGCAGAATATTATTTGAACTCTAGTTATGCCTTTTACTGTCTATTGAAACAATGAGATAAAGTATTTAAATGGAAAAGATTGTGTACTAGGAATCCAGATGGCTCTTATCTACATAATTCAAATACAAATTCACTAGTAAGAACTCTAAACTGTTAAACAGGTGGTGGCTTTGGGACTTCATTCAGTAAAAAGTAGCTTTAGCTCTTTAGAACAATTTCTGACTTTCATCCTCCATTGATTTCTTAATAGATTTAATTTTATTCAACCATTAACCATTAATATTTATTTCTAAACAATACAAATAGCAAAATATAGAGATAGTCTTAAACTGGGAAGGTTCTAATTTTAAATATTTTATTTATTTTTAGAGGGCGAGAGAGAGCATGCATGAGCAGGGGGAGGGGTAGTGGGAGAGGGAGAGAGAGAATCTTAAGCAGGCTCCACGCTCACCCGATACAGGGCTCGATGACCCTGAGATCATGAGGGAGGTGCTAATTTTAGAAATGAAAAAGTTCAGAGAATTATCTGGCCATCTTTTTGTATGTAGATCTAATTTTATAAATAGGGTATGTTTGCTAGTATGAGTGTAAGATGGGATGATATTTTTAGAAAATAATTCGCAAATATATACTAAACAGATAAAAAGGTACATAAGCAAAAAGTAAACTTTTAGAATCAGTCCTAAGCAAATAATCCTAAATATGCAAAAAAAACCCACTCAGAACCAAAAACAAAAAAAGAAACAAAAAAAGCCCAAGCAACAACAGCCTTATATGGCCAAATATGTTTATAATTGTGAAAAATGTAAATCTTTGGCAAGAGGTATGAAGTTACAGTAACTATGCTCACATTACAATTATGTTAACAAAAACAAGGCAATAAAATGGAAACTTATGACAATGTAAGTAAAAAGAGATGAAAATCATTCTTTGATAAAATCATGTAAAATTCATTAAAAACAGGCAACAATGTAAGCTCTCTGGAAGAAAATATCCAATATGTTAATAGTGGTTGTGGTATGAATACTTTTCATCTTTTTTTTTTTTAAGTTTAAAAGATCATATTGCCTGCATAAAAAAAAAGGTATGGGGGCGCCTGGGTGACTCAGTTGGTTAAGGGTCTGACTCTTGATTTCAGCTCAGGTCATGATCTCAGGTCCTGGGATTGGGCCCCCTATGCTCAGCGCGAGTCTGCTTGTCCCTCTCCTGCTTCTCTCCTCCTCTCTCTCTCACTGTCTATCTCTAAAATAAATAAATAAATAAAATCTTAAAAAAAAAAAAAAGAAAAATAAGAAGCCGCCTTCCTGACCCAGAACCTAGGCACCAAATTAACCTAGTCCTATTGATTGAACAAACCATCTTTAACTCATATAATAATTTAAGGTTAGAGTTTTTAATAGGGAAAGGGCCAGAACCTTAGAGATCATGTATTCTAAATTTCCATTTAGCATGTAGATGTGAGAACATTAGTAACAAGGAAGACTAAAACCCTAGTCTTTTAATTCTTAGTCCAAAATCTTTTAAACCGCAAAACATCGTATAGTAATTAAAAAAAATGAACGTGAAGTTATTGTGCAGTTGATTACGTAAGAAATTAACAATTTACTACATGGTACACATACTGCCCGATACAATGGGATTCTAGTCTATCGTGTTGTAAATGTTACTTATTGAAAACAAACACGCTATATGTAGTAAATGCTGGGCATAATAGAACATTATATATAATTACTAATATTTATGTGCTAAACTTTGGTAATTAATAGTATTTGAGGGATGAACAAAAAGGAAGGACTCATATCCCTATTTAGGAAAGTTTATGTGGATGCCATCCTGTTCTCTAAATACATTTTTTTTTCTCTAGAAAATACAGGCGTGTATTTACTCACACATTTGCTTAAGAGATTCTTATCAATCACCTACTATGTGCCAATTGCTGTACTTAGTGCAAGAGATAATGGTGAGTATAAACATATAAAAACATTAAAAATAATTCCGTTTCTATTCTTCTGTCCAAAAAGAGCCATTCCATTTTATAAATCCTAGGCATCCCTAAAGCAATCATTGTGGGTGATCCCTCAATCATTCTACCTAAGGTCTTGATGAAGAAACTAAAACTGAATGAAGAACATTAAGTTTGTAAAGACATTGAGTGCTCTGGGTGTTAAGTTTATTTTATTTTCTTAAGATTTCATTATTTATTTATTTTAAAGATTTTATTTATTTATTTGAGAGAGAGAGCGCACAAGCAAGGGGATCAGCAGAAGGAGAGGGAGAAGCAGGCTCCCCACTGAGCAGGGAGCCCGATGTGGGGCTCAGTCCCAGGACCCTGGGATCATGACCTGAGCCGAAGGCAGATGTCCAACTGACTGAGACACCCAGGTGCCCCAAGATATCATTTTTAAGTAATATCTACACCTGATGTGGGGCTGGAACTCATAACCCTGAGATAAAGAGTCGCCTGCTCTACTGACTGAGTCAGCCAGAGCACTGAGTGTTAATTAAATCTAATGGCTAATGGTAGAAAGACAGACACTGTCCATACTACGTATTTTATGATACATTTTTTAAAAAATGGCCTTTTAAATTTCCCAGATGTGAATGAATCTGCAATATTGCTCTTGTCTTAAAGATTTAATATATACTACATAAGATCAATTGTTTGGTATCCTTTCTGATTTGACTTTACTTGAAAATCATGTTACGATGAATTATTACTAATATATGGAGCCAAATGTTTATCTCTATCCATTGAGAATGGTTATCTTATTGGGAAAATGGGAAGTTAAAAGGCAGAGTGGAACCTTAACTTAATCTCCAATGAAACAGATTTTCTACAGGAAAAAAAAGTTCATTATAAGATATGTTAATTTTTAGTGACGCCCTCCCCAGTGCCACAGATAAGAGGATGCTCCTTAGGGACTTTGAAAGTTATTTTTGAGTCTCTAATGCTTTCATCAATGTTTTGTCTAATTGTATTGATGCAAAGGTAAAAAAGTGAGGGTTTGGGAAGCTCATGAAAATATTATGGGATACATGCATACAAATAGGTAGATAGATAATTGTTTATTCTATTTGAGATAGTCTCTATCTATGGTATAATTGCCTTACCCGATGAAAATTCCTACCTCAAATGTGTCCATATGTAGGAATATATGTGCATTACAGTTTTCATGTTCATAACTCGCAGTGTTACTAATACAAGTGGTGGCATTGAGATCAAAGAGCAGAAGTAAAAGGAATACTGGATAATAGACCCCAGGACGATTGGGAGAATTGTCAAATCCAGCTCCAATTACTTGCTGGGTCCTTGAGGAGTACCAGTTTGAGGGACCCCCTTCTTTGAAATCTGTCTCAGAGCTGTTAACAATTACAAATGTTCCTACAATTTGAAGGCCAAGGCTTAGACTGATTTAATGTTAAGCAGCTGAAGTAGTTTGAAACCAGAAAACCAAAGTGCATAATAATAACTCTGATGAGCCTTTCATTGTGTTGGTATCCCAGGGTGACTCTGGTAATAATACTAATTTATTTAAAATAACCTAGGTGGTGGGGCGCCTGGGTGGCTCAGTGGTTAAACATCTGCCTTCCGCTTAGGGCATGATACTGGCGTTCTGGGATCGAGCCCCACATCAGACTCCTCTGCTGGAAGCCTGCTTCTTCCTCTCCCACTCCCCCTGCTTGTGTTCCCTCTCTCGCTGGCTGTTTCTATCTCTGTCAAATGAGCAAATTAAATCTTGAAAAAAAAATAAATAAAATAACCTAGGTGGAGATAAAAGTCTTTGTGAGAAAGCCATACTGTAATAATGTTAAGCCTGTCCATGTCAGTGATTTAAGGTGCACCTAGGTTTGAGGACCTACATGTCTGTCTGAGGGCCTTCTTCTGGGGCAAGGTTGTCGATAGGATGACCATAGATGAAATGTATGTAGGGTAGATTTTATTTAAAATGTATGTAGGGTAGATTTCCTTCCTTCCTTCCTTCCTTCCTTCCTTCCTTCCTTCCTTCCTTCCTTCCTTCCTTCTTTCCTTCCTTCCTTTCCTTTTTAAAAAAGATTTATTTCTCTATCTTAGAGAGAGAGAAAGCAGGAGAGTGAGTGAGGGGAGAGGGGCAGAGGGAGAGGAAAGCAGACTCTCCACTGAGCCCGACGTGGGGCTGGATCTCACGACCCTGGGTTCACGACCTGAGCCGAAACCAAGAATCAGACGCTCAACCCACTGAGCCACCCAGGTGTTCCTGTAGTGTAGGCTTTAAATCAAAGAAGTAACAGTGTTAATATCTGCTGTAATTTTTAAAAATATTATTGTTTTCTTCTGGTATTTCCAAAACCACTCAAAAGCACAGAAAATAGATGAGTATTATACCAGACACATAAGAAACTTCTATTTTCTTTTTTTCAAGATTTTATTTTTAAGCAATCTCTGCACCCATTGTGGGGCTTGAAACCCACAATCCTGAGACCAAAAGTCACATGCTCCACTGACTGAGCCAGCCAGGCACCCCAGAAGTTTCTATTTTCTGACAGTTTTCCTGCCTCCCAAATATGAACACTGCACTTTCTTCTGTTGTTCGTTGTTGTTTAAGAACCAGAACCCAGAACATCCTTTATTAATTAATTAATTATTTAATTAATAATGTGGGTGGCACAGCGGTTAAGCGTCTGCCTTCGGCTCAGGGCGTGATCCTGGCGTTAAGGGATCGAGTCCCACNAAACATCCTTTATTTTAGGGGCGCCTGGGTGGCACAGCGGTTAAGCGTCTGCCTTCGGCTCAGGGCGTGATCCTGGCGTTAAGGGATCGAGTCCCACATCAGGCTCCTCCGCTATGAGCCTGCTTCTTCCTCTCCCACTCCCCCTGCTTGTGTTCCCTCTCTCGCTGTCTCTATCTCTGACGAATAAATAAATAAAATCTTTTAAAAAAAAAAAATAAAAAAAAAAAATAAAAACATCCTTTATTTTTAAAAGATTTCATTCGTCCTAAACTTTGGGGCAACCATAACATTCCAAATTAGATTGTATTTAATTCAAGACCAGAATTAAATCAATTGAAAAATCTACAAGTGCTATTATCTTGATAAATTTTTTCTTTAAAATAATAAATTAGTTGAATCACTATATTATACAACTGAAACTAATATAACGCTGCATATTAACCATACTGGAATTAAAATAAAAACAATAAATTTTAAAAAATAAAATAATAAATTAGTGATAGTTCTTCTTAATTAATGGTTCTCTACCAGTGTTTTCCTCAACGATAGCATTTGTAGTAATAAGAGTAATTTATTTTATATAATTGGTTTGCCAAGTTTCCTCCCATGCTTTTCCCCTTTTTACCTTCACAGTATCCCCACAAGGATACTGAGAGGGTAGGTATCATCACTCCAATTAACAGATAAAAGCAAGGTTCAGAAAAGTCCATTTTTCACTTTAGGACATAATGGCCACATTATTTTTGGTTTGCCACATTGCCTTAAATCATCAGACACTTTCACAAATAATCAGATATGTAAGGTATTGGCAATACTCCATTTCCAGGTCAATCTTATATAGCATTGTTATTTTTTTAAGGCCTATTAAAGTTTTTTAGTTTATGTAAATTATTTAAATAACTGCTATTATAATAGTGGGCTTAATAGAGACAAATAGAATACAGATATAATTCCATTACAAAAATGCCACTACGGAAAACGGTTCTGTACAAAAGCTAGTTCCTTGTCTGTTCAGAAAGCCCACAGAAAGTGATTGTCTGATCTAGTTGCGATGAACTCTGCGTGAAGAAAAACAAGTGCTTTCTCTGCATTCTCAAAGTCAGTGTAACGATAGCACCAAACTCCTGTGTTCCACTTTTGGTGTAGGTAGGAAAGAGAGAACTGAATTAAGGTTTGATTTTTGTAGGTATATAGAACGATAGTTACTTGTTTCTATCTCAAAAATATTACCAAACAGAACCCTTCTTTACTTCAAAGCTACAAGCATAAAGATTCCTGAACATGAGCGGGAGAAAGGAAAAATGTGTTTAGTAAGTTCCCTGTTTCTTTAATGGACTCTAAATACTTTAAAATGTCTTAGAGACTGGGCCTGGGCTTACCTGTAGGTACTGTAGGTTGAAAATACCATTGGCTTTCTGCAGACTGTGACTTATATAACCAGAATGAAAGCATGCTACATTTCCCTTCGTCATGTTTAAGACTGTCAAACTGTATGTCTCTGGTTAACTTCTTGTTAGCGGTTTTCTCTCTTTAAATTAGTGTGAGGTATTGTGCTGATGATCTTCAGATAAAAATTGCCAGCATTGGGATGCCTGGGTGGCACAGCGGTTGGGCGTCTGCCTTCTGCTCAGGGCGTGATCCCGGCGTTCTGGGATCGAGCCCCACATCAGGCTCCTCCGCTGTGAGCCTGCTTCTTCCTCTCCCACTCCCCCTGCTTGTGTTCCCTCTCTCACTGGCTGTCTCTGTCTCTGTCAAATAAATAAGTAAAAATCTTAAAAAAAAAATTGCCAGCATAATTATAATGATCAGAGCTGACTGAATTGTTTCAGGAAGTGAAAATAATGCCGTGTTTCTTAACCCTGTCTGCCCATTATAATGACTTGAGGTTCTTTTAACTATACTGATAGTGGGCCCCTCTCCAGAGATTTTGATTTAATTTGTCTTGCATGGTGCTTGGGCTTACGAATTTTTCTAAAGCTTTCAAAGTACCTACAATGTACAGTTGTAGTTGAAAACCACTAATCTAGTCTGTGGTCCTCAAATTTTGGTTCCTTGTAAATAATGAGGACTAATTAAGGAAACATATGCCTAAGCCCATCCCAACTTAACGAATCAGAATCTAGAGGGAGAGGACTGCCAGCATCTGTATTTTTAAAAGCCTTTGAGAATCACTGATTTATGGCACAAGGAGAATGACATGACTTCACTAAACCTTAATTAGACTTAAATATGGAGTCATTCAGTGATAAGAAAGGAAATTATTTACTCTGGGAATCTCTAGTAGGTTACTGCTAATCATTTTTGTGCTGAAGTGTTATTCCTTTTTACACCCCAGCTTTTTTTCCAGCTAATAGATGAATATTTCCTGATTATTTGTTTCCCATCATTTTTTTTTTTAATACTGCTTCACAGTCAATTCCCTAGGAGAAATGTTTAATAGGCAGTGACACGTTCTGCCTCTGTTGTCCTGGTGATGAGATTGACCTTTCTAAGTGATCTGAAGCTGTCCCTTCCTCTGAAAGCAATATGAAAATATATTTTGACTTAATTCTTTCTCTTTCAAAGGCGAGTGTATTTCTAAGTAAATGTTGGTTTTCTTGGTGTACTCTTTTAGTCTTTCATGATCTTGATGACAATAAAGCCATTTCCACCTGTATAGTTGTGCTGTACAAGGCAAGAGCATTCTTTTCTGGAAACGCAATGTATTTCATGCATCTATTGCCTCTTAACGTCCAATAGTCAAAGTATCACAGCTCCTGGATTGAGTGGGTTTTGGTAAGATTACTTAGATTTTAATCATTCTTGAAATTACAGAAATAATTTATTAGTTCAAAATTCTGATAACTAAAAGTAATCCATGGGCCACAGTAGGAGAGTAGCACTTGGTTTTATAGTGGATGTTCAGAGAAGGAACAGGGTTGAATTGCTTTCCCTATTCAATCACTATTTCTCTCTGTGACATTTTTTGGTCTGAATGGATACCTCTATAAGATGAGAATAATAAAACATTTATTAACTGCTTTTGTATTTCCTTCAAGGAAAAATAATAGCATATAAAATCTTCATAAAATGTGGAAAAAAACTATGTCTTATAGAATGTGATAATTGCAAGAATCAAACACTTATAATTCAAAATATCTGACATTACTGTAAAATAGCAAAATGAAAATTACAAGTAATAACACCCACTTATCAACACAAGTTCATTATTTCTGTCCGTTTATAGTCTTGATCCCTATTAGTTATAGTAGCCAGCTATTTATACTTACTAATGTTGATGTTTTGTAACCACTTCTACGGTCCCGTGCAGTCATCGTACCCACCATGTTAATGCCTGCATTATATTGTTGTTCAACTGTATCTCTTTTGGATTCTTGTTATTTACAAAAAGAATGACATTTTCAATTTTTACTATCCTTTTACCTTTAGATGATATTTTGAATCACATTTGTTAAAATATTTCTGTTATAGCAAACACTGCAATATTGTATCTTAAATAATACTTATTGCCTAATTTTACAAAGCCATCAAAATTCATAAAAATAATTTTATGACACTTTTAAATTTAGAAAAACTCAAATTTAATGTATTTAAATAGGATTATATGTCACTTAAGTATAAAGCTTTTAAAACTTTAAATCTATAAATATTTTTGATTATAATACATTAACTACCTTCATTAATTAAAGTTAAAACACGTTAGGCAGAAACTACAATGATATGTTTCCATTGCCTTATGAACACTTATGCCGTGATACCACATTATATTGTAAATGTTTGGTTAAATTTATGATACCTTCTGCTTCATCTTAAAAGATTATATGACTCATTAAAAATTAAAATATACTGAAGTAATTCTTGTTTATGCAATTTGAACATAACTCTTTTCATATGTACTTTTCATTATAAAATTAATCTATATTACCAGTAGAAAATATAGAAAAATAGTAACACTAGTCACATTAATCATGTAAATTAATGGTGATGTTTTATTTTTCATTCTAGTGTTTTTAAAAATATATATGTATGGGGGTGCTTAGGTGGTGCAGTCATTAAGCGTCTGCCTTCGGCTCAGGGCGTGATCCCGACGTTCTGGGATCAAGCCCCACATCAGGCTTCTCCGCTGGAAGCCTGCTTCTTCCTCTCCCACTCCCCCTGCTTGTGTTCCCACTCTCACTGGCTGTCTTTCTGTCAAATAAATAAATAAAATCTTTAAAAAATATATATATATG
This sequence comes from Ailuropoda melanoleuca, assembly GCF_002007445.2. Taxonomy (NCBI): domain Eukaryota; kingdom Metazoa; phylum Chordata; class Mammalia; order Carnivora; family Ursidae; genus Ailuropoda; species Ailuropoda melanoleuca. The sequence continues at coordinate 19,483,404 of NC_048228.1, read as the reverse complement.
TGTGTGTATATACATATGTAGTATTTAAAAGTGAATTTATGATCATATTACAAATTAATCTTCTAACTTAGTTGTATAATGAGAATTTCTTGTGTTTATAAATATTCACAGAAAATATTCTCTTATCAGTGTTGCTTTCTTTTTTTCTTTTTTGCTATTTCAGGTTAATGTTATAGTGAACGTTTTTGTTCCTAGAATAGATTTTTAGAGAATTAAAGAGGTCCATATTTGAGATTCACTGGAAACCATAACCATTGGTAAGATGGTAGATGTAGAAAATAATGTATTTTACATAAGCCTTTTAAAAATCTATTATGAAGTTGTTTTACAAACCTTTAAGAAACTTGATCTGTGGTGTTTGATTGGCAATGCATAAAATGCTATAAAGCCTTATTAAATGAAATTGTGGCTCCCTCTGACCCCCTCTTCCTGGAATGGCAAAATCTCATTTTCAGCCTGAACAAGCACTGTCAATAAATATAGGAAAATATAAGAAAGCTTGATGAGAGCTTGGGGGTAACATGTCAGGGAAAATTGCTGATTGTTTTGGTGTAATAGTTATTTGGCGGATGTTCTTAAGACACATTGAACATTTCTGAGTTGTAGGAGAAAATGTCTTCTTTACAGACAATTTAGACATTTTCTCAGTTGAATTGTACTGAGTTCCAAATAAGGAATTAAATGCAGTGTCATCTCTACCCTCCAGGAAGGTATAGCTTGCAAGCTTGCATGTATGGCTTTAGCTTTCCCTTGTCAGAGACGAAGGAGGGCTGGATTAGCTTTTATGCCTTCCTGGGGCTGGAAACCAAGAGTCAAGATTAGACTAATCCAACTCTTTCCTTTTGCAAGTGAGTAAAGTGATGCTAAAAGAGGTTAAACTCTTTCTCTAATAATTCTCACACAGTTCTGGGCCAGAGCTGAAACTTGCCTTTGCAAGAGCTAGTTTGATCATCACTATTTAGTATAGAGTTTCAGAAGTCACTCCTTCCTTTTATAATCAAAATAGTAGTTCAGATGACAAAAGCTACCCAGTATTATACGGACTTTTGCTTTTTTTAATCTATGAAAAAGGCTCCTGAAATGATGTATACATTTCCAAAGGTGTGAAAAAATAAAAATGATCAGAGATAAAACCAAAGTTGTAGTAAATCAAAAGTGTTAATGAGTTCATATTTCTCCTTTAAAAAAAAAACCAATGTCAGGCCACTGTGTGTGTGTGTGTGTGTGTGTGTGTGTGTGTGTATATATTTAAAGATTTGATTTATTTATTTGAGGGAGAGAAAATGAGAGAGAAAGAGCACGAGAGCAGGAAGGGTCAGAGGGAGAAGTAGACTCCCCGCCAAGTGGGGAACCTGATGTGGGACTTAATCCTGGGACTCCAGGTCATGACCTGAGCCGAAGACAGTAGCTTAACCAACTGAGGCACCCAGACACCCCAAGACTACTATATTTTTGATGTTACACTGGTTTTTATTTTAGTTAGATCCTTCACTTTTTGCTCTGTAGTCATACTCAGATTTTAAATGCAAAATCCTTGGTGAGAGCAGCAGAAATGGTGAGATAGCAGCTTGCTTATTTTAACATTTAATCATCTCTCCTCTCAGTTTGAGATGAATAGAAAGAGGCTTGTGGATATGTCAAGGAAGATTGTGGAATCCATTGTCTCCCATGAAGAAAGATCTAACTGATCCATTTTGTCTACTCTACAGGCATCTTTCCCTAGTAGTTGATAGGAGATTCACTTATGCTAGTAGGTAAAATTAGATAATAGTTACTTGTTTTTTTTCCATCTCTGACTTTTTTATTCCAGAGAGATTTACTCAGTAAATTTACAGAATGTGTAAATTTCAAAAGCATTGAACTTTCTTTCAGTTGATGATTCATTTGAAGGTCTTTCCTATGAATCATTAATTAGTATTTAACATTAATTAATAGTAGATTAGTGTAATTCTTGGCCTGAAATTTTTATTACTGCACACGGTTCAAAGAGGTAGTAGTGCTATCGAATAATGGTCAGATAAATTGATCCTTTAGCCACAGACTTTACTTACAGAGATTAGGGCTGACCGGGACATCTATCACCTCATCGATGACAGGGCTCCTTGGACTGGCTGGACAGCTATTTCCTATCTTAGCAGTCCGGCTCCAGGCCCTTGACTGAAGAGGATGACCATCCCAGGGAAAGAGCCTCTTTAGTTGAGGAATTGTTTGCGTAACCCTAGGCCAGACTTTTTCTTCTACTTGTCTTTACTAAATTTATCCTGCCACCAAAATTCAGAACAGAGAATGGGAATGGGAAATGAGAATACAGAATTTCTGCGAAGACTGATTCCCTCTAGTATTACCACCTTTTTTTTCCCTCTCTCGAATCTTTTCCACATTGTTGCCTATAGCAACCACCATTACAACCTTTGAAGCAATTTTTACTACAGTGGGAAGGAATCTCAAGTTAGGAATTGTATACTTTTCCCGTATAGGACACATTCTTTCATTATTTAATTAGCTTAGTATAGGGTTAAAGCCTTAAACAATCTATTCCAGAGAGGTTAATATTTTTACTTGCTCTTTTTTTGCGCATTTTCCTCCTGATACTGACCTTTCTTGATTGTTCATACCATTTTAAGCTGGTGGTAGATCCCTGGAAAAGCAAGGTCTTTTTGTGTCTGGCCTCAGATCCGTCTCCACAGCCTGAATTCAGAATTGCCTCTTAATAGCTATGGATTTGATTAATTACTTAGCACGTTGTATGGTCCAGGAACTATGCTGGAGGCTCTGCATTGTTTAATCTTCGCCTTAAGCTTTCAAGGCAGGTGTAATCATCCATATTCTATGTATGGGAAGATGGAGACTCTGGGATATATTTACCCAAGGCCACATAGTTAATGCATGGTGACATCTAAATCTCTCAGACTTCAGGCACTGGAGCTCTTTTTATGAATCCACACTAACTCTGTTAATGAGACCTCCTTCAGCTTCACTAAATACTCTTTGCCATTGATATGCAGTGTCTCATTTCTGCTGAGGAAGAGTCTACCATTTCCTGAACATCTGAGGTATAGGTGTTGGTCAGAATTTCCCTCCTTACTTCCAAATCTCTCTTAAATTCATCTCCTTTCAGCCTTTCTTTCTGACTTCTCATGTCTTTGGCTTTGCTTGGGACTTCAGTATTGAACACGTTATGCTGTTTCCACAGGAAGTTTAGACTCTGCAAAGGAAAGCTTAAGGGAAATGAAGAATAAGGAGGAAAAGTGAGCTTGAGGCTAACACTCTGAAAAGGCAGAACATGAGAGAGAGAGAGAATATATATTTATATGGTTCTTTCATATCTTTCATATATAAATATAATCTCATTTTAATTTATTTCTACCTGACTTCATTCTACAAATGATAAATAATTCAGGCGAACTTACAACAAAAATACATATAACAGAATGGGAAAATATAAATGGAAATTTAAATTTATGATTACATAAAATATGCTAAAGTACAAATTTTAAAAATGAAAAATCCTGACTCATGAAAATATAAAATGAATGCATGTCACAGATTTCATTCATCTTATTAATTGATGAGGAAGACAGTACAATGTTAAAAAACAAAGAACATTTGGTTTTTATTAGATTTGTTACAATACTAGGTTGCTAGATTAGATACAAAACTGGCTACTGTCCAACAGCGCCATAAACCACAACCTTTGGGTTCCACTGGACAGCCATTATTTGCATTCTGTTAAACAAAATCTACAAGTTAACCTCTGTCCCTACACAATTGTAAATGGTCACTAAATAGAATGTGAAGCCCAGCACTCCCCTGAAAACATACCTAATAATTTCTTTTGCTTTTTTCCAAATTTGGGGCAATTTTTCTGACAAATAATTTTTACAATTTGTGTAAAGGACCACGATCAAGGTAGAAAATGAAATGTAAGTACATAGGCAATAGGGGCCTGTATAATTGCCGTATTTGAAATTTGCACTTAGTTGCAAGTTCTGTGGAAGCCAAATTGAATGGAAGATGTGAAACATTAGAGGATTTTATGGTGAGAAAGAAGAAATATATCAATTCCTTCAGGGAAGAAAAGACACGTGTATCCTGAGGAGCTTCCTACTGTGGGTCAGGGAGGTGGGGCTTGGAATTACACATCTCACAATCTCAAACAGCCATCTAGCAAGTGAAATAACAGACGCCAGAGGGTTGTTTTCATGGAGTGCCCTGTGATGGAAGCCTTGGATGTGCCACTGAAATCCACCCAGAGAAACCAGTTCCGGTGGAGTGAGAGGGGAGAAGAAATGGTAATTACAGTTCAAGAGTCTGACTTTAAGATGGCCATCTCGATGCATCTCTAGCAGTGGTTCTTCATTGAGGGGATGTGAAAGGATCACTCAAGGTTCAACGGTCCCTTTTCACAACTCTGTCAAGAGCAGTGTTAAGTTAAAGGAAGAGGAGTCTTGTCGGGGCAGGAAAGTAAAGTAAACCTACTTAGTATAGTGCCTGGCATGAAGTAAATGTTTGATAACTGTAGCCGCTATTATCATTGTTCTAATTATTACTATTATAAAATAAACTTTAATATGCTTCTGAGATATCTGAGTGGGCATATCAGGTAGACTGAAGCTCAGAGGACAAAGGGGACTGGTGATAAGTGTTTGAGAGTTGCCAGTGTACGGGAGTTACTGTAAGCCAGGGGAGGACCTGGAAAAGACGGGCTGATGAGTGGTGGTGGCCTTGGCAGTAGGACAGCACAAGTAGCGAATGTGGGGGCAGTAGTAATCACTCTTCCACAAATATAATTTCCTCGGTAAGACTTGATATGAGTAGGACAACTGAGGGTTGAGGTCATTTTCTCTGGAATGCACATTTTTTCATGTTTTTCTTTTCAAAATCAAATGAGCAGATGTAGTTTGAGTTTCACAAAACTCTAGCAAATAGGTGGGGTAGGACATTTCTATCCCCATTTATGACTAAACTAAAGAAAAATGAAGTGATATGCTTAAGATTTAAACGTATATGTATAAATATATATAATATATTTATCTAGTAAATGGCAGAGTTAGGTCTTGGCCTCAGAACTTCTGACTCGTTTATTGCTTTTCCGTCTTCTCTTTCCTACCCCACGATGTTTATCTCTACTCTCCTTGCTGAGTTTTGTTGTGTTGCTTTTGATAAAGGATCCAATTAGATACTGTCACAGAGAGCTGATTAGTATTTTGTCAGATGCTAGTCTCTGCCTTCCTCTCAGCCTGGCTTCCTATGCAAAGTTAATGAGTGTGTTCCTTGAGCCGTTATTGAGAATATTGACTGAAATCTTAAATAATGCAGATGCAGGACCACGTCTGACCGTTGTTCCTTCAGTCTAAATGGTCACACTTTGGGTGATGGGTTGTGTGATGTAGATGGTTCTCCTTTAAGAAACTAGATTAAAACCAGAAACTTATTTCTTATGGGCCACTGCACTGTTGTTAGGGGTCAGTCACTGTCCATGGGACTGGATAGATAATTGAAATTAAGAAATATCCCATTGTAATCTTAGGAAAGCCTCAAACTACATATGTCACCATAGAAAAGCCATTAAAAGGTATAATAACTGGGGCGCCTAGGTGGCTCAGCGGTTAAGCGTCTGCCTTCAGCTCAGGGCATGATCCCAGTGTTATGGGATCGAGCCCCACATCAGGCTCCTCGGCTATGAGCCTGCTTCTTCCTCTCCCACTCCCCCTGCTTGTGTTCCCTCTCTCACTGGCTGTCTCTATCTCTGTCGAATAAATAAAAAATAAAATCTTTTTTAAAAAAAGGTATAATAACTAAAGCAGTACCTCACAGTGACCTTGCCACTTGATTTCTCTGAGACATAAAAATTGTGTGCAACATCAGTCAGCTTTTGATTTGCAGTGTGTTTGAAAAACAATCCAAATCATGTATTGGAAAGAGGCCAGAGCCCCATCTGCTGAGAGTTTGTCTTTCTAAATTGGGTGCAGTGCGTAGTGCTGAGGGAAAATGACACACCTCTCTTATGAATATTTTCATGAACCTTCTCAGTCTCTAGAGAATCCACCCATGCACTGTTAAATTGTGTCATTTGTGGGAACACAATGACAAGGGCCTAAATTGGAAAGCAATACAGATTTAGCAAGAAAATGTCTTCCATTCAAGGGAGTCCTTGCTAATTTCCTGTGTCCAATATAAAGAGCTGGAGGGATTGAAAAAACAGTATAAAGTGCTAATCCAAAAGGCCTACTTTCTCTTGTTCCTACATTGAAATACTACCTGATATTTCATATAGATCATTACACAGAGTGAAATGGAATTATATGATGTTTGTAAAAAAAATAAAATGCGAGGAGAGGGAAAATAAACGGAAGGAAGCAAAGACACCGATGAACCTGGACTGTTCTGTTTCTCCTTTCATTTCCTCAATATAAATAAACAATAGCACTAATAGACTTTATTAAGTGCTTTCTATGCATTGGGACTACATATGGATTATCAGGATAATTTTACTATTTCACTTTATAGATGAGGACAATGAAGTCTGGAGAGATTAACAAATTGGTCTATTTTCCCTAGCTTGTTTTCTGTGAAGAACTCACATTCTCCATAGAAATTCCTATTAAGTTTCTCCTCTCCCACTCTCTTAGCTCTTGGTTTTACTGTGACAAAAGTAGAAAAAGAAGAAAGGAAGTGAACATTGGTATGGTCTCTGCCTACTTGAAGGTGGGGAGGCAGGGTTATCAGAAGAAGAGTGAGCGTGCCATAAGAAGGAATTTGGCAGGTGATCTAGTCCAACATTTTCATTTTCAGATGCCTTAGCTATATTTAAAGATAGTAAAGTGAAACATTTAGTTCAAAGTAAATCTGGATTAGATGGGACGCCTGGGTGGCTCAGTAGGTTAAGCATCTGCTTTTGGCTCAGGTGATGATCTCAGGGTCCTGGAATTGAGCCCCACATCGGGTATCTGCTCCATGGGGAGCCTGCTTCTTCCTCTCCTTCTGCCGGCCATTCCCCCTCCTTATTCTCTTTCTGTCAAATAAATAAATAAATCTTAAAAAAAAAAGTAAATCTAGATTAGAAACTGATCTTACCCATTCCGAGTTCAGCGCTTTTCATATATTGCATTGCTTTTCATCATTTCAAACTCTTTTTTCCTTCCACTGTGAAAAATTGAAGTACTTCTCTGACTGACATTATCTTTTGTAAAGGAATATACTGTTTAGGAACTTCCATTTAGCTACTTGTATAAGACGAGTATATTCTATTGATGTTTATGTTCACTTAGCAGGCATCATAATTTTCCTAAGGTTAGATAATTATTTCTTATGATTTTTTTTCTGGCTAGGGTTAATTTGGAGATGCTATTGCTCCTTCAAATAAAATAATATATTCATAGTTTTCAGATTGTCAAGTATAGTTGAAATAAATATAAACTTGAAGGGGAAAAAAAAACCCTTATTGGATCTAATAGTTTGGAAACTATTACACACAACTATTACTTTAAATAATTTTCCATTGTTTGTGTATCCAGTAATACAGGAAAATAGGTTTAATTAAACTGGAGGACATAAATCAAAAGGAAGGGCTGACAGTTTTATTTAATATGAACTATGAATTGAAAGCAAACACCATCAACTGCTCTAATTTTTATTTCTTTTAGAAATAATATACAGCAGGACTGGAAGCAAATAAACTTCCCTTTACAGTTCTCTACTTCTCTTTTGTTTTTGCACAAATGCCTTCCTTAATGTTGACAATAATCAGGTAGCATGGCTCAGAGGCAGTTCCCCTATATCATGATTATCAGATATTTCATTTAAGCTATCAGATTATAAGATTACTGCACCAATTCATTACTGTTTAGAGAATTTTCTAAAATCGGTAACTGGGTACCATCTATGAGTACATTTGGATATGACTAATCTTGTGTCTGGTCCTAGTTAATCATTGTTTTTTGTTATTATTATTCAGAAAGCCTCAGATGCCTAAGTAGTTATATTTAGTTGATGTTTCTCAATTTGAAAATTTAATATGCCAACACATGCTGCTGACATATCTTCATGTCATGTTATTATTTTGTTTTGAAACCCACAAATTCTTTATGCCTTTCTTTTGTAAGCAAAAAAGTGGGAAGTTTAGTGAGGAAGCAGTTTAGAAATTAAAAATTTATTATAAATAGCCCTGGATTTACTAGCTGCATAATTTTGAGCTGGCTGCTTCTCTGAGAGACACCTTCCTCATCTGCACTGTGGGAATAATCACAGAGGCCTTGTAGTGTTACACCCAGTAAAGTACAAGATATCACTTAATAAATTTTACAATGAAGCATAAGGTGATATTTGAAATGTAAGGTGATATTAATGCTGTTATTGGCTTCTTTCTGAAGACACTCATTCTAAACCAGAGACGCTTGTAATTTCCTTTTGTTCTTTGTTCTTCCCTTCAAGAGAGCTCCAGAATCACCAGCTTAGAGTTCACTACTTCTTTGTGTCCCTACTATACTTTCAATCTGTCTCTTTTATTGAGTCTACCTCCCTGAACCTCTGCCCACAACACGGAGATGCATTTACCTACATGCTCCCATCTGCCATGGGCTCAGTTCTTTAAGAGCAGAGAGAAAGGGTTTTAGTCATTTTTGGATCCCTAGTATCTAGTACTGGGGCTTGTCAACTGTAAGCTCTTACGAGTCACTATTGAATTAGATTTAATGTGGAAGACTGGAAAACAGGGATTTTATGCTCTATTCCTACCCTTGGTTTTCCTTTTTTTAAAGCGGACGTTTGTCCTTCTAAAAGAATAGCTTATATTGGTCCAAATTTATTTTAAAAACTAGATTTTTATGAAAGGAGCAAACAGTAGGAATTAGACTGTATCCATATGCCTTTCCTCCATCTTTATTGTGATCTTTAAAGAAATGAGTTGATGATGTCAGATTATTTGGCTATTTCAGTATGGGAAAAAATTGCTTTCAAGTTATTTATTATGAACAATTACCTTTCTTCCTTAAAAAATATTGTTGGAATGAACAATAGCAAAGTATACCTTTCTTTTTAAACAAGGCACAGACTTGTTAGAAAGTATTTTGTGGACATTGAAGAATCGTTCTATATTAATTTCAAAATATAAAGAAATTTGAAAAGTAAATTTTAATCATTGACTGTAATGTCTTTTCTGAATTTCTTTTAAATGTGATTCCCCACAACATTTATCTTTATTCTTTTTTAAGTACTAAAATAAGCATTGATTTTTTTCATAAAATTCTGATAAAAAAAGAAATAGCTTTTTAAAGTTTATTTTCTGCTACTTTCATTTAAAAATTCAACTTACTCTGAGTTTGCAATGAAATTTTGTTCCATTTTTTTAAAATTGTGGTAAAACATGCAAAACATAAAATTTAAACTTTTTTAGGTGTACAGTTCAGTGGCATTAAGTACATTCACACTGCTATGTGAATGTCACCACCTTCCGCTCTAGAATTTTTATGTCTTCCCAAACTGAAACTCCATATTCATTAAAACGATAGCTCCACATTTCCCCCTTTCTCCAGCCCCTGACAAGTACCATTCTACTTTGTATCTCTATGAATTTGATTAGTTACTTCATATAAGTGAAATTATAAGATATTAGTTCCTTTGTGTCTGGTTTATTTCACTTATAATGTCCTCAGCGTTCATCTGTGTTGTAGCACATGTCAGAATTTCCTTCCTTTTTAAAGGTGAATAATACCCCATTGTATGTATACACCACATTTTGTTTATGCATTCATCCATCGATGGACATTTGAGTTGTTTCCATCTATTTAAAAAAAAAAACTTCCCAGTAATTTGATGCTTCTGGGACTGTAATTTTAGCAATTTGAAAATGCTTCAACAAATACAAATTTTATGTAGTCATTTGGCCTTTTACACTAGTAAGACCATAGTATATGTTTAGGCCCTTAAATGGGCTCAAATCTTAACTCTGCAGTTCACTAGCCATGTGACCTTTAGTAAGTTATTATAACCTCCCAGGGATCAGTAGTCCGCATTTTTACAATGGAAATAATAGCATAACGATTGTTATGAATGGTAAGTGAAGAAAGGACACTCAATTCTGCCTATGAGAAGAGTATCACAAACTAGCCATGCCTCTTCAATTCATTTAAACATGTTTGTGTTGAGTGCTCTAATCAAGTCATCATGTTAAGTGATCTAGTGTATGCTAGCAGGTGGTGTAGTTCTTACTCTTTGGGGTACTTTGGGTTGGGGTGAGAGTGATAGTAGGAATTAGTAAGCACAATAAAGCAGAATTCATGTCATTATAGCTGACAAGTGAAATTTTTTTTTTTTAAAGATTTTATTTATTTATTTGACGGAGAGATAGAGACAGCCAGCGAGAGAGAGAACACAAGCAGGGGGAGTGGGAGAGGAAGAAGCAGGCTCATAGCAGGAGCCTGATGTGGGGCTCCGATCCCATAACGCCAGGATCACGCCCTGAGCCGAAGGCAGACGCTTAACCGCTGTGCCACCCAGGCGCCCCTAAAGTGAAATTTTTAACTGGGAGAGATTATTTCAGAATAGAGGAAATTAGGAAATGTTTCAATGATCATACAATAATGATTATGTGCCAGAGACCCTGTGTGTGTGTGTATTTCATTTAATCTTTATGAATAACACAGGTAGTAGGATTATTATCCCCAGTTTTACATATGAAGGTACTAAGGATTAAAGAATGTACAGCTGGTAAGAGTCAGAATCAAATTATTAAGAACTGATTTGAATTAAGATCTGCCTGATTATGAAGCTTGTACACACCTGTACTCAGTTTTTACTATAGCACACTTCAGCCTGAAAGTGTAAATATTTGAGGTGGATCTGGAAGGAAAAGTGGGGGAAGAGTGTGGAGGAAGGACATTCTGGATGAAAATGACAGAGATAGTGAGGTGCATGCTTAAGACTTTACTGGTACATGAGTAAGGGAAGAGTGAGCAGTAAGGCTGGAAAAGACGATTTGAGTATGCAGCTGTGGAGTAGCTGTACCAGGGAAAAACGGCAGTTTTGTGTGTGACTTGATAGGCAACGGCAAGGTATTGAAGATTTATGTACAGAAATGTTAGAGTTGCTTCACGAAAACTAGTAGAAGCGTGGAGAGGATCAAAAGGGGGAAGTGGGATGTCGATTGGGAACAGTGAAGAGGCCATTTGAGAGTTTATATCAGAAGAATTTACATAAAGGGTCTGGATTAGGGTGATAGCTTGGAATGAAAAGGGATAAATTCAAAAGACATTGCAAAGGTGAAATCACTGGACTCGGCACCTTATTAGATGAGAAATAGAAGAGAGCGTGGCTGACTCAAGTTTCAGGCTGAGAGGACTAATGGAATGATGGTTCTAATAGCAGGAATAATAAAATCAGAAGAAGTGGTTTGGAGAGAAGGGGGTGAATTCTGTTTGGGGTAGTTTGAGTTGAAGAGTCCGGTGATTAATCCTTTTGCTAATAGACATAAAGAAGGAATATTGGGGGACACCAACTTTGTGGAAAAGAAAAGAGTCTTGCAAAATTTAAGGCCGAGTGAGTCTGGGTTAGAGATAGGAATTTGGGATTGTTAAGTACTGCCCTTTCCTTTGAAACAAATCCTCAAACTCCAAGATTAAGAGGAGGCCAGGTTGTGTGATTCTATTTTTATTCTTCATAATCATAAAATTTGTTTTCCTGGGAGTGGGGGTGTGAAAGGGTTTCTTGGCCTTTTGACGGTTGTCTCTGCTGACATGATGCTTGTGGAAGCTCTAAACTTTCACTTTGACTCAGAGAACGGTTGGGACACACTTTAAAAATCCCAACAAAGCTTTACCAAACTCAGCCCTTCTCAGTGTGTTCTGTGACACAATGATCATTGGTCTGTGGGGACAAAAAAGAGGTCTGTGGTCAAAAGAGTTTGGGCTTGCTGGAGTTAAGCAAAGGTAAATCATTTTTTTAAAAAAATTATAAAATTTAGTTTTATTTTGCTTCATTTCGTTTTGACTGGACTTTTTGGTTTGAAATTGTTAATATTCACTGTTAATCATTGAGAGAAAGCTATAGAATGCTGAACATTTGAGAGATTTTGAAATAGAGTGTAATTTTTAAAAATACTAAGCATAACAGAAATACAAGTATTCCTAACTTCTCTTTAGGTGTGTTTCTTTTCCTCACTGCCAGTCTTCCTCCATGTGACCATCCCCAAATCCACCATCCAGGATCCCAATCCTAACATCTTTTTTCTTAAGATTTTTAACCAAGACAGACACGTCACTCTCTTTTTCCCTCCCAACTGGGGCCTATCTTGTTTCTTGTCTGTGGATTTTCTTCTCTTGCGTGTCTTTGACATGAAGGTTGATCTCACCTGGGTGATATTATTCTCCATGATTAGTTGGAAGTAGTGTTAATTTTGTAAGTTTTAACTGAATAATTCCATTTCAATACAATATAATCATCCAGTATTTGTTATGGGCTGAATTTGTCCCTTCTCCACTGATTCATAGGTTGACATTCTAACCCCCAGTATCTCAGAATGTGATTGTATTTGGAGATTGTTCTCAGAGATAATTAAGTTAAAATGAGGCCATTAAGGTGACCCCTATTCTAATATGACAAATGGCTTTATAAAAAGAGGTAATTTGGACACACACGTACAGAGAAAAGATGATGTGAAGATACAGGAAGAAGACAGCCATTGTCAAGCCAAAGAGAGAGGCCAGAAACAGATCCTTCCCTCACAAGGCCTCACAAGGAACCTTGATCTCAGACTTGTAGCCGCCATACTCTGAGCAAATACATTTCTGTTGTTTAAGCTGTTCTATCTGTGGTACTTTGTTAAGCAGCCCTAGCAGACTAATACAACAATTCATTTATACAAACACGTATGTATAGTAATGAGAAATGTTAAAGGGAAAGCCTGGGAGTTATTGTTTCCTTAGAATGAGGTAGGCATCTTCATAGAGGACATTTTTGAAGCCTGGTGAAGGATGAGGTCATTGAGGGAAAGATTACAGAGACAAAGATTGATCAAAGGAAGAAACTTTAAGAAGTGTCTATTTTAAATGAAAAGATAGAAAAGGAGTAGAATGCAGGATATGTGGGCATTGAGAGGCAGAAGGGAAAACATAAAATTGGTGGACTGTAGAAGCTGAAGGGGGAAAAGGTTTTATTTAGTTTTTAGTTAGGGATCTCCAACATTAAATTTTGAAACATGATCATCACCTTTGGAGACACTGAAAAATCATATTATTATCTTTTGTAGAACTATTGATACAAAGTAATTAGAAAGGTAATGATCTAATTTGTATTAAGAATATGAATTCAGCAAATTCTGAAATCTAGATAGCATAAGAGAATTGTTCTCAAAAATTGTTCTCAAAAATTTAAAAATAGGACTACCGTATTCTCTAGCAAATCCACTGGTGAGTATTTACCTAAAGAAAATGAAAACACTAACTTGAAAAGGTATGTGCACCCCTATGCTTATTACAGCATAATTTACAATAGTCAGGATACAGAAGGAACTCAAGTGCACAGCGATAGTTGAATGGATAGGCAAGATGTGGTGCATATACAATGGAATCTTATTCAGCCATAAAGAAAAATGAGATCTTGCCATTTATAAGAACATGGGTGGACCCAGAGGGTATTATGCTAAGTGAAATAAGTCAGAGAAAGATAACTACGGTAAGATTTCACTTATATGTATAATCTAAAAAACAAAACAAAACAAACAAATAATAAACTCTTAAATACAGAGAACAAGCAGGTGGTTGGTTGCCAGAGGTGAAATGGGTGAGGGGTATGGGTAGAACAGATGAAGGGGATTAAGAGGTACAAACTTGCATTTATGGACTAAATAAATCATAGAGATGAAAGGTATAACATGGGGAATATAGTCAGTAATATTTTTAAAAAGGAAAAAAAGAGAGGGGCGCCTGGGTGGATCAGTCTGTTCAGTGTCTGCCTTAGGCTCAGGCCGTGATCCTGGAGTTTCCGGATTGAGCCTCTCATTGCCTCGGGCTCCCTGCTCAGCCCCAGAGTCTGCTCCTGCCTCTCCAGCTCTGCTCTCTCTACCCCCGCCCTGTTCCTTCTCTCCCTCTCTTGTTCACTCTCTCTCAAATAAATAAATAAAATCTTAAAAAAGAGGAAAAAAGAGGCATATGTTTGTTGCTATGCTGTTGAAAAATAAATTTGAATTGGTACAAGAAATTTAAAAAAAAAATTATTTAAAAAAGTCATTTGGCAAAATGTCTTAGGTCAAGGGGGAATTTGTAGGACCTCTGTCCTAGGGAGAAACTCACAGACAACATGGAAGCCAATCTTAGAAAAGGGCTTTTGAAAATATTTCATAAAGGACAGAAGGCACCATGGGTGTGAATTGTGACTCTTTATGACAAATCAGTCCCTGTTGGAAGCTGTCCCCTGTAAATGGGGGAAAAATGACATACATGCTGACCAAATTCAAAACTAAATCACATACTGTTTACACCTTTCAGTTAAGCCGTTCTAGAAAGTCCCATCATTTAGTATATGTTATATGGTTCTTCCCGGTAGTTGAAGGAGAGAGCAGAAATGAAAAAGCCGTTTTTGCGGTCTGTGCAGTAGAATTCGTTCTTTCAACCCTTGTTATTGATTGCAGAACTGTATTATCCTCTGCTTGAAAAATGCAACAATATACACCATGGCAACCAGTGCACCAGGCCCATACGGCATTTCAGCCACCCCAACAAGACTAATAATAGTAATCATTTTCATTTTTCTCATTAACTCTAAGCAGTATTTTTAGCCATCCTTAAAGTTAAAATTCCCTTTTATTGTCTTGAAGAAAAACTGTCTCGCTAAATTTCAAAATAATATGCATTTCTGAATACAATGGCTTTAATCCCTTACTTTGTTATATATTTTGTTTTCTTAAACATATTAGGTTCTTTCTTATCTTCTAGTTCACATAGGCATATTATAAAATAATCATTCAGACAGTAGCAAAAATGATTATGTCTCCTTGGCATTTGGGTGCTTCAAATCTCTATTTATTTGAAGTTCATGGACTTCTAACATCATTGTGCAAAATGCGAGCTAAAATTAAGAAATTGAACTCCCTTTATAAATTTATCTCCTGTGTTTCTATTCCTCTTTCTTCATATTTCTATGGATAAAATAGAAGGGAGTAGGTGTTGAGTTCTAGAAGAAGTGTGAACAGCTATCTTTCTCTTTTCCTCTCTTCTATTGTGCTTCTGTGATTCTGTAGACGCTTTAGGAATTTTCAGGACTTCAGGGTCAACATTCAACAACCCAAGTATTTTATTCTAGATGTATGGAAGTTAATGAGACAAAGTCTACTTAACAGAATTTATCTATATTCTTAGTGTTCTTGGCTCCTGGCTGCCTGTGTGAAGAATAAAGAGGACTAGGTATGTAGAACCCTTTAGAAATTTTATCCAAATCTAGTAGATTACTATTTTTTTTAAAGATTTTATTTATTTATTTGACAGAGACAGCCAGCAAGAGAGGGAACACAAGCAGGGGGAGTGGGAGAGGAAGAAGCAGGCTCCTAGCGGAGGAGCCTGATATGGGGCTCGATCCCAGAACGCTGGGATCATGCCCTGAGCTGAAGGCAGACGCTTAATGACTGCGCCACCCAGGCGCCCCAGTAGATTACAATTTAAAAAAAAAATTCAGCTTTATTGAGGTATAATTGAAAATAGACTTGTAAGATATTTAAAGTGCACATCATGGTGATTTGATATGTGTATACGTTGTGAAAAGTATCTAGTTAATTAACACAAGCCAACACCTCACATTTTTATCTTTTTTTTGATGAGAACATTTAAGTTCTACGCTCTTAGCATATTTAAATCATACAATACAGTGTTATCAACTATAGCCACCATGTTTTACATTAGATCTCAGACATTATTTTATATCTGAGTTTGTATCCTTTTACAAACCTCCCCTCTTTCCCCCACCCCGTGGCAACCACTTTTCTACTCTCTGTTTCTGTGAGTTGACTTTTTTTAAGATTCTGCATATAAGTGATACCATGTGGTATTTGTCTTTCTCTGTCTGGCTTATTTCACTTAGCATAATGCCCTCGAGGTCCATGCATGTTGTCACAGATGTTACTATTATTAAGGTTTATACTAGCAGTCAAGAGTGAGCTCATGCACCCCACCCTGGGGAGAACATTCAGACGGTCTCTGGATTTAGGTTGTGCAATTATGTCACAAGTATGTCTTGTAGCCATACATAGTACCTGATAGACTGAGCTCAGTGAACTAACTTCTTCATATAGCTTCATTTCTCCCCTACCCTACCCAACATGTTATTATGAAAAAGTTCAAATATACAGAAAGTTGAGATAATTGTATAGTGAATATTTATAGAACCACCACCTCAATTCTACAAACTTTTTAAAAAAAGATTTTATTTATTTATTTGAGAAAGAGAATGAGAGAGAGAGAGCACAAGAGGGGAGAGGGTCAAAGGGAGAAGCAGACTCCTGGCTGAGCCGGGAGCCCAATGTGGGACTTGATCCTGGGACTCCCAGGATCATGACCTGAACCGAAGGAAGTTGCTTAACCAACTGAGCCACCCAGGCACCCCTACAATTAAACTTGTATGTAGCTTTTTAAAACAATGGCGGTGTTGTCATTTGAAACTGGACTCTACTCTTGTTTCTGCTGACAAGAAGATGGAATTATTTGTATCTCTAACCTGTCTACTAAATTATCTAGGGGCCTTCTTCAAACTATTCACTTATGAAATACTGTTCAATGCCTAAAGCCACTCCACCTGAGATATGGTTCCAGGTATTAATCAAGGGTGTCTGCAAACTTGTCGTGTTTGGCTCTGACAGGTGAGAGATTTGCGTTACGACTTAGACTACCCCACAAACAGCTATCTGTGCCATGACACTGAGGCTGCTAACTCTAGTCTGTTTCTTCTCTGCTTCTCTCAGGTCATTTTCCTAAGGGTGAAAAACAGGCAGTGAAAGAAGAAAGGCTCTAGGGAGGGCTGTCACAGGAGTGTGCTTTCCTTCTACCTGGGTTGTGGTTTTAACAGAAAGACAACTCTTTCTGAGCTTTTATTGAGCATCGCCCTTATTCTTTGTATTTGTAAAATGGTTCTCATCTGAAGATTTATAAGGACATTTGCTATTCCATACAGACCTGCGTGGTTTAATGTTAGTTCTTTGAAGCTACCAGCTTTAAAGGACATCTGTACATTATTTTAATAATACAGAAGACTATCTTTAGTCTCATTATCAAGTTGTCTATTGGACATACTGATTTGAGTCCACAGCTCTCCCTGGAAAGCACGATTTGGGACTGAGAGTCAGATAGCTTAGGTTCTGATTAAAGAAATATACTCTAGTCTAGGTTAACAGAATCAGAGGGATCAAGATCCAAGTAACTTCAGTTTAGCTCTCTAGTTTCTGTTTATAATTGACTGATGCAGTACAGTTAGAGAGATACATAGCTTCTATATATAAAGAGGCAATTCTTTTCCTAGTTGAATAAGTTTTGTCTGTATATACCATTCAAATATATTTTAAGATTTAAAACATAGCAGAAGCTTCATCTATAAAAAATATAAACTTAGAGAATTCGAAGAACTTACAATGCTAGTTTTATATGAAGGCATGTGTTTTGGTAACCCACATGAGCATAAAACACAAATTGTAAAAACCCTAGAAAGGTAGTCAGTCAGCAGAGTGTTTTCTCATATGCTACTGCAGTTGGGGAACTGTTGAGAGTGGGAGAAGAAACACATGCATAGAAGAAATGGCTTTTGACTTGGGAGAAGAATCTTCCCAGTAACATTCAGCTTGGAAAATCTTCAGCACATCTGAGATGCCCTCTGTTGTGTGCCTGAAACAGATATCTTTGTAGGTGACGTTTTTACAGAAGGCAGTAACACAGTGTTTTTAAGGCATTTCACTGTTAAACATTTCCAGTATTTTAGATTTGTGAAATATCAAATGGGAAAAAATTGCTAGAGTAATAGCATAATGGGTAATGAAGTAGGTGGAGCTGTTTAGAGTGAACTGTGAATGCTTGCAGACAAGGCTGTACAGTGTTCCACCTTTTCTGTTCAAATTGCACTTAACTTGTGCCTTACCACGTTAGATAGACCTCAACACACATTGTGCGTATCTAAGTCCATTTTTCACATATCAGCTACCTAATGATTTCAAGGTCTTCTGTGGGTCTATTGTCCCATCTTCCCATCTTGTTCATACGAGGTTGGCATACAGGGGAGAGATCTGCTTTTCTGCTTGAACTTTCTCTGCCCCAGTGCCGTGGGCAGTGCTGGGCTGGAAGCAGGTGGCAGTGCAGCTTGGTGATGCCCTCTGAGCTCACCTCTTCTGGTTGTTGGCGGCAGGAGATAAACAATAACCCTTGATCCTTTGCTTCTGGTACTAACCAGGTTCAGAGTGGAGGGTGGCTTTCTGACCTGCCTATGTTAGAAGGTGGCAGGTCTGTGGGGAAGGGAATGCCTGACTAAATGTGGCAGGACATGGACATGACCAGTAGGCTCCCAGGTCAGCAATTTCCAGACAACCGTCAAAATTATCACCTCCCAACAAGATTGCATGGCCCTGTGGGAGGCAGTACCAGAAAGAAATTTAATTCAGGAATTATTTGTCGTGCTTGATTTCTGAGGTCACAACTGTAACATGTAGGTCTATTGCCCAACTTTGAGACAATAAACTGTGTAACATTTTTTTCACAGATACATATGTATGAAAATAAGGAGTTTTATACATATTTCAGATTCCAGGAAGTGACAACATTAAGTATGCAACAGCAAAGGATAAAGAAACAAGAGAGGTGACTCAGATACCAGAGCAGACCTAGCATGACAAAGGAGGAATGTGTTCCAAATTAAGGTGTCATTTATACTCTAACATTTCCTCAGTGTTCTAGTGAAAAGAAATCAGTGGCTTATATTGCAGAGTGATAATAGCTGTATGTATTTGGCTGCTATGTGAACAAAGAAATCTTTTAGAAATGGTAAGGAAGCATACTTATAGCCAGTTAATTTGTTTGTTAGCTCTTTATTGAGCATCTACTATGTGCCAGGCACTATTCCAACAACTGGAATGCACCATTAAATAAAACAGAGAAAACCCTGTGCTTCTTGGTACTTACATTTTTGTGGGACTCAAGTGTCCTCAATAGACCTTTTTACTTGTTATCCTGGTGACTACATCATGAGTATCCCCTACGGGATAATGACTAAAATACCTTGAGTGGATGATCCACTTCTGACTTATGTAGACTTGTTATTCCATGTTTTGAGATGGAGAAGGTCAAAAGATTTAGGAGGTCAATGGAAAGAAGGATTGAGCTGAGAAGTCAGCACGTATTTACTCTCTGATGGAGAGGAAACTATTTGCTACAGGCCAATCAAATATAGTTACTTTTAGTCTCCAGGGTTGGAAATGGGAGAATAGTACCTGGAGATATAATGACTGATTAATTTGGGATGTATCTTAGTATTTCTTTCTGTTAAAGAGCCACAGCTAAAATATGTATGGTGCTCCATTATCTACAATCTTCTTTCCCCCCTAACTTATCTTATTGGAACCTAACAGAAATCCTTTGGGTATACAGGAAAGGGGGGATTAGCCTAAGTGTGTGCATGAAGACAGGTGGATGGATTAGTTGAAGGAGGTTAGTGTCTTTAAGGCACTCACAGTTTTTTTTTTTTTTTTAAGATTTTATTTATTTATTCGACAGAGATAGAGACAGCCAGCGAGAGAGGGAACACAAGCAGGGGGAGTGGGAGAGGAAGAAGCAGGCTCATAGTGGAGGAGCCTGATGTGGGGCTCGATCTCATAACGCCGGGATCACGCCCTGAGCTGAAGGCAGACGCTAAACCGCTGTGCCACGCAGGCGCCCTGGCACTCACAGTTTTTAAGCAGAGACCAATATATAAGATTTTGCCAGGTAACCCAAATGGTACCAAAAAAAAAAATAAATTCTGTTGGGAGAAAAAAAGAGCTTGGTCTTAAAACAGACTAGTGAGAGGAGGAAGATTTTCTAGGTGTGCCAGACCCCATGGGAATGATTCTACTGACTCTGTATAGGGAAATGCTACTTTAATTTATGTGTAGATATATCTCCAAGTTGTTTTTCAAGTAGATAAAAACTACTAGTATGACTAATTTGACTGCTAGTGTTGACTAGGACTAGAGATAAGCCTAGAGATCTAGTTGTCATATTTTAAATGAGAAAACTGAGATACACCCTCTCCCACTCCCCCTGCTTGTGTTCCCTCTCTCACTGGCTGTCTCTCTCTGTCAAATAAATAAATAAAATCTAAAAAAAAAAGTTATCAATTCCCAAGTTAAAAATTCTTAATAGGATAGCAAAAACTCATAATATAAGTAACTTTAATAAGACAATTTACATTATAATATCGTTGAAAGTGAAGCCTGTAGACACAAACATATGATAAAACATGTGGTCTTACTGATTCATTGTTTCCTCTTAGCCATAATATTTACCTACCAAATTTCCTTCTATTTGTAGTGGTGTTTTATGTTTATTGTAGCTAATTGATTCTGGGGATAAAAATAAGCTCTGGTGCCTCTGAAAGTCTCAGCAGCCTTGTACAGTATGTTCTCATTATACTTTCATAATGTAAGTCTCTGGATTACCAGATGTTAAGATAAATGAATAGTTTCAGAAAATATCCTGAAGCCTTGTGGTATAGTCTTGTCAACTCCCCCAAATGGTGGAAATTCATCAGAGATCTTGGAAAGAATATAGCTTAAAAAGGTATGAAGGGAGGTCAGGGAGCTTGATGGTTTAATGGTAACATATAGTATGTTAATACTCTGCTTAGTTTTTTTTTTTTTAATTTAAATTCAGTTAGCCAATGTACAGTACATCATTAATTTTTACTCTGCTTAGTTTTGTACTGTAAAAATCATAAATGCTTTTAAACCAATTAATTATGAGGAAGCACACATACACATGCATGCATGTGCATTTTTTACTTTGGGTAGTTTATGACTGTATCCTTCCAAGATGAGACTGAAAATAAACATTTAATTTCATAGCTCAATAGGCATTGTGGAAATTACAGTATTTTAGCAAACTGAATTAATAGTTTTCTAAAATAATGTAGGTATTGAGCCAAAACAATAGCTTTGAGGCCATAAAAAGGCTGACATAATCAGAATCTCTAATAGTCCACGTATGAAAGTCCTCTCTCTTAGATGTTAGGCAACACCCTGTTCTCAGGAATTACTCTTTGATTAATCCCAGATGCTGCTTTGTTCTTTAATGTCCAGCATGTTTGCAAGAGGAAGTTTTTTTATACCTGTCTTGGTGTGTCTAAGAGTTACATGTCCATGCTTGGGTCTATTCCAGGGAGAGATTCCAATTTATCATCTCTAATGCACCCATGTAGATCAACATTTCATGTTTCTAAGTGGTAGGCATTCCAAAAAGAGAAGACACCAATTTGAGATTGGGGGGGGGTGGGGGGGGCATAGTAGACAAAGAAGAGAATGGTCCCCTGCTTGTTTGTGTAAATCTTCTACCCTCATCCAGGACAGAATCTGCTTAGAGCACCAGCATTCTCCTCTCCCCTTCTTGCTATTCACCCTCGACCCTGCCCCCCCCCCCCCCCAATCCCTCCACATGTGCATGGTGAGTGTGATTGTCATTTTGATGTGTCCACTTGGCTAGGGTATAGTCCCCAGTTATATAATCAAACTCTAATCTCGGTGTTGCTGTATTCTGTCGATATGATTAAAGTCCATTAACTGACTTTTAAATAAGGGCGATTATCCTAAATAATCTGGGTGGGCCTAATTCAGTTGAAAGGTTTTAAAAGTAGAAGGAAGTCTTCTTAATGAGGAAGAAATTGTCTTGCAGACAGCAGCTTCAGCCTGTACCTGAGAGTCCCAGCTTGCCTTTCTTGATGATCTACCTCTGGAGTTCAGACCTGCCTAACCAGCCTCCAAACTGCATAAGACATTCCTTGCAATAAATCTTTTAATATATACCTTCTGCCAATTCTGTTTCTCTGGTTGTATATTTTCTCTTATGCTATGCATTGTTGTGGGTGCTAAGAGTATAGAGGTAAATGAGATGAAGTTCCCATGTACGTGGAGCCTACAGTCTAGCGGCATTTGCATTCCTTAGCTCATCTACACACACAAACGTATTACCATCTGGCAGTATGGAGGATCTTATTCATTGCTAGGTAGGTTTGCATGCTGACACTTGGATCTGAATGAAACCGTGAATGAATTAATAAAAGCATATATTGATCTAACCAATTTTCTTGTAATAATTTTGACATAATCTCTGAGAGCAGCATTTTTACAGATTCTCTTTGATGCTTGAGGAAAGGACATTTCTTTTTCCATATTTTTGCCACATATTGCAATAAACAAGTAGACAGGGATGGCTGGTTGGCTCAGTCTGGTTAAGCATCTGCCTTCAGCTCAGGTCATGATCCCAGGGTCCTGGGATCAAGTCCAGAGTTGGGCTCCTTGCTCAGCAGAGAGCTTGTTTCTCCCTCTGCCTGCTGCTCCCCCTGCTTATGCCCTCTCTCTCTCTGACAAATAGATAAACAAAATCTTTAAAAAGAACAAGCAGACATAATATCCTTCACTGGTAAATTCATTGCAACTAATAGCAAAAAAGAAAAATCATGTGATTCTCTACAAAATTTAAACATTTATATGCAAGCTAGGCCAATAACTCATGGGAGAATTACCTAAGAACTACTATGGAGTTTCCTCTACTACTACAGTTTTGGGGGATGCCTGGGTGGCTCAGTTGGTTAAGCACCCGACTCTTGGTTTTGACTCGGGTCATGATCTCAGGGTCCTGAGATCGAGCCCTGAGTTGGGCTCGTGCTCAGTGCAGAGTCTGCTTGAAGATTCTTTTCCCCCTCCCTCTCCTGTCCCCTCTGCTCCTTCCTCTGCCTGCATGCTCTCTTGCACTCTCTCTCTCTCTAAAATAAATAAATAAATAAAATCTTGGAAAAAAAAAGTTTTGACAGCACTCAGAATGCAAGTTTTCATGAACAAGTCTCATTAGTTTAAAAAATTCTTTATGAGGTAAAAATGGTTCAGGGAAATAATTCAGGAGACAGCTGTAGTGTTATTTTGGGTAAGAGATGTTTGTAGCTTAGACTAGGGGTGTAGAAATGGACAGAAATAAATGAATTTGACAAATATTTAAGATGTGTAGAATGCATACACTATGAAATAGATATAAAAAAAACATTGAATGATTTCTCATGTTTTGTATTTCCGTTCCTTAGAACAACATCCCTGCTTAATGGTGTATCAGTGTCTAGGCGTCCGTCTATACATGTATTGGGGGGAACAAGGAATAATACAGATCAGGGATAAGACAAAAATTGCTAATGAGTAGTCATTCAGTACATCTTGGTGTTACCTTCAAATTCTCTTTGGGACATTCAGTCAACTCAATGTTCAGCTCCCAGTAAGTTCTATTTCCCCTCTGTCAACATGTGTTCCCTTCCTTTCTTCCTTCCACAATTGAAATGAGAGGTATAGATACACACTCTCTGGTGGGGAAAGGATCATTTTTGTGCTTTCCTGTCTTCTCTTCTACCTTCAACAAGTTGTTCATTTTTTTGGTCCCTGGGGTCCTGAGACTGTACTCTGAAATGAAGTCTGTTCTATGATTAGAGAAATATAGCACTTGCTCTCAGTAGTCTTGGATTATCCCAGATGTATCTGTGTGTTTTTCCTCCCAGTCCGCCTGAGGTTTGCATTGTAAATAGGAAGGCAAAATAATTGTTTTAATATTCCTAAACATTTTCATTTCTCCACATCAGTTACCCATCTCTTCCCCAATTCACACCCACCCTCAGTATCTAGTCTTTCCCATTTCTTGTAAGAAGGGACTTTCCCTACATCATATCATGAGTTTCCATGTCATGCATTTTCCTATCATATATCTTCCTTGAAAAAGACCTCGTCAGAATGTTTATATTTTGTCCCTCCAAATATACTTTATATTCCCTAAGCCTTATTCTCGGTGTGTAAATATAAACTTTTGGTAGTGGAAGGACTTTGCCTATTTCTGTAAAACCTGAATTTCAAGATGAACATTTTACCATTCACACAAACTACATTCTAATTTTAAAGTCAAAGTGAAGCAAAGAGCTGTTTATTCTTGACTATCTGCCCTATATAGTATGTAATAATTCAAGGATGGAAAAGTAGGAGTTCATAATGGAATTTTATTTATATGTAATAAAAAATTGAAATATTTTTTATTTATATGTAAAAAAATACTGAAAAGTTTAGAAAAAATTTCTTTGTGATATATACACTGGGGTTTTGATAGGATGAACCATTTTTCTGGGGTGCTGGTGAGGATTCCACCTCCTTTCCAACTTCATATACTGCTGATGGAAACGTAAAATGGAACCGACACTCTCAAGAACAATTTGATGGTTTCTTAAAAAGTTAAACAGACATTTATCATATCCAGCCATTTCACTCCTAAATATTTACCCAAGGTAAAGAAAAGCTTGAATCCATACAAAGACTAGTATGCAAATATTTATAGCAGCTTTATTTGTAATAGCCCCAAACTTGAAACAACCCATCAACTGGTAAAAGGGTAAAAAAAAAAAAAGGATAAAACTATTGATACATTCAACATAGATGATCTCAAAATAATTATCTAAGTGAAACAAGCCAGGCATAAAACAAACACATACTACATTATTCCATTTATATACAATTCTAGAAAATGCAAACTAATCCCTAGTGACAAAAAGCAGATTAGTGAGTTCCTGATGGGGACAAGGATGGAAGTAGGGAGAGATGGATTACAGAAGGCTATGAGGAACCTTTTGGAATGATGAGGTTAATTTATATATTAGGACCCACAGAATGGAGGCAGTTCCAGTGGTCCTGGCCCATGTCACAAATCTAAACCGAAGTCTGTTTGCAGTTACTACAAATGCCTCACTGTCAAGGAAACCTGACACACGTCAATCACAATCCTCCAGCTCAACTTCGGTTAGTCTATTTTACTCAGAAAATAGGACCTACTAGTCCTGTAAGGAAATCCTCACTTCTAGCCAGTCGTGCCCTGTTTCTCCATGCCTCTTCTAATGCTCTTTAAAACTGACTCGTACCCAAAATCCTTCCAGAAGAGTGTGCCATTGCTTGTGAGGCACTGTATTCCCGAATCCATGGACCGTTTCCCCTTGAAGAAAGGACATTATTTTAGTTTTGTAATTTGACAAGAAGTAATGAGTTATTCATTATTTTAACTGTGGTGAAAGCTTACAGGTATATACGTGCATTAAAACTCATATAATTGTGCTCTTTTACACAGGTTATTGTACCTCAATTATAGTTTGATAAAACTATATTAAAAAAAGGAAAACATATATACTCACATGAAACATGTCCTATGCTTATAGAATGCAATAGGAATAATTCCTTTTATTGCACCAGTCACTTAACTTTCATAATATTTCATTTATTTTAATCCACATACATTTTAGGGTTCTCTCCTAGTCATTTGTACTCTCTGTGTGGCATGTATCTTCACTGGTCAAGGTTATGATGAAATTAATTTTCCTGTGGTAAGACTATGTAAAAATTTCAAATTGCGTGTACATCCCGGTTTTGTGGAATTTCTGACAGACCAACTCTAGAAGTTCCCCTCCCTCAAAACTACTGATGTAAAATGTGGTTAACAGATACAACCATCTCTTCACTTGAATCCCTCCAGATGCAGAGGTGATGCCTCCATCAAATGTCTTGGATTTTTCACCCATTTCTAGCTAAACGCTTAAAAAGACTCAATAGAACTGCCCTGTTTTGGGAGAATGTAGCATTGTGTCCTTTTTTTCACAGTATATGTGTACACAAATATTTTGACCATTATTATCTAATTGTGGGGTCAGTTTTCCCAGAACAGTGGTGCCATTGACTACTTCGTCTAATTAGAAAGCATGTGGGAAATTGTAACCTATACAAAGGTGATCTTTTGAGCATGTGGTCCTAAATATCATGGTCTTAATTCTTTGTATTTGATTCTTAAATTCTACTGGAATTACACAAACTCTGTTAGTTGAGACTAATATTTTTATACAGAGTCTGACACATTGTGAGTGTTTCATAAATCTTAGATAATCCGGTGACAATAAATAATTGCCGTTTTCAAGGTAGTGCGGTTGTTTTGCCAAGGGCAAACTGAGTCTTTCAAGCAGAAGTCAATTATGCCTGCCTTCTTGTAGGTGCAATTTTCCCCTCACCCACTGAGCCCTTAGGGTATAATTCAGAAGAGGTTTTGTACCCAAAATGAGTGATGGTCTTTAACAACTGTAATAGTTGGTACTGTTTGCCAGAAGTGTCCTCCACCTTTCATTTGATCTCAGCCACACGCATCATATGCATTTGCTGGGTTTTCTAGGATGATTTTTAGGTTGAAATGTTAGTGAATGAGAAAAGAAGTGCTCAGCAAGCCGAGTTTAGAGTCAGTGCTGGGTGTCTTTTTTTGTTTGTTTTAATTAATTTTATCTTTTATTTTTGAGGCACTGTCTTTTATTTTATAAATGGCCACTGCATATTTGAAACACATTGCATTGATCAACTTTTCCCAAACAGTGCTATGCAGAGCACTAGACGTTCATGATTTATTAATAGGTGGTTGGTTAAAAAAAATTAGAGTGTCTCATTAAATAAATTTGTTAACTGTGTGTTAAACAAAGTTGAACAGATTCCTCTGCAGCAGGATTTCTCAGAACCTTTCGTATGTCACTGAATTTTTAATCTCTAAGATAAACATATAGTACACAATATTGGCTAAACATATTTGATCACAGCACCTTTTTTTTAAATTCAAAAATACCTAATTTTCATCTTGCAGAACATGAACACACTTTGAAATTAATTTGGAGATATCTCTCTGTATATGTTCCTTTTCACATATATTTTAATTGCAAATCAAAACAGGAGAAATCTGAAAAATGACTATAAATTTAGCAAGAATAGCCTTGTCTCTATACTTATATATCTATAAAATACATACGTATGTTAAATATTGTAACACATGTATTATTCAAAATGACATATATGTGTGCATTATGGCTTTTTAAATATTAAAATAAATAATCTCCTGTCATGAATTATACCTCTCCCATTTTCCTCTGCAGTGTTCACTAAAGAACGTCTAAAATTTTGTACTACAAGATTAGTAGGAAATTTCTATCAAAGTGCTCCTCTTCATCCTCGCCTTCCCCTCCTCTTCCTCAAAAAACAAAAAAGAAAAGAAAAGAGAAGAAGAGCTCATATCTACTGCCGCAATGCCAAATATGAAGTGTTTTGCTGTGGCTTCTAATTTTATTTGATACACTTAGAATTTTTTCTGGCTTTTCTTGGCAAACATTATAGCAAAGTTAATTTGGGAATGTGATATCTGGAGGGTCTAAGAAATGACTGACTTCTAGAGAGATAAAGGGACTTATTCAATAACATATATTTAAGTTGGGGCAATTGAGAGTGAAGTTTGTGTTCTTTCTTTCTTTTTGCTTTTTTAAAAAATTTCCTTCCTTTTAGAAAAAAAAAATTAAGTAAGATCTGTGCCCAGCATGGGGCTTGAACTCATACCCCTGAGATCAGGAGTCATACGCTCGCTCTGCTGACTGAGCTAGCCAGGTGACCCAATGTTTGTGTTTTTTTTTTTTTTTTAACGATTTTATTTATTTATTTGACAGAGGTAGACAGCCAGCGAGAGAGGGAACACAAGCAGGGGGAGTGGGAGAGGAAGAAGCAGGCTCATAGCGGAGGAGCCTGATGTGGGGTTCGATTCCATAGCGCCGGGATCACGCCCTGAGCCGAAGGCAGACGCTTAACCGCTGTGCCACCCAGGCGCCCCCCAATGTTTGTGTTTTTTAACTTACTGTCCAATAGTTTTCCTGTCATGCTACACTGGCCAATGTGTTTATGAAGGAAGGTAATCTGATCGGTAAGCTTCAAATTTTTCAGGGATGTAGAATGATATGAAAAAAATCCACGAGAGGAGAAGTTGAGAAAAGCTGAATAAATTAGCTAGGTTTACATTTTGAGTAAACCAGGAACACTAGATGTGTGCACACAGTTTCTGGTGAGAAAGTGTAGGTGGTTCAGGTCAACTACCGGTAAATCCACTCAAAACTCCCAGTACCTTTACATGGGTCCTCGTTACAGGCTTCCTGACTAAACAATGACATTAGGATTGTTGATTTCATTATCATCCTTCTCATTACCCATACTGTCATCACTGCGAGGAAGAATGCCTACTTTTATTGTTTTTTAAAAGATTTTAAAGATTAATTTATTTATTTGAGAGAGAGTGCGAGGGAGAGGGAGGGAGAGTCCCAACCAGGCTTCCCGCTGAGCACAGAGCCCTACACAGGGCTCAGTCTCCAGACCCTGAGATCACGAACTGAGCTGAAACCAAGAGTCGGTTGCTTAACTAACTGCACCACCCAGGCACCCCAGAATGGCTACTTTTTTGTATTGTTTTTTTCTAATTGCTTACAAAGACACAGGAATAATTTCTACAATATTTTGAGCTCATGTTTGAGATGAATGTTGAACATCTTCCTTCTTTTCAATGCATTTTTCTGCTCCCTTTCACTTTTCCTTAATAATAATGTAAACCTTTATAATTAGCTATTCATAAAAATTCCTTCATTATAAAGAAAAAACATTATTCATAAAGCAAAACTTCCAAAGGGAAGACTGTGATCAATGGTTGATGTATTCTTAAATATTCTAGGAATGTGTCAGATTACTAAATATTTAACTAAGATTTCTCCTTTCCACCCCAGATTCAAAGCATTTCAAGTGTCCCTATGTTTTTGATTAGGTGAAAGTTATTCAAATATTATTTTACCTTTGATTCTAGTGACCATTCATTCTTTATGAGCTTGATCCTGTGCTGGATTCTGGGACACCACTCATAAATTCTGCTTACTAGGCTGGTCATTCCTCAGTCAGCCTTGCAAGGATTTTCTTTCTCTACCTGACACTCAACATTTGAGATTTCCTAGGGTTCTGCTGTCAGGCTTGTGTCCTTTCCCTCAGCTCTCAGGGTGAATGTAAGATAAATCATCACCACATGAGTATGTTAAAGGAAACCGTGCGTTTCAGCTCCCTCTATATGTCCATCTCCTTGACGTTCTCTTTCTAATCCTGGCCAGGCATGTGCTCTCCTCAAAAAGCTGGAATCCTCTCTCCTACTTTCCATGT
Source organism: Ailuropoda melanoleuca (assembly GCF_002007445.2). NCBI lineage: Eukaryota > Metazoa > Chordata > Mammalia > Carnivora > Ursidae > Ailuropoda > Ailuropoda melanoleuca. The sequence goes on along the minus strand of NC_048228.1, from coordinate 19,454,150 downwards.
TCTGTCATTTATGAGTCCTAAAATTCTACTTCCTAAGCATCTCTTTATTCCATTCTTTGATCTCCTTATTTCAGACCTTTGTCATTTCCTACCTTGAATATTGAAATAATCTCTATTTTCCTAATTACCCGGCTAGTCCCTTTCTGGGGCACTTTGGACCTTGTCTGTTTATAACCATTCTGTGTCCGTAAAGTCCAAACCCCTGGGCAGGACATAAATCCCTGTTGTGATTGGGCCCTTGTCCACCTTTTCTGCCTCATCTCCTCCCACTCTGTCTGAGTCTGACAGATTTGCTCTGGGGAAACTATTCACAATACATCAAATTATCTCTTTCTCTTGGGCCTCTGTGGTTCTGTACAAACTCCTTCATCCATCTGAAGTGCCTTTGCCTCTTTGTCTTTGGGAGACACCTATCTACCCTTCAGGTGACCCTCTTCTGTCCAGTTGTCTCCATGATCCCACTCCTGTAGCATGCATTTACTGAGTTTTTTATGGGATGTATTGCATTATATTTTAGTGGTTTTAGTAACCTGTGTGTTTTATTTGCATATGGAAATCTTATCTTGCAGTTCTTTGTACCCTAAATTAAAATTGCAACATAAAAGATAAAATGACTAGGAATAAACAAAATGAGGAATGTATAGTCTTTTATGAAAAAGTTTTTTATATATTCCCAAGGTCTCGGAAGAAGACATGCACAAATAGAAAGGCACGTCATGAGCACCTGGGTGGCTCAGTTGGTTAAGCATCTGCCTTCAGCTTGGGTCATGATCTCAGGGTCCTGGGATCCAGCCCCACATCTGGCTCCCCACTCAGTGGGGAGTCTCCTTCTTCCTTCCCTCTGCTCCTCCTCCTGCTTGTGTGTTCTCTGTCTCTCAAATAAATGCATAAAATCTTTAAAAAAAAAAAAAAAGAAAGGCACATCATGTTTTCACATAGGAAAATTCAGTATCATAAACATTTTTCCTAAGCTAATCTATATATTTAACAGGCCTCCAAAAATATTACTGGTTTTTTTCTTCATTTTTTTGAGCTTGACAAATTGAATCTAACATTCAAATGAAAAATAAAGAATCAAAAATTGACCAAAAATTTCTGGAAAAGGAGAATAATATGTTAGGGGAAGATGATTAGCCTGGATATTTCAAATATTTTAAAATATTATATTAGATATTTACAATATTAGATATTTAAAAATATTATACCACTATAAAACATAGAACATGGTATTGGAATAGAAAAAGATACAAACCAATGGAAGGGAATAGAAGGTCTAGAAATAGATGGGGATACATATGAGGATTGAGTATATGATTAAGGTAGTGCCTCAAGTCTTTAGAGACCAATAATTGCTATACAGACTATGATCAATTTTGAAAAAATAATCTTATATAACACCACAATAAATAGCAATGAATTAAAGATTTAAATGTGAAGAATGAAAGCATAAAAGAAATACTTCAATAAGCCATAGGAAAATCTTTTTATAAAATTAGAGTAGGGAAAAGCTTTCTAACTCTATGACATAAAAACAATAAGCCATAAGAGAGAAATTTGATAAATTGATAACTACATGTAAATAATTTCTGCATGCAAAGATTACCGTAAATAAAATTCAAGAAATAATCCCCAAATCAGGGGAAAACATGTGTAACTCATATTACAGACATAGGGCTAAAGACCTATGAACAAATAAAGATAGGTAAAATAAACGAAGAAATAGTTAACAGAAAAGGAAAGGAAATATAAATGTCTCTTCAACATAAGAAAAAAAGCATAACTTTACTCACAGGAGTAATAATACACATTGAAACACATTGTGATACCATTTATTATCTTTCAGATTAATAAATATGAAAACAGTTCGTGTTACAAGATGTGGGAAAACAATATTTTCTTTTAGATTGTTGGTTTGGAGTGTAAATGGGTACAAATTTTATAGAGGGAAATTTCATAATACCTATCAAAATTACAAATCCAACGATTTGATCCAGCAATTCTGTGTGTAAGGATTTAATTCACAGATATATCTGGGACTGTGTTAAGGTATTTCCTATTTTAAAATGTAAGTAAATTTTTAACATAAAAATTAAATGAACTTTTGTTTAAGAAAATCACCATTTCACCATCTTTTGGTCTAGGTTCTCCCCACGTTTTGTTTCAAGCATACAGGCCTTTGTCATGAATCCACTGTGAACCTGACAAATACATTTCTCTACAAACTACATACGTTAAAAATGCTAACAATTAGTAGAAAATTTAGAAGGAAAATGTTTACTCTTCGTATCTTCTATTTTGAAATGGAAATTCTAACATTTTATTTAGCCTGAGAAAGTAAATGGTCTTAAAAAATTACTGATGCAACATACATTGGTTATACACCATGCATTGCTTTTCCAGAACACTTACACTTTTAAAAAAGAACAATTATGTATTTTAGGATAGACGTTTTGATCAAACATTGTTCACTTATTTTAACTTATAAAAAATAAAAAATATAAGTAATATATGGAGTTACTTGACTTGATGGTTTTGTGGAGATGTTAGTATAAATATTTGACCTTCATCTTGGCCTCTGGGGAGCAGAGTAAGCATTAAGCTTTTCAGAATGGAGTTCTCACACATATGGCTACATGCTATGCTGTCCTGGAGAGGCAGGTGGCTAAGTCTGGCCCTAGCCATAGAGTCCCCAAAGATTTACTTTTCCCTGACAGCTACACAGAGAAACTGTGTATAATCAATAGTTCCATTATAGGATACCCAGAGTACCATGTGCCTAAATGGGTAGGGATGTCTTTTTTCCCCATGGGCTTCCTTGGGAGTCTTTTATTGTCCCCATCCCAGAAGAAAACTGTTCCTCAGAGAAAGAACTCTGAAAGACTTCGATGTGAGGAAATATGTAGAATCACACTGCATTTGACTGATGACGTGGGTTGCCAAACAGCACATGCATGCTGGATGTATTGAGGCTGAAGGTGTTTGTACCTTGAAGTACATACAGCATAAGATTTAAAAGCAGAAGCAAAGAGATGAAAGCGAATAAGTAAGACAGTGTTACACAAGCACAAGCATAGCTCAAATGAACACCAGCATCGGAGTGGATGGCAAACTAAGTATGAGACAGTACTGTCATGTCGTCGTAATGTGGTAGCAGAAAAAAGATGACGACACAGCCTTTGGGAATCGCGAAGTGCCATTTCTGGAGACTGTGTAAATCCAGCCTAGTGAGTTCGCGCATTCCAGTTCATCTCTTCCGTAGTCTTCCAGTTTCAGGAACAGCATACATTTTCATCTTTGGAGCTGCCTTGATGTGCGGGTTTAATTCTTACGTTTTATAGAGCTATCCTGGCAATATTGTACCCACACCATTCACTTAATAAGTTTTTGCATTTTTTTCTCTGAATGGAATTTTCTTATTTTTCCTTTTAAACTATGTTTTTAATGGAAATAAATGCAGGCTGTGATTTCAGGATTCCTCAATTACACAGGACTCTAACCACTGCATAAAGCATTGTGTGCTACACTTGATTGCATTTTAAAAGCAGCTAACTGGAGTTTATTGTACATCAGTCTTATATTTGTAGTTGGAGAAAAACCTCACATGATCACCATCTGTTTGTTTTTGCAAGACTGACCTTAGAGTTTAGTTTTGATATGCCAATGGAAATGTTATTTTAATTTTAGTTAGGACTGGAGTTTTTAGACAGGAAATTTAATTCTTATACCAGAAAGAATATTTGTGACCTCTGATTATATAAGCCACTTTTAGGCTAAAAATTTGAAAGTCACTTTACAAAAAACAAAATAGAGTAGGTGATATAAGAATTTCAGTTTAATTCATGCTTCTGATGACATTGGGGTCCCTGAAATAGGCCTTTGTTATTGGGGGTCTTAATGTGGAAATACATGTATCCAAATACTATTTGGAGAACATAGGGGGAAGATTATTGACTCAAGGGGTCATTTTCAATTTTGCATCATTCATGGAGTGATTTTGTTATCGGATGTTTCAGACACTCCATTACTTCAAGTAAGCACAGTCCTTGCTGGCAGTCGGCAGATTTGGCTCTGTGATTCTGTGTTGCATGTCTAAGTGGTGAATAGGAGTGATCCCGTCCAGCTGCCCCACAGACCGAGCCTGTTCATTAGGGAAAAGGGCTCAGTGACCAGAGCTAACAAAGACAAGCTGGGGAATAAAGCAAAAAACTTGCAGCTGCTGATCTTCAGCTGCCTCACTGGAGGGGCCTCAGAGAAAGAATTCAATTTGTCCTAACCGGCGTGTTTTAAATGACAATACGGCACACCTGCCCACGGAAGTATACTTGGAGGGCTGTCAGGAACTGGTTCTTCCACCGTGCCTGAGCCTAAGATTTTAAATTATGAACGTGCTGAGATGCAGTGAAAGGAGGACACTGTTCAGTGGAGTTTTTACTTGTTTGCTTTGTTTCTTGGCGCTGCTACTGGAATTAGAGCAAGAGCTAAGTGAGATGGATGTGGTATCCTGCGGGTTCCTCAAAATGATAGCAAATCTCTGCTGTTCTTTGGTTTAAACGTATTCTGGAATTTTTTATTTTTTATTTATTATTTTTATTTTTTATGAGTAAGTCTATGCCCAACGTGTGGGCTCGAACTCGCAGCCCTGAGATCAAGAGTTATGGGTTCCATGGGTTGAGCCAGCCAGGTGCCCAACATCAGTTATTTTTATATTTTGTGGGTTCAGTGTGTGTTTCTTCATTCTCCAGATCCCTTTTTTTGTTGAAGTACCTCCAGATTTAAAACAAAGGGCCCAATTGTTAATCTGGAAAAGGCACAAAAAAAACAAAACAGAGTATGCAAAAAGTCTGCAAACACCAAAAAATTTAAAGGTAGTTCACTTGAAAACATGTCTGGAAGTTGAAGAAAAACATATTGAGAATGTTTTGTGTAAATGTAACTGACATACTTTTCTGTTTCCCAACACCCTGTAGTTCTAGAAACTGCAGGTGGATCAGAGGATGCCTGGTGCATTCTCATGCTCAGGGCTGGACCTCTCCTAAGGATAGAAGGTGTCTTAGGAATGGAGTTAGAATTTTTAGCATTTGGTTGTTTTATGTCCTTTGTAAAGTAGCCCACAGTAACTCACTGTGATAAATCATTTTTGGAAATGCTCAATTGTTCATTGAAGAAATGTTTTGCCTTATTAAAGTACGTATGTACTTCTAATTCTTATCCTCATAAATGAACCCAAATATTTGTTAGGGTCCCTGTTTTCCAAGGCATCATTGTTAGGAGAAATTACACACACATGCGCACGTACGCACACACACCCTGCTATGCTTGTGGTACAATATGGCAGCACTTTGGGTTGGGAATTAGACAGAAGAACAAATAACATAATAATTCACACATGATGGAGGCAAAAGAAGAAATGTGGAACCTCTACCTGGGGTTTACTTTTATCTTTCACTTTTATTTTGCCTGCTTGCTCTTTTTGGAAGAGCTGTTCTGTGTGATCTTGACTGAAGAAATTCTTGATAGCAGGAAGATTGTACTTTTTGTAATGATAAGTGCTTTGAGAGACATGTTTGGTGTAATGTGAACCAGTTCAGTCACTAATATACTGATCACTTAAAAGTTGTTCCCTCTATTACATGTTTCTCACAGAAAATTTCAAACACAAAGATAAGCCCCAAAGGGGGAGGAAACCACTCCTACCTACTTCTGCCAAATTATTAAATTGGGTCTTTTTTCATCTTTTAATGTATACATATTTACAAAAACTCACTTGTTTACTCATTTATTCATTCAACAAATATATGCTGAGCACAGACTAGGTGCCTGACATTGTGCTAGATACTGTGAACACTTCAGTTCACAAGTGTNTCATTCAACAAATATATGCTGAGCACAGACTAGGTGCCTGACATTGTGCTAGATACTGTGAACACTTCAGTTAACAANACACTTCAGTTCACAAGTGTGACAAATAAGGTCTCTGCCCTGGCACTAGTTGGGGGAGATAGTCACTGGATATGCAAGTGAAAAAACAAATGAGTTCATCATTGGTTGTGATAACTGCTATGAGGGAAATAAAAAAGCACATGAGATGGAGAGTAAATCCAGGCGTCCTTTTTAGATGTGGTAGATGGGAACCAACTCTAGGAGGAGATTTGTAAATTCAGACCTGAAGGATGAGAAGGAAAAAACTATGTTAAGAGTCAGGGAGAGAATATTTCAGGTAGAGAGGACACTGGATGTGTACACAGTGTCCTGTGTCCTGCCCTTTTCCACTAAATATAAATATCCACAATTCTTTATAGACAACTCTTGTGGTGATATTTTAGAATTCAGAATTTTTTTTTTAAGTAGGCTGGGCATGGAGCCCGATGTGGGGCTTGAACTCAGGACCCTGAGATCAAGACCTGAGCTGAGATCAAGAGTCAGACGCTTAACTGACTGAGCCACCCAGGTGCCCCTAGAATTCAGAATTTTTTGAACTTTTGAAATATTATGGTTAAGTTCATTTATTTGATAACGTTTTCAGCAGTGTCTGGAGCGGCACCCTGTAATCAAACACATGAATATTTCTGCAGTGAAGCGGGAGAATAATCACACTGTGTGAGGTAAATAAATCCTCTGAATAGTCTCACTTCCAATTAGGTTTTGGTGTCAAATGAGTTCTAGTGAGATTGAGTTTCTCTGCCAGAGAAGTTATATATAAACTTTTGATTTTTTGCACTTTTTATGTTTCAAGATCATAGGTAAGGGGGATTGTGAAATATTTCATATATAAAACACCATAATTAATGCCACATTTTTATATATTTAGACTGTCCCCACTTAAATTATTTGTTATTTTAGCCTGCTTGAATGAACATTCTTCTAGCTGTGTCTTTGTACACATTACTGATGATTTTCTTAGGAAGCACCGAATTGTTATATAAGGGATGTACAAAAAAATTTTATGCATATTTTTATATAGATTTGATATTTTAAAGTTACTTACCAAAACTGGGGACCTCTCAAAAGGGCTTCCTGATTCTGTAGGTTAGCTGAGAGTAATTATTTTCATAACATCAAACCCCTGGCTCAAATTTAATAACTTTTAAAGGCAGTGACAACGACAATAAAGCATATCTTTGCTTCTGGTTGGTTTTCACCTTAATTCCTTTTCACTCCTCTTCTCCATTTGTAATAGAAACCATATATGTAGAGAGATTGGATTATTAACCACTAAAATGTTGCCACTCGGGAGGGGAGAATGTATTTGGTTTATTTTCTGTGTCAAAACAGAATGATTCAGGATCTGTGCTTACAGAGAAGTATCCTTCATTTAATTATAGAAGCATGGGTCATATTTGCCAGATTTCTGGGCTGTCATTGTCTTCTCTGAGCCTTCATAGATCTGATCATGCCTCCGACCTTCCTGATTAAGATCAGCCTCAGGATAACTCCAGAATTCAGTCTTCAGATCTTATTCTGCTCAGAATGTGACAGATCCTTCCCTTCAAAGCCGTAATTCAACAGTCCCTCACATCAGTTCTGACTTAAGCATGTGTGATATCAAGGCCACACTTCTGCTATGCACCCTTATAATGAATCATACCCTCTTTTTCAATAGTACCTGTGGTTTTTTAAGTGTGATGCCAGTTCTGATGAGAGCTTTAGAATGAAAATGTCAAATTGTTGCTGTTTGTTGTTGCAAATGTAATTTATCATCTCTGTTAATTCACTATGAAAGAATATACAATTTGTCTGAAAAGCATGTAAACTTCAGCTACTACAATATGAAATTCAAGGATTCTGCCATTATTTATATATATATACTCCAAGGGCCAAATGAAATCCTTCTTTACTTACTACTATGTACAATACACTTTTCTACGTGTTTATTGTATACCTACAGGATGTGTTCAAGACCCAGGTGCATTATTTATTAACTTGCTGTTCCGTTGGATCTCACAGGCCTCTCAAGCATAGATGTCTATCACTGAGATCTGAATATTTTAAAAATTGGAATGTCAACATTATTCTTCTTGGAATAAATGAAGGGACTGTGGGTGTGAGTTGTGGCTGGTTGCTAAGAATATCTAATCAGGTTGCATTGCTATAGCAACAGTGTTGCTAGGACTTTAAAGTTCCCTTGCAATCAGTTGGAATTCATAAGTGAAAGACATTGTTTATCTCGGTGGTATTTTAAAGTGATCCTAGCCAGCATAAGGCAGGAATCCCATACTTCGGAAAGGAATGGTACCCCCGATGAACTGTACTCTAGTTTGTGATGAGTTCAGACTATCTAACCCACAGAAAGAGGGTGGTAATCTAACAGCCTGTTATTTTTTTAAAGTGTTTTGATTTCATAGACACCACCTAATTCAAGGTCATTTCCATCTGACTCTTCCAAGGGCTGATAAAGTGGCCAGACCATCAATCATCACGCACTGATTATTTGAGAGGAAAAGTATCATTTCATATTTCTTTCGTACACCAGAACATTGATGACTCCAAAAATTCTATTAGTGTTCATATTTCTCTCTTTTCCAAAATGAAAATAGCTTTGTTTTTTTCTAATTATAGTTTACATCTTATCTAAAATGAGGACAGTTTAGAAAGCATAAAGCAGATAGTTAAAAATCTCCTAGAGCTAACTACTTTTAACATCTTGTGGTAAAAATCATGTACATCCACAGTTGCTAAATAAGTAGATATAAAACATGTATATGTTTCCTTGGCAGTGTGTTTTTTCCAAGGTAACTTTACACTGGATTTTTAAAATGCTTTAAAACTGCCTTCATGTTTGCCCTATGGTAATTTCGAACACTTTTTTTTCCCCCTTCACAAGTACACTCAAAACATTGAAATTGTCAAGGGGTTAGTCCCAGAGTTGAAAGCCTCTGAGTTTATTAAATATCTGCTCTGTCCTATTCGAAGAGGTATTCAAAATATTTGGTTAAGGATTTTGTTAATCGCCATCTTAATGGAACATAAAACCAGCATTTTTTTCTCGTTTCGGTCACTAAACTTTTAAGTGAGAGAAAGAGATTGTGACTGTTTCATTTCAACTTTTGTAATATAGAATTTGATTCAATTTAAGGAGTTAAAATAAGTACCTATTTTTTAACAGGTTGATCACTGAGGATTGAAAAGCTGGTTTTAGTTTGGCTGAATATGTGGTTGAATGAGGCATGAACTATAAGTAGCATTCTCTGTCATTGTCGCTTCATGGAGACCCAGAAATGAAAATAAAACAGAAAATGTTTGAAGATTTCATAAGATGGCTGGCTAATCAATAAAGACTGAGCTGCTCGTGGACCTAAGAGATAATAATAGTAATTAAATTTTTGAGAAATAAGAATCTGCCAGGCACTGTTACAAAAGTTTCATTAGTAACTCATTTAAGCCTTAGGATACCATATGAAGGTTCTCTTACTTATGAGAACCCAGTAAGATTTCTGTTATTTCCATTCTATAGATAAGAACACCGAGGCAGAGTAAAGTTAAACAACTTCCCAAGGTTACATGGTACTAAGTATCAGAGCCAGAATTCAAAACTGGGAGTTCACTGCCAGAGCCCTCTTAAAACCACTGTACTTTGCTCTTGGGGAAACTGAGTGGCTGTTTAAGCTAAGCTATTCTATTGGATTCACGGCCCATGATTTCATCCACAGTTTTGCTGGTCCAGAAACTTGTCTTTGGGTTTTGTCGGTTTATCCAGGTGTATACTATCTTTAATGGTTTGCTCACAATGAGTCAATGCACAGTGTGTGGATTTATAAACCATTTAAACCAATTGCAAGGGAAGATGCGATTTTTCCAGATACATAGACTAGTCATCTCTGTAGAGTGTACCTCATTTTCTTTGTATAAATCTACTCAGGGAAGCAAGTTACAAATGGGAAAGTTCTGGTGAAAATGGAATTGGAATAAATATTTCTCAAGAGAATTAAGTTTTCATTTTCATTGTGTCTGATTTTCTTTAATTCTAGAAATATATGATGTCAAGGAAAAAAAGGCGGGTGGGGGGGGATCATGCTCTTTCTCTTTACAGTAGGACTGATGAAACTATCCAATTGGTATTAACTGGTTGTTCTTCAGGTGTTTAGCTTCCCTTTTGTTATGATAAAAGACGATTTCTTCCTTTGCTGACGACTTGAAGAGGTTAAGGCGGTATTGCAAAGTGGTTAAGGAGCATGACTTTTGCAGGCCAACAGACTGGATTCAGTCCTGACTTTGCCACTTAGTAGCTGTGTGCCTCTGGGGAAGCTACTTCTCCAAGCCTTAGTTAGCTCATCTTTATAAATAGAAATAATAAATAACTATTTGTTATAGATTGAATGTGTCCCCCTTCCACCCAGATTCATTTGTTGAAAACCTAATGCCCAGGGTGATCGTATTAGGAGGTGGAGGCTTTGGGAGGTGATTGGGCCCTCGTGGATAGGATTAATGCCCTTATTAAAGACATCTCAGGGCGCTCCCCTGTCTCTTCTGCCACGTGGGGGTGCAGTGAGAAGTCTGCAACCTGAAGGAGGCCATGCTGACCCTCTGATCTTGGACTTCCAGCTTCCATAACTGTGAGAAATAAATGTCTGTTACTTATAAGCCACTAGTCTGTGGTATTTTATTGTAGCAGGCTGAAGGGACTAAGACATTCTCTTAAAGTTACTGTACAGATTAAATGACAAAAATGTATGAGAAGTGCTCAGTACTATGTCAGTCACATGATGCTCTTAAGCCAATACTCTGGCCATATTGATTGGATTGGGGTGATATATCTGTAAATGGGGATCATATAACATTTTTTCTATTGTTTATGGAGCAGGTTTAAAGAAATTGTTAGAAATAGCCCTAGCACCTAATAATGTGTAACTTTTGGCAAATCCCTAACCTCTCTTAAGCCTTAATTTCCTCCTATTTTGAGAAGATATAAAAATACCTAATTTTCAAGGTTGTGATAAAGTTTAAGGATAAGATGAGAAGAGACCTAGCTCAGAGCCCTAAATAAATGCTAATGACTTTTTTTAAAAATAACATGACTAGTTGAAATTTTAAAAGGTCTTACTTTCCTTTTTTTTTAATTTTTAAAAAGATTTTATTTATTTATTTGATGGGGAGAGAGAGAGAGAGAGAGAGACAGTGACAGAAGGAACACAGCAGGGGGAGTGGGAGAGGGAGCCTGATGTCTGGCTCGATCCCAGGACCCCGGGAAAAAGGTCTTACTTTCCTAATCATATGTCCACATTTTGAGAACATCTAACCTGTAGCTCTCTATGCACTGTTTATTGCATTTTTAGTTGGCGTAAATGTTATGATTTAATATATTCATGAAATCATTCATATTATTATTATTAGTTGTTGTTTTTTTGCTGCCTATAGTTTTGCTTCTTTTAGTTCTATTCCACCAAAAATGAAAAATATATGGGTTGTTAGATCACATTGAATCATGTTCCATTTTCTGTGCAAACTATGTGGTCTAATGATTATTGTTTTGTTGGGTGCCGTTTCACAAAAGATATTTAGAAATACCATGAAAACCTGACAGATTTTGAATTCCTAGTTAGGTATGTTTTCTTTTGTCCATCATGTTTTTTACTTTCATGAATTTTTGTCTGTTTATTTCCAAGAGGATTGAAGACAATTCAGCATAAATTTAAAAAGTCTTGCTCAAGGTTGGAGGATTAGCGTCTTGTGCATTTGGGGAGACAGGCAAGTAATGAGATGATGATGTGGTCTTTAGAAGTCAGTATTAGCAAAACACAAACTTTTTCAGGGAAAAAAAGATATAGAAGCATTCAAGAGAATCATCAGAGAAAATTCTTATCAGATAGCTTTTTTCTTTTCAAATTCTCTGGTAGATGACAGGTGTCCTATCATTGAGGGCAATTAGGAGAAGTCATGTGGCCTTAGAGAGATAGAAGCCTCATCTGATGTGTGGCCCAGAGAATCTTTTATGGACATTTTTAATGTGCAGGAAGCACTAATTCTGGTAGGTTCTTCACCCATCAGATTTCTGCTCAGCTCATAGCTCATGTGCCAGATAGTGATGCAAGACAGTTTTGATGGAATGGTAAAATTGTCACTCTGTTTTTGACAACAGTCCTTTTCTTTGTCAGTCTCTGCTGTCTCTTCTTTGCTCTGGCATGCTTTCCCCCAGGTCTCACCTTCTTTGCTGGGCTGCCATCTTGGTCCTGCAAAGGGCTAAAATGCTAAGGAAGGCATTAGTTGTTAATGTTATACCTCCTTTCACCTCTTGTGGCAAGGGCTGTGACATATCTTCCCCACCATAGGATTTGTGCTTTTTACAAGGGTTGCCTTTAAGACCCAAAGGAGTGGAAAATTAGAGAAAAGGAAAATGGGTCCAGGAAGCAGTGAGGAAAGAATTCTGGTTTTTTAGTGACTACCTACAACATTCTTCCAGAGAGGCTAGCTGTGTAGAGACTGTGTGAAAATAGTGAGGATGGGCAGGTTCAAAGAGCCTAGTTTTGTTACTGTCATCCCCTGCCCTGTTGAGTCTGAGGCTCAGAGGAGTGTGGATTGTCTCTGATTGCCCAACTCGTATCAGCTTGGAGGGCCAGGGGGCCAGGTCTCCATACCCTCAGCCTGATTCCTGTCTGTAGCAGGTGAAGGAGAATTACCATTAGCATTCTCTACTGTTCTCTTCTCTTTTTTTCTAAGCAGGTATAGAAATGTGGCACACAATTCTTAGAAATATGGCACACAATTTCTGAAAATTTTGTGGGCACCTACAGCAAATAAATAGTAGTTAATTTTTAAGTTAAAAGTGTCTCAAAGGCTTTGTAGCTATTTTTTTTTTTTTACCTTAACATATGCTGCTGGATTGTCTTTTGCAAAAGTTTATCTTCCTGTTTTGTTTAGCTAAATATTAAACTTATTTCATATTCCTTGAGTACATTATACATTATGTCGCTTAAATTTTTCTAAGCACCCATTTCACTTTTAAGAAATGTCTTGGGGGGCACCAGGGTGGCTCAGTTGGTTAATAGGTGTCTGCCTTCAGCTCAGGTCATGATCTCGGGTTCCTGGGATCCAGCCCTGTGTTGGGCTCCCTGCTTTGTGGGGAGTCTGCTTCTCCTTCCCCCTCCCACCCCCCTTGTGCTCTCTCTCTCTATCACTCTCAAATAAATATCTTAAAAAAAAAAGAAAAGAAAAGAAATGTCTTGGGTGTGTGAAAACCTCTAATTTGGTCAGTTTTCTGTTTTGTGAACAATATTGTGGTTGACAATATGAACTCTGCAGAAATAAAAATAGAAAAAAACAAGGGGTGAAGCCTAGTGTGCTGCATGTATGAGCTTCGTAGGTTTTTTTTAAATAAAGTTTTAATTTAAATTCCAGTTAGTGAACATGCAGTGTAATAGTAGTTTCATGTGTGCAGTATAGTGANAGTAGGTTTTTTTTTATAAAGTTTTAATTTAAATTCCAGTTAGTGAACATGCAGTGTAATAGTAGTTTCATGTGTGCAGTATAGTGATTCAATGCTTCCATACGACACCCGGTTCTCATCACAGCAGGTGTACTCCTTAATCCCCATCGCCTATTTCACCCACTCCCCCCACCTCCTACTTGATAACCATCAGTTTGTTCTGTATAGTTAAGAGTCTGTTTCTTGGTTTGTTTGTCTCTCTCTTTTGTTCCCCTTTGCTCATTTGTTTTTCTTTCTTAAAATCCACATATGCGTGAAATCACATGGTATTTTTCTTTCTCTGACTTATTTCACTTAGGATAATACACTCTAGCTCCCTCCATGTCATTGCAAATGGCAAGATTTCATTCTTTTTTATAGCTGAGTAATATTCCATACCACATGTTTTTTATCCATTCATCAATTGATGGACACTTAGGCTGTTTTCATATTTTGACTATTGTAAATAATGCTGCTATAAACATCAGGGTGCATGTGTCCCTTTGATTAGTATNAGGGTGCATGTATCCCTTTGATTAGTATTTTTGTGTTTTTTGGGTAAATACCTAGTAGTAGGCATGGTAGTTTTACTTGTAAAGAGAAAGTTCTGTGAGACTGAAGTCTCTACTTTGGCCTATCATAGAATAACTAAAACTAACATTGCAGAAATAAGAACGGTAACACATTTTCTGAGGACTCTAAAATTTAGTTAATGGACTCTTTCTTAATAAGTATGTTGCAACTATAAATCTTTGAGAAACCCATATTATTTGGGTTCCATCCAAACCTTGGATTTGCATCTCTCATTAACACGAAGATTTTCATAGGGACCTTTAATGCTCCAATTGTTTCAAGTGCACTTGAAAATGGATTAGAAAAACTTGGCTAGTGAAGGTTGAATTTTAGCTGCAGCATGTAGTTTTTATGGAAGCTCCTATTAACTAGATTCTCTGAGCCAATGGTATATGATGCAATGAGAGCCATACCGATTGCTTTAAAAGCTTTTTCTCTCTACCTTTATTTCAGTGTCAAATGACCCATGAGACCTGATCCTCAGATGTTGAAAACATTCATTTTCCAAATAATTGGATGTGGTGGGTGTAAAAGCAAAGGGCTGCTGAGACACTCTTTCTTATGTGGACTTAATGGGATACAAAGAAGAAAAGTTCAAAGTAATATGTGTGAAAACAATGGGAATTTATCACAATTCTTGATGATATTTCCCTTGGAAATAACGAGATGGAATGGTTAGTGCATTAGATTTTTAAAGAGTGCTTTAGTTGTCAGTCAGTCTTATGTCTGTGTGTTCAAGCTGATGAGACCAGTATTCTGTAGCTGGAGGCAACTGGCTGAAATTAATGATATAAAACACAGGCAACTTGACAGCAAGTCATTTTGCAAAGCTAGTGGTTGTGACTCAGAGAAAATTTGAAATTAAGTCTATCTTGGAGTAAGGGCCATACTTTGAGAGATTTTAGTCATTGACCATCAATCAAAACACCAGCTTACAATTAAAATGCATGGTTTTAACTTTGATAGCAAAATCTCTAAGGAATTGTTGTATTAAGAGTCAATGTCACATTCTCCTAGGAGTTGATCGTATTCTCCTAGGAGAAAAGTCTATGTGAATGGAAGATAAATTAAATCATTCTTTACTATTTGACAGCTTACCAGTTCAGAAATTTAGTTTAGGCGTAGGGTCTAAAGGATGCTTTACCAGTTGTCCTAAACATGTAAGTGAGATGATTTTGGGGGGTGCTATCACCAAACCAAAACAAAACTGTAAAGAATATACCAATTCTAGCATCAGCATGCTTTCTCTTGCTGTCATCCTACAGAATCACAGGAGCCTGCGGCTGGGGGGACATTTCTCCAGATTGTCCCTGGCTGTCCCTCTGCCATCAACAGGCAACTGCATCCTTTCCTTTCTTCCTGAAGGGCTAATTTCTGGGTGGCACAATTCTATTCATTTTCCCCATTTCCTTGGGATGTGAATGAGCAGAATTGGGTTGTTGATTCTTGCAAGAATATCAATTTCTTATGTTAATTCTATAATTTTCTGTGATTAGCTATTATTCCTTTCATCTAAGTTGATGCATAAATTCAGGGTGAAGCCAAATCTCCTGAACTATTGGACTTCTCCCCAGATCAACCAGTTTAGGAGAACAATGTGGCCTTCTTATTCCCTAGCAATGATAGGATTTTAAAGCTTTTAATTGAAATTAGCAACTAAAGATGTGTGCACATACTTACATTTAAAGATATATGTACTAATAGACTCTTTACATAAAAGTAGTTAGTGATCTGTCAGTAGATGTTTTTTTTTTAAAATTTTAAACTATCCCCATTAAAAGTATTTTGTCTTTCTCAATAATATCTAGTTAAAAGTTCCCATCAGCTCTGTCACTACACATATAGTGTGAAATAGATACACAGAGAACATGTTAACTTAACCACACTTGTAAATAAACTTGTGAACACACTTTTTGTATCTGAAATTTGCCCTAGATATATGAAAGTCAGTTCTTATAAGGAAAATACTTTCAGATAAATGTATTTATTTGATCTCATATAGCCTTTAATTTTATGGACAGACATAAATCAGGTGAAACAAAACACACACAAAAACACAATATTCCAGAAAAAAAATTGTACTTTTTAATGATTGAGTAAATACAACTATTTTTGTTCATATTAGTATTTAAATTTTTTTGAAAGAATGGATTCAGTGTTAGAAAGTAAGAGGTATGTTATTTATGAACACAGTCTCACAGTCATTTTAAGCCTAAAAATACCTTTGTACATGAGAAAATTATAATGGTATTCAACAAAATTTCAGTACTTCTAAGAATGTGGGTTTGGGCATCATGATGTTGTAGGGAGAGAGCTCCCATTGTTCTGTTTTCTTTCTTTTCTTTCTTTTTTTTTTTAAGGATTTTATTTATTTATTTGAGAGAGAGAGAGAGAGAGAGAGAGAAAACACAGAGGGAGAGTGAGAGGGAGAAGCAGACTCCCTGCTGAGCAGGGAGCCCCACTCGGGCCTCAATTCCAGGACCCTCAGATCATGACCTGAGCCAAAGGCAGATGTTTAACTGACTGAGCTACCCAGGCACCCCTCCATATTTCTGTTTTCTAGCAGAGTTATATCACTACTTTAAAATCTGAAGTAGCTGAACTATTTTTTTTTTTTAAGATTATTTATTTATTTGACAGAGATAGAGACAGCCAGCGAGAGAGGGAACACAAGCAGNCACCCAGGCACCCCTCCATTTTTCTGTTTTCTAGCAGAGTTATATCACTACTTTAAAATCTGAAGTAGCTGAACTATTTTTTTATGTTTCATAAAAATCCAGAAAAGTAGTGAAATGTATTCCTAAATACCACTGAATGTATTTATGTTGTGGGTTTTATTCCTAAACTAAGTGTGCACNCTATTTTTTTATGTTTCATAAAAATCCAGAAAAATAGTGAAATGTATTCCTAAATACCACTGAATGTATTTATGTTGTGGGTTTTATTCCTAAACTAAGTGTGCACTAAGGAGGCATTCCCTATCATCTAATAAATGTAGTGCAACTATGTAGATAACGGAGTGAACTTCAAAGACTGAATGTCGTTTGTTGCATTAAAGATATATTGGTGCTATTACTGTGATTCAGAAGACCTGTGTGGCTGGTTATTCAGTCATTAGATTGATTCCAGCTGTGTCGAATTTTTCTATTTTAATATTTATCATTTAGAAAATGTATATGCAAGACACTTCTCATTTTCACTGTCTTTGATTTTTTTGTTTATATTTTTGACCCCCTGAGCCAAAGAAATGGTTCACTTTTGCTTAGGAGTAGTTTTTTGTTTGTTTGTTTGTTTTTTTATGTTCAGTTAGCCAGCATATAGTACATCATACATTTTTGTTGTAGTGTTGAACGATTCGTTAGCTTATGAGTAGTTTTAATGATATTTCTGGTCTATATTCTACCAAAAGGCAAGGAGGGATTCTTAATGAATTTATTTGAAAAAATGGAGAGAATAACGGAGGAGTTCATTTAGAGGATAAGAATATAAACTCAGGGTATTGCTTTGGGTTAGAGAAATATAAATAACAAATGATTTTTCTTTCTCTTTTACTCTTTTCCGCAGATACCCATTTATTATCAGGCAGGAGCTCTAGCATTAATTAATAAATAATAATGGCATGGAGCATGTTCTTTGGAATGCAGTTCGTGGCTTCTTGCCCAGGACAGCAGAACAGATGTTTCTGCTGAGTTACTGGAATGTGAGAAGCAATGATGTAAAACCCTTCAAATCACAGAGAGTAAAGGGATTTTTTTTTTCTCTTAAATCCCAATGAATAGAAGCTTTAATACACAAAGAGAGAATTCAGAAAGCCCTGTACTCTTTGAGCATAATACTTCTTCCCTTTGCACATTCCCATTATTCCACTAGATTCTTAGTGTGAGATGTTTCGGGGGGGGGGGGTTTGGTCACACAGACTATTCTATTCTCCCATGAACCACTCAGAAACCAGACTGCCCTGGAGTCTCCCTAGGGTGAACACCAGTCAGACCTCTGCAGCCAGAGGGTGGAGAGCAGTGTCAAGTGGAGGGAAGCTTGGGTGTGGCTCTAGTTTGGCCTAAGGGCTCTGGAGCTGAAGAACCTTAGATCCCAGATCTGCCTCTTCTTAGCTCTGGGACCTTGGTCAAGTTACTTAGTATCTCTGTGCCTCATTTTTTTTTTTTTTAAATCAATAGCATGAGGATAAAATAGGATCAATCCTATAGGGTCCTTAACGAGTATTAACAGAAAAGATTTATGTAAAGCAAAATGTCTGGCTCACGGTAAACAGTGAATAAATGACAGCTGTTTTTATGAGGCATTTTATTCCAAAGCATTTTTCAATAGGTTCATTGTATGGAAGATAACATTTATGGTATTGAATGATCTGTTTAAAAACTATACTGGAAAGAAAATCAAGCAGATCCTGGTCAGACGCTACCCAATACCTGCTGTATCATTTAGAAAAGACATTTAACCTCTCTAAACTCAGTTTTCATATCTGAAAAATGGAGGTAATAATGGCTTATATTGATTCTATGCTTATTACATGCTAGGTACTGTGCTAAGTGCTTTAAGATCTTATTTATGTATTTGAGAAAGAGAGCGAGAGGGAGCACAAGCAGGGGGAACAGCAGAGGGAGAGGGAGAAGCAGGCTCCTCGCTGAGCAGGGAGCCTGATGCAGAGCTCAATTCCAGGACGCTGGTATCAGGACCTGAGCCAAAGGCAGACACTTAACCAGCTGAGCCACCCAGGCCCCGTGCTAAGTATGTTAGCTGATTTCATCCTTCTAACAACCTTACTTGATAGGAACTATTAACAACTTTATATAGATGAAGAGACAAGAGAGAAATCTGATTCCATTCATTTAAACAGTTCCTGCTGGGCATCTAATATGTGTCAGACACTTTTTCTTGAAGCTGGAGACGTAGCCATGAACGACATAGACAAAAAGGGCAAAAGCAGGGGACTTTATAGGCCTATGTTCTAATAGGGTGAGTCAACAAAATTTTTAAAGAAGAAAATATAACACATATTGGAGTGATGAGTGCAAAAAAAAATAAGAAAGAAAAAGAAAGCATGAAACATGTGGAATGATTTGTAATTTTAGGTAGGATCACCAGGGATGATCTCATGGCAAAAAGTGAGATTTTGAGGGGAAGAGAAACCTGAAAGGATTGAGGTAGAATTCCAAGCAGAGGAAAGAAGCAAGTGTCTGCATTTTCCAATGCTCCCCTAACGCTGCTATTCTAAACCTACCCACCTCTTTAAGTTCTTGGGAAGATCCAATGAAATAATATGAATAAGATTTATAAATAATAAAGCACTAGATAACAATTATTATTCAAAAGAGTAAGAGAACACTGTGATACAATTTAGTATCAGACAGAGGTCTATTAGATTTTCTCTACTCTTTTTGTTCTTTGAAACTACATTTTCTTTTTTTTTCTTCTTTTTTTTCTGACTTTAAATGATTTTTTATTATATTATGTTAGTCACCTTACAGTACATCCCCGGATTCCGATATAAAGTTCGATGCTCCATTAGTTGCGTATAACACCCAGTGTACCATGCAATACGTGCCCTCCTTAATACTCATCACCAGCCAATCCCATTCCCCCACCCCCCTCCCCTCTGAAGCCCTCCGTTTGTTTCTCATAGTCCATAGTCTCTCATGTGAAACTACATTTTCTAATACAGAAGATGGTGTGAATTCACTTCCTGAGGCAAATCTCCGTAGAAGAAAACACATCGTCTGCCATCCACCGGATATAGATGCATCACTGAATTTCAATAGTTCCTTGTAAAGTTTCAGCATACTTCTCTGCCTGTAATTTTATAAAGCCATCTTGATTTCTCAAAGGAAGGCAGTTTGGGCTATCAGAAATTTCTTTCTCCTCTTGTGATATTAAGGTCAATTAATGCAGCTCTTTCAAAGTGTTTTCAGTCCATTAATCATTAATCACCCATATGATTCAGCCCAACCTGACTCAAAACTAGCACTGAAAACACTTGTGAATTTTAACAGCTTCATGATTCTTGAATGACCCAGCTGAGACCAAGTTAGCCAAAATGACTGACCATTTAGTCCACTGATTAAATCCAGTATATCCTCTCATTTTCCATTGTTGCTTCTTTTTAAGGTAATGCGGCTTTAAGTAAGAATTCTTCCAATATATTTACTGAAGTTTAGGAGTCTGCAATATAAAAAGTATTTACTTATGAGAAACTCATACAATTAAAAGAAGCTTTTCTTTCAGGGCTACAAAACTTTCAGGTCATACAACCCACAGCTTTAAGCTTTGTATTAATTCTGACAATAGTGAGTACTACTTTCAATTAAGCAACTATTGATACCCTAGGAGATGCTTCATGTTTCATTCCTGTTTTTTTTTTTAAATAAACTTTAAATGTATAATATTCACATCAACTTTGTGGTGACATAGCTTCCCCAATGTATGGGAGAAAATGATATGGAGACACTCTGGTGATCGATTCTGAGTTGAGAAAGCATATTCATAGTGGAATCAGGGAAAAATTCCTGACTGGGGCTCCTGAGGAGCAGAGAGCTAAATTTTTTGGATATTTTTTATTTACCTCTCCTGGATTGGATCCCATTTTATCTGTCTTGTATGATTTTTTTTTTTTTAAAGTCAAGAAACATTATCTCGGAGAATAACTTTGCCATCTTTATAAAGAGATGACTTTCTGAAATATATACAAGTATTTGTAATTCATTGGCTGAAACATTTTATTATGTATTTATGGCAACCTCTCTGCTTCCTTATGTGATCGTTTGTTAAATCTGGGTTACATGTCAGTATGTATTAGGTAATTTGAGTCACAGCTTTTGAGGAGCTTGGAATCTAAAGGGAAAGAAAAGACACTTAGATAAAACTGTTTTAAGAATTAACTACGTTTTAAAATATTAACAATAATAACTAAAGTAATGCTTAAACAACATAACACTAAGCTTCTCACTTTGAAGTCAACAGTCCTTGGATAGCTTTCTTATTTTTTCCCATTTCCCTTTTTTTTCTAAACCTTTGGAGCTTCCTAAGTGTTTCACCTGTTTAGGTAATTTTTTATTAATAGGTAAAAACTTTGGGATTCTTTGCTGTCCAGGGTATCCAACGAGTTTTCTTCTACAAAGAATATATGTGTATGCACATGTACGTGTTTGTGTGTATTTTTTCCCTATGGGTAGGGAAAATAGCACAGATTATCAATTTGTACATATAATGTTGCTTATCATATGTATTTGATAACCCACATAAATCTATAGATCAGTATTTATGGCAAATTCAGCATCATTGTTCCCATTATTTATGAAGTGCATATTTACCAGCTTGCAAACTACAGTTTAAGAGGAAAAGCATTATTTCTATTAAATTCTATTCTAGTTCCTCAACCTTAAATTGTACATTTCTTATCTATATTGTATTTGATATTCAGTTCTAAGATAATGGCATTTTCCAACTGGAAGCATACAAGCCCTTCACTTTTCACAGTGACACAAAATGGTTCAGAGATTTATCCAGTGCCTATTACTTGGTAGGCCCAGAATCCTGGTCACATCTGTAGGTGCTTGACCATTGCCAGCAAGTAGGCACAGATTGTATGTGGAATTTTAGCATAGATTGCATCCATTTAGAGCTAAACACGATAAAGAAATTTAAAAACTGAGGCACCTGGGTGGCTCAGTGGGTTAAGCGTCTGCATTTCACTCAGGTCATGATCCTGGAGTCCAGGGATGGAGCCCCACTTCGGGCTCCCTAATCAGCTGGGAGTCTGCTTCTCTTTCTCCCTCTGCTCTGCCCCGTGCTTGTGCGTGCTCTCTCCCTCTCTCACCCACTCTCTCAAATAAATAACTAAAATCTTTAAAAAAATTTTTAAAAACTAACAATATAATTCCTACCTCTTCTGTCAATGTGGCTGACACTAATTCATTTAACCTTGAGGGTGTTAAGGGAGTGGCTTTAGTGTCTAAGAACTGTGGCCTATTTTTAGCAGAAACTTCATATCACCTTTCATTGACTAGATGATGCAATAATAAGTCCTGAAAAATTAGCTAAATTTGCCTCATTATGCTTTTTCCATCCTGATGGGAACAGTGCTGCTGAATTTCAAGAGGTTAGCGTAATTAGTTCAATGAAGCTACAGCAAAAGGGAAGATTTCCCTTTTATTACTTGAATCACACAGAGGCAATAAATGTTAAAACTGATTTTTAAAAAATCTGTACATAGTTCGGGGGGGGTCGAATATTCAAAACTAGTTTAAGTATGGGTGGGAGAGGAAAAGAGGGGTGAGTCAGTCCATTAAATGAGGACCAAAAAATAGAGTGACTCGAGATCACTGCTTACATTTCACACTACTCTGTATTTGAACATGAAGCCCCCTATAGCCCTGCCCCCATCACTCTCTATCACCTCACCTTGTGTTGTCTTTGTATCACCACTGGCCGTATTCTGTTTTCATTTGTTTGTTTCCTGCCTCTGCCCGCTGCACATAAGCTGCTGAGAGTGGGGTCTTTGAGTTGTTCACTGCTAGCACTAAAGCACCTAGCTTCATTCCTGGCACTTAGCAGGTGCTTAATAAATAATTGGGGAAATCAATACATTTCCTTCACAAGAAGATAATTTTGGAAGGCAACAGTGAAGGAAACAGATAAAGCCCCTTCCTTTGTGGAACTTAAAATATTTGCTTTGTATGAAGAGTAGACTCTTATTTTAGTAACTTTATATATATTCTAGCTCATTAACACAGAATGTATGTTCTTACCAGGTTTAAAGAGACCAGGGAATGAGAATAGAAAAAAAAGAATATAGATATAAAGGAATTCTTTAATTTGTTAGCAACATGAAATTATATATTTACCCTCCCTAAGAGCATTCTCCTTCATTGTAGAGGCAAGGTTTAATAATGAACAGTAGATGTTAATGTATTTTACTCTTACTTAAAAATTACCAACATACTAGACATACCCTCAGACAGACACAGGTGACATTAGCCTGTTCCACTTTACCATACCAGATTTCTTTTCCTCTATTAAAATTTTTCTCTCTACTTAAATGTAGTTTGTCAATTTGCCACATAAAAAAACAGTTTTAAAATGATGCAAAAATTTTCCTTGATCTACAAAAACAAACAAATGAGACACTACAAAGAGGGAGGAAAAAAAAAACAACCCAAGACGCTCAAGGGAATGCTCCTAACTGTCCCTGCCAGGAGTTGTGTAACTATAGCAGTAGTCACGTGGCCTGTGCCAGCATGATAATTGTGAAGTATTCCAGGACAAACCATTCTTCTGTAGAGCTTGTACGGTTAACTCTTAGGACATTATGCAAATTTAAATACACCTCCACTTTCCAGCCTTACAAAGAGCATGCAATGAATGCCATGTACAAAGTATTGTTTGAGGCTAGAAAATAGTACAATTCAAGTTATTGATTCTAAATCATTGTTAGTCACAAAATTTCAGGCTCTGTGGTAGTAGTAAAAAGTATGAAGAATGTGTTATTTTTTTTAAAAGATTTTATTTTTTATTTGAGAGAGAGAGAGAGAGAATGAGCAGTGCAGAGGGAAAAGGAGAAGCAGACTCCCCACTGAGCCTGGAGCCCGAAGTGGGACTCAATCCCAGGACCCTGGGATCATGACCTGAGCCAAAGGTAGCTGCCTAACCAACTGAGCCACCCAGGCGCCCCAAAGAATGTAGTATTAAACATGCTAAAGATTAATCTTTTCCAGCATGCATCTTCTTTTAGGTTTTAAACTAAAAGAAATAATTCTTTAAAAAAAAAGGGATTTAAAAAAAAAAAGTAGTCGTAGAGTCACATCAAAATTAAGAGTAAGGTACAGAGATCTCCCATACACCCCCTTATCTTTACATTTATAGTTAATCTAATTGTGTTAATTTTTTTTAAAGATTTTATTTATTTATTTGACAGAGAGAGAGACAGCCAGCAAGAGAGGGAACACAGGCAGGGGGAGTGGGAGAGGAAGAAGCAGGCTCCCAGTGGAGGAGCCTGATGTGGGGCGCGATCCCAGAACTCCAGGATCACGCCCTGAGCCGAAGGCAGACCCTTAAGACTGAGCCACCCAGGCGCCCCTAATTGTGTTAATTTTTGGAAACTATATGTCATATTACTTTTGTATTTCTTGGTTTCTGTAGCATACAATTGATACGCTTGGAATGTTCTCTCATTATTATTCAAAAACTGAGATTCTGAAAGTCATTTTTCCCCCTAATTCTTAATCCATCATCCTTGTAAAAGTACCTCTCATTATACCTTTTTTTTTCTAATTATTTTTCTTTACCCTTTTCTGCCTTCTTCTCCATTTTATCCTAAACGTAGCAACAAGGATCAATCCTTAGATGCCACTCTAATCACATTGTATTATTTTTTTTTTTTAACAAGACAGCATGTATAAAGTAGCTGACTCTATGAACTCCCCCATCCCTCACCCTTCTCAACAAACACCCATGATATAGAATCGTGACCACACAGGAGGTTGCACATGTGGATATTGGCATCCCCCTGGGTATTCTTACATGCTTTACTTCTTTCTTGCCAACCCTCCAACCCTTCCTCACATATTTATTTCCTGACAGGCCCATTTCCGGTTGTATTCTTCACTTTGTCCAAACAAATGTAAATTTCTCTCTCTCTCTCTCTCTTTTTTTTTTTTTTTGGTATCTTTATGGATAATCTCCAGACTCCTGATATATAATGTTTCCTCTATTCAAAACTTTGCTAAAAATTAATCTCTGTGACACTTTCTAAGGCTTCTCTTCGATCATACCTACGTTTCTTCAAAATGAACAAAGATATCTCCTCATGAAGCCGTAATTAGCTTTGTATGTTGTTTCTTGGGTTCTTGTGAATGGTTAATGAGTACCTCCTTCTTTTTCTATGTGAAATCTGTAAATATAAATTGCTAAGGGGACCCAAGGGCTGGGCGGAAGGAAATTATTTTGTGGAAAAGAAGTTTTTGTGAGATGTGGATGTATGGGTGGTATAACTGATAGCTATGTAATTTTAAATAGTGAAAATTATACATAGGTGAACTTATGTAGATGATTTCATCTTTATGTGTGTTCATTTCCTAATTTATAAAATAAGGAGACCAGGGACATGAATTAAAATATGAAAGACAAGTTAAGTAAATAAATGAAGTTGAATAGGCATAAGAAGAATTGCTTGGTTCCTTAGTCACTTTGCACTTTGACATTTGATAGACACAGAGTATGAGATTAATGTCTTAATGAATAACAAAACCCACAGACACAAGTGCTGTGATATATGCAGACTGACACTTGGGACCTGAGATGTGGAAAGTAAATGCCCTCTCTAAAGGGAACTGCTGCAGTTTAGCTCTATTTATTGTTTCCACATAGAGATGTGAGCTCTGTGTTGCCAGAGCTGAGTTTTCAAAAGCAGTAAAAAATCAAGGGTGCCTGTCTGGCTCAGTCTGAAGAGCATGTGACTCTTGAGCTCAGGGCCTTGACTTTGAGCTCCATGTTGTGTGTAGAGAGTCCTTAAATAAATAAAAAACTTTAAAAAATTTTAGAAAAAGTAAGAAATCAGAGTTTTGATATCAGACCAACTGACTGTTTATTTTTAATTTTTAAAAAACGCTTTTTAAAAATTTATTTGCAAGAGGGGGAGAAAGAGAAGGGCCAAGGGGGAGAGAAACCCAAGCAGATTCCATACTGAGTGTGGAGCCTGACACAGGGCTTGATCTCAGCACCCTGAGATCGTGACCTGAGCTGAAACCAAGAGACTGATGCTGAACCTACTGAGCCACTCAGGCGCCCGCTCCTGACTTTTCAAAGTGACTTCCGACAAAACAAAAAACTCTGTGCACCAAACTACATGCAATGAGGCCACATGGTGAAGCCATCTCCAGCCCAAGGACTGCCGTGATCTGTGTCCTAAAAACCAGACTATCTCTAAGATTTCTTCTTGTGCCAGAGAGCTCTGTTCTAAATTCCCTGGGCGGGGGTGGGGGGGGGCAACAACAAAGCACCCCTGCTGAGGATAAATGACAGATAATCAGAAATATATGTATTTTTACATATATATATATATATATATAAAATTAACATATAATGTATTATTTGCTTCGGGGTACAGGTCTGTAATTCATCAGTCTTACACAATGCACACTGCTTATTACAACACATAACCTCCCTAATGTCCATCACCCAGCCATCCCATCCCCCCACCCCCT
The DNA here is from genome assembly GCF_002007445.2 of Ailuropoda melanoleuca. Lineage (NCBI taxonomy): Eukaryota > Metazoa > Chordata > Mammalia > Carnivora > Ursidae > Ailuropoda > Ailuropoda melanoleuca. The sequence goes on along the minus strand of NC_048228.1, from coordinate 19,427,966 downwards.
CCCCTCCACAAATCCTGTTTGATTTCTGAGATTAAGAGTCTCATGATTTGTCTCCCTCTCTGGTTCTGTCTTGTTTCATTTTTTCCTCTCTTCCCCTATGATCCTCTGCGTTGTTTCTTAAATTCCACATATCAGTGAGATCATGTGATATTTGTCTTTCTCTGATTGACTTATTTCACTTAGCATAATACCCTTTAGCTCCAACCCCATTGTTGCAAATGGCAAGAGCTCATTTTTTGATGGCTGCGTAATATTCCATTGTATATATATATGCCATGTCTTCTTTTCCCATTCATCTGTTGATGGCCATCTGGGCTCTTTCTGTAGTTTAGCTATTGTGGACATTGCTGCTATAAACATTGGGGTGCAGGTGCCCTTTTGGATCACTACATTTGTATGTTTGGGGTAAATACCCAGTTGTGCAATTGCTGGGTCATAGGGTAGCTCTAGATAATCAGAAATATATATATTTTTAAAAGATTTTATTTATTTATTCAACAGAGATAGAGACAGCCAGCGAGAGAGGGAACACAAGCAGGGGGAGTGGGAGAGGAAGAAGCAGGCTCATAGCGGAGGAGCCTGATGTGGGGTTCGATTCCAGAACGCCGGGATCACGCCCTGAGCCGAAGGCAGACGCTTAACCGCTGTGCCATCCAGGTGCCCCCAGAAATATTTTTATTAAAACTTTCATTGGATTGAATTTTCATACAGAAATTTGACCTACTGAGGTATTTTCAGTAGACAGAGAACATTGATAACCCTAAAAACAGCCTTTGATAGGAAAGGGCCCAAATGCTAAGCTGTGAAACATAGTCAAATCTGGTTAGAAAAGATCTAATTAGGATAGAAAGAAAAATGACAGAAGTGACTGGAGAGGGTGGGATTATGTCTAGAAGTGTAGAATCAAGGAGAAGGGAGTTATTCATAGTAGTGTACTGTGCTGACTGGCTTTTTGGAGGGAAGAAATAAAATGATTAGTCCAGGGAAGAAGCAATTTGATTTGGCTGAGAGGAGGTTATTGGAAACCTTGGAAACGGTGGCCCTTTGCAGGAATTGGGATGGAAGCCAGATTGGAGAAGGTTAATGGAGTTAGAGGTGAGAAACTGGAAGCTCCAGAGGTATGCCAGTTTTCCAAGAGCTTGGATACAAAGAGGAAAGGGACTGGGATGAGAGTGGAGGAGTCCGTTGCTTTCAGAGAAGACAGTGCATTGAAAATGGGGAGCATCTGTGCTTGCTTGAAGCTTGATGGTGATACACTGTCTTCATTCTCATTGGTGTCTTGGAAAGTAAGTGACTTCTTTTGATTTGCATATCTGGTGACATATATGAACTCCTCTATGGCGTGAATAGTTGAAACATAACATTTCTTCGTAACTTGTGGGTGGAATGATGAATACAATTTTGAATCATTGTTTTAGTATATTCAGCATATATTCAGAAGCTCAATACCTTCACTAACTCACAGGTTGCAGGAGATAATAGTATCTCCCCTATGTGTGAACATCACTCTAGCATATGATAATGTCCCTTGACTCTTGGTCTTAGTTCCTTAAAGGTGAGTTGTACTTTGAGTAATATCATTGTGGGATATGACAACCTGAGCCAAGAGTATTCTGTGGTTATTTTTGCTGACCGTGCAGAACATGATCTCTGACTGTTTACATGCAGCCCTTCTACTGAACTTTGTCCCCTTCCTGAGGTTACCATTACCTGAGCTGAACCACATGCTCATGTCCCCAGGACTCTAGCATATATCAGGTTGTCAAGAGCTGAGGAAGAGCTCATGTCCTTAGATGCCTTTTAGCCATTTTGTTTTATCCTTTTCAATGGTATGGTACACTTCCATTTTCACGAAGTTTAAAATTCCTGCTAGCCTGTTGTTTGATAAAAATTAAACATAAATCTTCTGTTGCAAGGCGAGTAAGAGATAAATAGAAATAGGAGTCTGTCTTTTTGTTGAAATCCCCTGAAAGACAGAAGTTTAGCTTAGATACAGTAGGGGAGACTAGTGGATTTCTTTAGAAATGGTGACTTTGGGTGAAATGATTGATTTCATTGTTTATAGTACACTATGGTGTTGTCATGTAATGTGATGTCATTGTTTTGTTGATGCTACAAATAACAAAATTATGGTGGTATAAAATGTGCATTCCTCTAGTTTGTCCATTTATTTATTTCAAATTTTAAATTTATTTTTTTCTACTCTGGTAAAGCTATTAAAATAGGTGACTGAGAGTCATCCATCCTACAAACACTTATTTAGCACCTTCTATGGATTATGCCCTAGTGGTGATGGTCAACAGTTTGCACCTGTCCTCTTGTATTTAGCAGGAGACATGGCCAATTAAGCAATCGTGATGAAGTGACATGTGCCATGGCCAGGAAATTCAAAATGCTATGAGAGCACAGAGTAGATAGGCAATCGATCTAACAGGATAGGGCTTTCTTAAGAAGTCACCTTTGGAATAAGACCCGACAGAGTCATAAGAGGGAGCCAAACGAAGGATTGATTCTGAACAGAGGGAAAGGCAGGTGGTACTGTCCAAGAGGTAAGTCAGGGCATAGCAAGTCAGAAAAATGGAGAGAACATTTGTTAACTCCCTTTCATCCAACAGACAGATGTATTAAGCACCTATTAATGTGCCAGGCACTGTATTAGGCAGTGGGAGTTATAACATGTGAAGTGACTATCTTTATGGTGTTTATTACGCAAGCAGGAAGTAACTTAGCATTAATACACTAACAAATAATTGCAGGACATTGTGTAAGTGTCAGAATAGAGACATGTACAAAGGGTGCAGTAGCACAAAGGAGAAATAATCAATTATGTTGGGAGTCTTGAAAGAAGGCTGGAGATTTATTTTACAGCAACCCACATGTAAGGGGGTCTTCTGTTAAGCTTTTACTTAGGGCCTTAATTCAGAACTTAACCTTGTGCCGCCAAGCACCTATTGCCAAACAATATGTTTGCTTTGCAGCAGATTTCAGAATAAAAAACCTAGAAAAAGTGAGAAGAATGATGCCTGTGGAATGTCTATGCATTCTATTCAGGGCAAAGGAAAACATGCATTGTTTCCATGATGGAGAAAAACAATTTGCTAACTGGAAGGTTGTAAGAGATACTTCAGAGGCCATCTATTTCCATTATAATTTGCTTTATATGAACGCAATATGCACAGTCTCCTCAGATAGGTGTTTGAAGTACTCAGTCAGCACAAGTGCTGTGTATTAATGTACACTGATATCTTGGAATGAACATATTACTTTGTGTTCTGTTAGTGCAACTCAGCTTCTGAAGGCTTGTTCATACCTGGTATCAGCACAGTTGAGTGAATTTAGAAGATGAAAATAAAAACCTGGATTCAGAATAATTGGAAAAACTCTAGGCACTTTTAACATATGAAAGTAGATTATATATTACTTGTGATTTTTCCTAGAAAAATAATATTTTAAGAAAGCAAAATTATTCTAAAGCAAGGACTTTCATGATACAATGGGGTTTGGGGATTTTTAAAAAGATAATGCAAATGAACATGGCAGAAGTTTCTCTAAAATAAAATGGACCTTTGGAGCTTCCAAGACCATAGTCATCCGTGGGTCTGAGGCTCCATGAGTTGGAGTGATCTGCTCAGAATTACACACCCGCAAGGAGAACTTGACCTGTGCATCTCCCCTTCTTCTTGCCTGTGATTTTCTCAGTACCTCCATGCCTCAGGATGGCAAGCTTATCTTGACAGCCCAAATACCTTCCTTCAAAATTCCCTGGTAAATTAAGGAGGTAGAGTTATGGAGGATGCCTGTTGACTTATTCTTTTTTTTTTTTTTTTAAAGATTTTATTTATTTATTTGACAGAGATAGAGACAGCCAGCGAGAGGGAACACAAGCGGGGGGAGTGGGAGAGGAAGCAGCAGGCTCATAGAGGAAGAGCCTGATGTGGGCCTCGATCCCGTAACGCCGGGATCACGCCCTGAGCCGAAGGCAGACGCTTAACCGCTGTGCCACCCAGGCGCCCCCTGTTGACTTATTCTTAAGTTATAAGTGAGAGAAATAACAAAGCATAGATACCTTATCACTTGCTTAATAGGTCACTTGATTTTACATGATTTCCTCATTGTTCTATTTGAACTTGAAATGTGGTATCTGGTTTACTTTTTGGTTTACCTGCTGCTGAGGTACACTTTTTAAGTGAAAGTAAATAATGATATTTATTACCTAGGATAAAATATGCATATTAAAAATAGTATCTAGTGTGCTATGTGAATTATAAGTATCAAAAGGCAACAGGGTGATGGTGTATAGATGGGTAATTTTGCAAACAAAGCATGTAGAACTGAAAATTAGAAGGGTATTCTTTATATCTTAGTAAAAAAAATAAATCAGATAACTTATTAGAGAAGGGGCCAGCCATCCAGAGAGTGGAAAGTCTTATATTTGACTCACTTGACAGTTTTCTAAACAGAGTGGTCAGCTCTAGCCTGGCTGAACTGTTGACAAGAGAAGAGAGCCTGAAGCAAGAACCTATTCAGTTCTCCATAGCTCAGGTCTCTTCTTATGAGATGTCAAATAATGGGGCTGGGTTTGAGGTCACTTGATTTAATATCTTTAAAGATGACCTGGAAAAAAGAATCTAGAATATGTCTGTCAGATTTGTACTTGATGCTTAAATTAGGTGAAACCCCAAAGGATAGAAATAAAAATTCAAAAAGTTTTGCAAACAGAATAAAAATTATATACAGAGAAGTATGGTGCCCTTTATAGTGCAAATACAGGATCGGATTCAGCATGAGAAATGAAAGACCAGGGGGGAAAAATCTGGAAAAAAGCTAAATACAAGATAGCAATACACTGCCATTGTTTAAAAATGTCTGCACCATGCTGACTGTGGTTCTTATTAATTCCATGTTTGTACATGGCCAAGGTGCTTTAAGAACTAAGAAGTAAAACTCAAGAGTGTTCAAATGTACTCCAAATGATAGAAAAGAAAGAAAAAGGAGGTCACACATGAGTACAGGTTTAAGAAAATAGAATGGTTCTATTCAGAAAATTGAAAAAAAAAAGGATAAGTTACAACATTAGTCATATAGGTGCTTTTAAGTACAGGAAGGGAATTTTTTTGGGGGGGGTGAGGGGGAGATCGATCCTTTCCTTTTTATACTGACATGAACAGAAAATAGGTTCAGTGAAAGCAAAAAGACATTTTGGTGACTATCAGAGTAATAAATATTGGAAGAGGCAAAGAGAATAGTGAAATTACTGTCCTGGAAAGCTTGACTGAGATAATGAATGGTTGTTTTTCCTTAAAATTTGAGATATTTACTTGCTTGAAAAATACTTAGCAGATGACTTGAACTGTCTTGTCTGCCAACTCTGTGACTGTAATTTGAAGTTTGCCAAAAAGTCTTTAAAATAAATTGTAAATTTTAATTAAAATAAATGAAAGGAGGAGTTAGGTAACATTATTATTTTTGAAACTCCTCTAGAGATGCATTAGAAAAAAATCTTAATTTTATAATTAATTTATTATTTGGCTCAAAATTTCTCTTTATTTCATCTTGTTTGAAGATATTTATCTTTCTCTGAACTATCCATTCATCTTGCCTTGGATTTATTTATTTAAAGGGAGAGAGAATGCCCTGGGGACTGTTGCAGAATAATGGGCAGATGGGCTGATTTCTTGCTTATTAGTAAGCTGGAATGGTTTGACTATAAACTTCTTCCTAAGGGATAGGAGCCACTTAGAATGAGGCTTACTCAATCATGGAAATATAATTAAAGATAAAGATACTATTTTATCTCTCCCATCCTCCACCTTATTTCTATTTTTTGGTATTCTGGTTTGACTTGTGACTTCGTGTTATCCCTGATGAAGCCTTAAGTAGACCAGTGGTTTGTTCTTTTGTTCTTTTGTCATCAGAGTTGGACAGATGTAACTGTGGGATTCAGCAGGAGGTAGCTAAGAGAAGCCTCTCATTAAAGAAGAATTGGGAAATCCCACCTGAACACCCCACCTCCCATTATTTAGAACATGGGGAACACATGATGAATAAAACAGTGCAATTCTTAATATCAAATGCAAGAGTATGTAAAAACTGCTGTACACCTACATGTGCTTTCTTCCGTATTTTTTTCTTTTCTAAAACAAAACATTTATATTTACCGAAGTTAGGCACAGCATGTTTTGAGGTAGTCACAGTGAGATGTAATTACTATGTGATCAAGTTGTAGTTTAACTCTTCTGGAGCCCAACAGAGTACTTTGGAAATAAGGAACTTCTGAAACTGAAGCATCCCAAACACCCATGGCAAGAATGTTAGTGCTATCACACATAAATCAAAGCAGGATTTTTTATTCTAATTAATAGTTCTATTTACCATACTACTTGTTGGCTGCATAATTTGGAAATATATACAGCTTACATTGTGTGTCTGCAGTTTTTGGAGGGAGAAAAGCATAGAATGTTTCGAATTCCTCTCTTTCTTTTTTTTTTTTTCTTCTCTTTTCCCAATTGGTTTCTATATATGGAAAACCTGTTGTTCATGAATTAGTCCCAGACCTGGACACAACCTGTGTGGAGAGTCAAGGCCACGGGTTAACTGTGAGGAATGTGAAACAGTAGAAATGGGAACTGGAGAGTCTGCATTGCAGCCCCCTCTCTACCACCAACTGGGGTTTGCCGTGGTTAGTAACCTGTCCAAGCCACAGGTTTTCTCCCATTTAAAACAGGAGAACCTCTTCATAGAGGTTATGGTGCACACTAAGGACAATAGTCTAGGTAAAGTCACCTTTGCATGTGAAGTCTACAGTACCAGTTTGATTTCTCATTGGGGAACTGACGTCCATTTTCCCTGTGAGCATAAGAGGGATTCCAGAGCAATGAGATATCAGTCCTTTTCGTCTTTGAGTCTTTTTTCTATTGCCAACTCTTCTTTATTCCCACCTTCATCTTAGCAGTGAGTCAGGCTGTGACATAACTAAGAAATGTTGCCCAAAGTAGCTTCTTCTGTTTTCCAGAGTCAGTGATACTAGGAGAGTATCTTTCCTAAGAGTCAGCTTGGAGAGGAGGAAGGCACTCTCTTATAATTAAATAAATCTCACTTGTATTATATTATCCAAAGAGACAGTCACCTTATAGTGTTTTCTGATAGGACAGTGTTCCTAGGCTGAATGAGAATACTCAAATACTTGTAGATATATCCTTTCTGAAAACATCTACTGTCAGCTAAATCCATGAAAACAATGAGTTCCTCCAGAAGAACCAAATTTTGGAAAGAGTTTTAGAAAAGGGTCCAGTTGACATTCACTATACCACAAAACAGCTTCTAGTATCAGGAAAAGCATAGGCTTGCACACTAGTGGAATCACAAATACTGCTCTATTTGCCCACATGGGCCATTTAAATTAGATAACACTTTCCTGTGATTGGAAAACCACTTATTATCTGGAATTAAGAAACGTGATAGAGATCCAAGGAACATCTCATGGCCACCACTATAACACAGTTTAACTGTGCTAACCTCACAGTTAACATCATAATCTTGTATTACATAAGGTAAGAATGATGGAATATATACCAGAATTACAGGTTCACTGAAGAACCTTGGAGATCATACCTGTAGTTTACCTTTCTAAAAATAAAACACAGAGATTCAGGTGACTTGCCAGCTGTTGTAATCGTGGTCCATGCAGGAATGGGATTCTTGTGTCCTGACTACTTATCCTATAGAGCAGACCAAAAACTCATGGTCTATAATGGCATGATATGGAAAACAGTTCTCTTTAGGGAATTAAATATAAAAACATAGAGAAATACTTTAAAAAACAAAACTCCACATGAAATGTCACTTTGTGTTATTATCATATGCTTTTATTAAATGTTTGAAGAAAAGGGATTTCTTTCTCTAATAATTTTAACTGACAATTTGAAAAAGAAGTTTATGGATTCGATTTCAAGTTTGGTCAGATGGAAGTTGTCATCTTCATCCAGCATTATCAAGAAGCCCAGCCAGGTATGTGACTCTTTATGTTCAAAAGCAAGTTAAGTGGGTATTTTCCATTTGTTGTAGGAGGCTAGGTTCTGAGACAGACAGCAATGTAGGGACATTCTTACTGCCCATGTGTTACTAGCACTTGATCCCTGTATTGACAGCCTCCAGTAGTCACCTGCCTTAATTCTCTCTCCTACATTGTCTCTTTCCTGTACCTCGGATACCTGATTCGTCGGAGTTCAGGAAAAGCTGTCTTAATGATCCTGAAGAATGTGTCTTGGCTTGCTGGCTGAACCTCTACTGCCAGCCAAGTCTCCAGACCTAGCTGGTAGACGTGGGGAACCATCTCTTTTCCTGCTTGTTCTGTTTTTCTGTGAGTGTGCTGTCATAGTAAATTAACTGGCAGAATGGAATGGATAATTTTCTAAGAGTTACCAAAAAAGTTCAAGAGGAAGAGGCTCTAACACTTAAGACTCAGGTTGAATGGTGGAACGGGAAAACCTTGAAGATGGGGTAAATTTGAAGATGAAAATTATAACAACAGAAGGAATAAAGATTAATTTTAATTATGTTACAAATATTCTTTGGGTCGGCCAAGAAGAGGAATCTCCACTGTTTGTATTTTTGTTTAACTTATTACCGGATGGAGTTTTCCAGTTAAGCTAATAATAACTGAATAGTCTTGATTTAACTGTAATCTATTCAATTGATCAAGAAATATGCACTGCCTGCTGTGTGACCAGTACTACCAGAAAGAAGTATTGATGAGAAAAGACTGCAGCCAATATAAAGGAATCTCCTGAGGGTGGTTTTAACCTTCGTAGGTTAAAGAGAAGGCAGAACAGAGTTTTCAAAGGGAAGAGAATGCTCTTTCATGCATACCCTTGGGGGTAAGAATCGTGTCTTAATTGTGTATCTCTAGAATGGAGAAGAGAAACTGGCACTGAGCAAGTGTACAATAATGTTTGATGAAGGAGTATTGAGTCTTTCTGGGCAAATATAGAGAATGAGTAAATTACTTGATTCTTTTTCACCTAACGAAATCCCTCTCTCCACTTTTCCCCACTACCATGATGAGGAAGTGCATTTGGAATCTCTAGTGGAATATGAATTTCATTTTCCTAAAGAAGAAATGTTTAAAATGACAGTTTAGATATAACTAAAACTGTTCTGGGGAGCACGAGGAATTTTGTTGGTTATCCAGGAATACATCAAGTCATATCTACCATACTTTCTGGGGCCAAATGTGTTCAAAATTGGAAACACAGCCATTTTTCTAAGTTAGGTTCATATCCACCTGTTTTTAAAAGTTTTATTTAAATTCTAGTTAGTTAACACACAGTATAATATTAGTTTCAGGTGTACAGTATAGTGATTCCGCAGTTCCATACAACAGCCAGTGCTCATCACAAGTACACTTCTTAATCCCCATCCCCTATTTAACCCATACCTCACCCAACTCCCTTCTGGTAACCATCAGCCTGTTTCTTGGTTTGCCGCTCTCTCTCTTTTTTTGTTTTCCTTTGCTCATTTGTTTTGTTTCTTAAATTCCACATATGAGCGAAATCATATGGTATTTTTCTTTCTCTGACTGGTATTTATAGTAGCATTATTTACAATAGCCAAATTATGGAAACAGCTGAAGTGTTCACTGATTGATGAATGGATAAAGAAGATGTGGTGTATGTATACATATATACAGAATGGAATATTATTCAGCCATGAAAAACAATGAAATCTTGCCATTTGCAATGACATGGATGGAGCTGGAGAGTATTATGCTAAGCAAAATAAGTCAGCCCACTTGATTTTTTAAAATGGCTCTTCTGTTGTTCTAGATGCTATGAGTTGGTGGAGGAAACAACATACCAATAGTGGCTTTCATCCAGGATGAAAAGATACTTATCAAAGGATATATATGTATATAGTGTGTGTGTGTGTGTGTGTCTTGGATTTATCAATGGTTATTTTATTTGATGTTACAAAGCATTTAGTTGGGCATACAAGACAGATGCATATTCAGGGGCGCCTGGGTGGCACAGCGGTTGGGCGTCTGCCTTCGGCTCAGGGCGTGATCCCGGTGTTGTGGGATCGAGCCACATCAGGCTCCTCCGCTATGAGCCTGCTTCTTCCTCTCCCACTCCCCCTGCTTGTGTTCCCTCTCTCACTGGCTGTCTCGCTTTCTGTCAAATAAATAAATAAAATCTTAAAAAAAAAAAAAGAAGACAGATGCATATTCAGCAGTTAACTAGTTTGTGTGATTAATGCAGAGAGGTGGTGTAGTGATCTTGAGAGAAGGAAAGTTTAATGTAGTTTGTTGTTAGAAAAAGTTTCACGGTCAGGGTGCTGGTTGGCACAGTCAGTTAAACTTCCGACTCCTGGTTTCGGCCCAGGTCTGATCCCAGGGTCGTGAGATTGGGCTCCTCACTCAGCCCGAGTGTGCTTGGGTTTCTCTCTCCCTCTTCCCTCTGTCCTACCCCACTGTGCATGCTCACTCTCTCTCTCTAAAATAAATAAGTCTAAAAAAAAAAAAAAAGAAAAAGCTCCATGGTCAATTTGGGACTTGAGGTGGGTAGATTTTAGGGAGAACGAAAAAGTAAGAGTAGGTCTTTTTTTTTTTAATCTGGGAAGTTTTTACTGACCCACCACGACAGGATCTGATGCTCCTCCTAGAAGCTCTGGTAACATTTACTTAATAAAAATCTGATCACAGGGTGCCTGGGTAGCTCAGTTGGTTGAACCTCTGACTATTGTTTCAATTCAAGTCACGATCTCATGGTTGTAGGATGGAACCTCGTGTTGGGCCCTGCGTCCAGTGGGGAGTCTGCTTGGGATTCTCTCTCTCCATCTCCCTCTGCCCTTCGCCCCACTCTGCCCCTCAAAATAAATAAATAAATCTTTAAAAAATCTGATCACATTATATTTTACCTATCTGCTTTTATAGGCCACCTTGGAAACAGGAATGTGTAAATGAATTTGAGCAATAATTGGAGGTGTTTGAATTTATTCTGAGGACATTGAAGATGAGAAAAAAAGGTTTTATGAAGAATAAAAGTGCAATGGTCTGGAGGTCAGATTTGAGGAGGAAACTTGAAGGTGATGAGACAGCAAATCCTGTTGATTTAAAATAGTTCAGATAGGAGAGAAAAAGAGGTGGTTCCCAGGTGATAGGAATAGAATGAAAGGAAGACATAAGATGTATTTCCAAAGTAGAAACAAAAAGTTTTATTTCCTGGGTATGAGAGGCTGGAAGGAGAGAAGGGAAAAGTGACTACAGTTTCAAGCCTACTAGACACTTTTTTATTTCTGTCCAAACTGGTGGGTAAAACTCCACCACTTGTACTAGTGCCAGAGTTGTTTTCCGGGTCTAAATAATTTGTGTCATAAGTGTTAGCATTTCTGTTTTCCTCATTTTCCAACTTCGTATGTTGATCTTGAGAAAAGTTAGGTTCTTTAGTCTCATTTGTTTTCTGGTGGAAAAAAAGAAAAGACAATTGAAAAATGAAGACAGCTACATTATATTCTGCTTAATACTGTATCACTGGCCATTACATCTGCTCATTAAATTGTCTTTGAGTCATTTTTTTCCCTTTAAACCGTAGGTTCATAGATTCACGGAGTTTTAGCAGTGAAAAAAAAAAGATGTAGAAAACTATCTTGGAGAAAAATAACAGAGTGATCACACTTTGGGAGAGATACAGAAAATGAAGCCCAGGTGAAATATATGGTTTGTTGTGAACAAATGACAGTTAATGACAGCATGGGGATTAAAACCTACCTGTACTGACTTTCAAACTATTGCTCCTTATTGTATGCCATAGTGATTCTGGCAAAAGTACAGATAATGTGTGAAATCTTCTAAATGATATAACTAAGCTGTTAAAACTTACTGCACAGACATATATGTACGACTGCAGAGAATTTGCAGGAAATCTTGCTTAGTTCCCATTTAAATTTAGACTGTCACGAAGGGCAATTTGGCATTTATCTCTTCAACTGTAGGATAACCTGTATTTTTTGAGACTTCCTGTTGAAGAGAGAATTTTTTGTGGGTTTCTTACATTTCTGTACATCTTGCATGCAGAGGCACTGACTGTCTTTGTTCCAGACTATTTTTTCAAGGATGTTGGTACAGCAAACAGCCTTGGAAGATAGAGAAGCAAAGATCAGGCTTGCTTACTATCCAGTATAATAAAGATAATGGGCTCCGTCTGGAGCAAAGTACAGATAAGCTTCCTGCCTACTATAAGAGATTCAGGATTCCTAAAGTCAGGGCTCCGGTTCTCTGTTCGACCCACTGAGTATGCAAGCACCCATCCGGACCATACCCATCCAGACTGTATCTCAATTCTGTGAGAATTGGGAGTAAGGAAAACTGATATGAGTATGCTGATGCCCCTGCTTTGTGCTGTGCTGTGAGTAATAAAGTTTTTTTGTCTCTGACCCGGGAGTCTCATATTTTCTGGCAGTATCCATAAAAATATAACAGGCTAACTCGTTAGCTTGTAAGTAGGATCTCAGGTCCTTCACAGTTCTTGACATTTTCTAGGTGTAGAGGTTTATGGGATCAGGAAAAATCTGATAACTGGCTAGGTATAAATGACATTTGAAATGTTGTATATCAGTTTTTACTCAGTCAGACTCCTAGAATTTTAGATAGAACAGCTTAAGATCCAAGTGTGCTATTGACACCCTGGGGCTCACTGATAGGATTTGTGAAGTAATGCTTGCTCTCACCTGTTACAAACCAGATAGCGTTGAGTATTGTTGTTGTATTCTAAATGCTTTTGTATATTGATAGTCGGAAAAAAGTTATTTTGGGGAAAATTATGTAGGATAAGCTGGCAAACACATGTAGTAATTTGTATAGAGAGTCCATGAGACCAAAATGAATGGCTTGACTATACTTTGGTTCCTAAATTTTGCCTGTGTGACTGTAAGAACTTCCTGGAGGAAGACCCTTCTTCCCACTTGAATTTGGAAATTCCTTTGCAGATCCGATTATTACCATATTAGCAAGGACCCAAACAGTTTGCTCTTGGGAGCTAGGCAGACTGAATAATTAAAATGGACATTGGCTGTTTTAGTTTTGCTTCTAAAGTAGAAACACCAAATATGAGGCTTACACAGAAGAGGACATCATGAAGATTGAATGACAAAGGGAACCCATCAGATACATAGGCTTTGTTAAGGCCCAGAACAAAATACCAACATTTACACAAATCGGTACTAAAGACTAAATTTGGGACTGCAGGAGCACCTGGGTGGCTCAGCCGTTAAGCATTTGCCTTTGGCTCAGGTCATGATCCCAGGGTCCTGGGATCGAGCCCCGCATCGGGCTCCCTGCTTGGCGGGAAGCCTGCTTCTCCCTCTCCCACTCCCCTTGCTTGTGTTCCCTCTCTTGCTGTCTCCCTCTGTCAAATAAATAAAATCTTATAAATAAATAAATACATAAATAAATAAATAAATAAATTTGGGACTGCAGTAACTGTGTGGTTAACAAGTTAATAATCTTGCTTCCACTCTAATGTATGTTTAACAGTTTTCCTGGTATTGGGTTTAAAGCTAACAATGAATATGATTGCACTGCGTGTCTCTTTTTTAGACATTAGTTCAAGTTAGTTCTAACCTATAATATACTTTTATTTCCTTTGTAAGCTTTTTTAGATCATTTTTTTGTACAGTGGAATTTGTGATTGTTTTAAGGTAATAGTGATGTTGTATGAAAGGATAGAATGGGTGCAAGAGTGGGTGAGAGGCCAAGGGGAATGCAAGCAGAGTGAGAGTAAAGAGAAAAGTGCAGAAGGAGCTATACTTCGGATATAGAGTACTTCCTGTGCATGTGTTAGACACAGCGCTCACGTTCAGAAGATATGATACATGAAGCTTATCTTCAGAGGTCAACAGAGACTTTGCTTTGAGAGGAAATAGTAGATTTTGACCTAGTAATATGTCGTTAACTATTCCAAAAATTAACATTGATAACCTTGTTTATAGGAAAAAAAGCATGCAGAACAGTGCATTTCTAGCTAGCAGAGTCTGCTCATTTGGGAAAAGACCTTGTGTTTATAGTATGCAAAGTCAGCCCTTATACTCTTCATCTCCCTCATGGCCCACTTTACTTGCTAGCCGTCTGTGGCAGATTACATTTTCCAAGATGGATCCCATCCCATATGTTCTTCAATGTGACCTGTCCACTCTCATCAAGAGGTGAAGTCCATTTCGTTACTACTTCAATCTGGGTGGGCCCAGCAGCTGCCTGGACCAATAGAATATGGCAGAGCCCTTAACTGGCCTGGTGCTTCCTACTTCCTGCCTCCTCAAACCCAGTTGTCATGGAAGAATACAAACACTTTGACACCACCAAACTGTAAGAAGCCCCAAGCATATGGAGAGGCTCTAGAAAATGAAATGCCACATAAAGAGAGAGGCCAAGGAGCACCAAGGAACCAGATAGGCGAGTGAGGATGCCAATGTGGAACCGGATCCTCCAGCCCCAGCTGCCTTAGTTGACACCCCATGAATCAAAATGAATAAGTCTGTTGAGTCTTTCCCAAATCCCTGGCCCACAAGTTTGTGAGCAAAATAAAATTATTCTTCTAAGGCACTTAGTTTATGAGGTAGTTTGTAACAGTAATAAATATTTAGAATACCATCAGTCTTGACTAAATGGCAGTTAGAAGTTAGAGAGTACTAACAGATAACAAACTCTTTATTTTGACCTTTTAAAAGATGTTTGTTTGTTTGTTTAAAGTGGGAGAAATAGGGGCATTTGACTATCTCCATTGGTAGAGGATGCGACTCTTGATCTCAGGGTTGTGAGTTCAAGCTCTATTTTGGCTGTGGAGCCTACTTAAAAAAAGTGACAGAAACAGTAGTGGTCACTCATTAATAATTTATTCACAGGAATGATAAGACAGCATACTGACTTCATTGGTCATCGGTCTTGTCTGATTATATCCATTTGTTTAAAGGCTTGCTGAAGCTTTCCTATTCATATTTTCATTGCTTTTCTCTCATTCTTGAGATTCTTTGGCAAACAGCAACATTGTGAGAAATCAAGCTCATCTACCCATTAGTCCTCCTTTGCTTTCTCCTACTGTGATTCAGGTTTACAGCAAACCTTCACCTAAACTTGGGATAATGTGCAACATTAAAAAAAAAAAAAGGTTGTTTTGTCTTATTCAGCTCTCTGCTTCTAATGCCTGAAATATTTCTGCCTGGTGTATAATGAATTGTATAGTTTTTTTCCCCCATTCTGGGAACAACTGGGCAATCACTGGGCCTGTGTGTTTGCTGAGGAGGGAGGGCTTCTTGAAGCTCATTTTGGTGGTGAGACACTCCATTAGAAGACATCTATACTGTTTTAGGAATGAGAAAACTTGGAATTTTATTCAAACTGTTGCTAAGTGTAGGTACAGCCTTGAGCAAGTAACATAACTTAGTTGGGCTCCAATTTTCTTAATTGTTGAAAGTGAGGAGCTAGATGTCATGGTCTCTAAGTTACCTTCTACATCGTGATCTTTTGTGTTTTTGTCACTTCCATTACCACCGTGGTTACACATCTTTTAAAATATGATTTTACATGTATATAAAACCTAAATGTGAAGTCTCTGGATAATTTTTGGGTTCAGAATTTATCAATGGACACATGCTCTCTCTTCATAGTTAAAAGAAACAAAAACATTTGCCATAACTTATTTCTAAGCTTGTTTAAGATTTAAAATGTTTACAGTAATAAAGTTAAGTTGCACTAGAAAAATATATCTGTCAAGGACACAGCCTACCCCAATGTGCCATTCATTTGCATCTACAGGGAAACCCAATTATAACAGCTATTTTCAAGAACTAATATCACTGGAGACTGAGCAGAGCTACCCTGTAGTAGAGCAAGCAGGTAACAGCACGTCCTAAAAAACTGACCTAGACAGGAACATGTACATGGTGAGCTCACCCACATTTTGTTATTCTTCTGTGGAATAGTACATTTGATCTAAAATATTGTTGCTAATGTTTATGTAAAGTGAGATTATAATTAATCACTATGCTAATTTTAATAATTTTGTGCCTCAGGTGGATTGAGATGCTAAAATTGTATGTCATGGGTTCCAAAAGCTCTCTTTTTTAGGTTGAACGTGGTACATTTTGCAAGCAAATACCTCTTTGGTAAATGTTATGTAAGACTGGCATAATGTGAAAGAAGCAGGTCCCTAATCACTTGTTGCTGCTGCTTTAAGATCTATCTCAATGAGACATTTGTAGAGCTGCCTCCAATCCAGGCCAGGACGCATACCATATTTACATGAGAAACATGGGTCCTTCTTGCTAATCATTCCTTGAGGGAGTGGACCAGTTTCTCTCTGGTCTGTTATACCTAATACAAGAGCTGATGGCTCCTTAATTTCAAATAATAGTAGGTAAGATTTGACATAGGCTTTTCAAGCCCACCTGTATGTAAAGGCTGCTCGGTGAGGCGGCATGATCCTGGTCTTCCCTATACTACTAACTAGTTCTAGAGCCTTGGGAGCAATCTCTAATCTTTCTGAATTTTGTTCCCTGATATGTTAAATGAAATGGGTTTCAAAAATTTTTCTTTGAGGTCTCTTCCCAGTACAAGACTTTGATGAAGATGAAATCTCTTTCCCTTGCTGTTTAGGCAGGAGGCCTCCCCATTGCAGTCTTCTTGCTTCTTACTTTCTCCTAGGGCTTATGAATGAAACCCTATTAATGGTGACAGACTGACTAGTGTGTCTATCCACTCTGTCACCATCTTTTTATCTCCCAGACTGCTGATAGAGCTTTTTAAACACATCTCTTCACATCCATTCTCTGTTCGGCTCCCACACAGTAGTTCTTTACAAAGAATACTCTAAAACAAAAACAAAAACACCAAGTCTTATGATTTTACTCCTCCCCTTAAACCATGAGAAATGGTTTCATGTGGCTTTTCAGTCTGAATCCCAAGCCCTTAACTGGATTCTCTGCTCTTTAGTCCCTCCCTACACCTCTGCCATTTCACATGCCAGCCTCACCCTTTTACTTTGCAGCAGCCTGGAGTTGTCCCACAGAACACTGAGGTGGTGGCTTAGTGAATATGAATACTTTGTTGTGGTATAAATTTGCTGGGCTAAGCACAATGAATATATACTTTTACCAAAGGACTTGGTGATATCAGACTGAGGGAAGTTGCTGGGTATGGCTTCTTAAGTGTTCCTAGTTCTTCATGGGAGATGTGCTCAGTTTTGCGGTCATGGAATTTTTTATCTTCAGAGTGAGGATTGGTTTTCTATCTCTAAATACATTCCCTGAAACTATAGAGATGATATGTTGTATGGTTGCAAAATCTGCCTTTTCTGGCTATATCACCTGGTTTTAACATCCATAAGCTAACAGGGCCATCTTGCTACATGGTTCATGAATTGTATAATAATGATTAGACATCACGCATGGATACTTGGAACAA
Organism: Ailuropoda melanoleuca; assembly: GCF_002007445.2. NCBI lineage: Eukaryota > Metazoa > Chordata > Mammalia > Carnivora > Ursidae > Ailuropoda > Ailuropoda melanoleuca. The sequence goes on along the minus strand of NC_048228.1, from coordinate 19,410,517 downwards.
TATCAGTGTATGGAGAGGAACACTTGGGGATACTTTAAGGCCTAGGGTGAAGTCACTGCTGCAAACCTGCCTATGGACTGTTGTACAACCACATGGGCCCTGTCTCAGTTCTGCCAATGCCATGTTCTTTCCATTCTTCCCAAACCCACCTTACACCTTCTTTTCCACTTTGATAGTGTTTACTCATCATTTAAATCCTTTCAGTATGAGAGTCACTTCCTCTCAGAAGTGTGTCCTGTTCTTTCAGGAGGTTGGATATCTCTGTTTTATGCTTCCAAAATGCACTTAGCATCCCCTATAAATAGAGTCCTTGCACTTCTAGTTCAATGATTGTCCCACTTTTATTTTTTATTTTTTATTTTTATTTATTTATTTTTTTTATTTGACAGAGATAGAGACAGCCAGCAAGAGAGGGAACACAAGCAGGGGGAGTGGGAGAGGAAGAAGCAGGCTCATAGCAGAAGAGCCTGATGTGGGGCTCAATCCCAGAACACTGGGATCACGCCCTGAGCCGAAGGCAGACGCTTAACCGCTGTGCCACCCAGGTGCCCCTGTCCCACTTTTAGATTGTAAGCTCTTTAAAGGCAAAGATTATCTAATTTATGCTAATGCTTCAACATTAAGCACAAGGCCTGATGTATAGTCGTCAATCACCCAATAAAATATGTTGCATGACTAAAGGAATAAATGAACAATGAAAGGGGAAGTCATAGATGAGAAGAAGAAGTGGATCACAAGAGGAAGTTCTTCCTGCTGATGCTGATGGTGGAACTGCAAAGAGCTGGGAAGGGAAAATGAGGAGGTCTCCTGCCTGGCCCATGAGCCTGACTTCAGCTTGCAAGGAGGTATAACTATTAGAATCCGCCCAGGATTCCTATGGAAGAGAGACTGTATTTAATAAGACCTGTGCAGAACACCTGGCAATTCAGGAAAGGCACCAGAAGAGAGCAGCCCTGAGGCCTGGAAGTAGATCTGAGCCCAACAGTATCTATACCCCAACACATACGAAGACTTTTTATGGTGAACTTTGAGAAACTATGTTTTTCCTTTGTTTGCTATCTTTCCTTCGTATTTTCCTCCATCAATAACAAAAGTATCAAAAAGGAAAGAGAAAGAAGAATCTTTAGAGAACCTGAGAAGCTCTGTGTTTGCTGATAAGATAGGCAAGCATTCTATGTTTTCTTTTCTTTTCAAAGATTTTATTTATTTATTTATTTGAGAGAGAGAGAGACAGCCAGGGAGAGGGAACACAGGCAGTGGGAGTGGGAGAGGAAGAAGCAGGCTCCCAGTGGAGGAGCCTGATGTGGGGCTCGATCCCAGGACTCCTTGATCATGCCCTGAGCTGAAGGCAGATGCTTAACTACTGAGCCACCCAGGCACCCCAGCATTCAATGTTTTCATCCTCAGTGGATCAGAAGCAATGACATCTGGAAATAGGAAAAGAAACACAGAATTTATCCAGGAAAAGAGATAGGAGACAAAGGAGAGTGGACCAAAGCCGCTTTGAGATTGTGATCCCATGGGACCTATTAGGTGTTCCTTTCTCTTCCCCACCCCTAATCATTAATATTTTTCTCTTCATCTCTTCTGATTCCCCTCTAATTACTCGTGGTCCTTTTTTTCATCAGAGTAGCTCTTTTGCTCCTGGACATAGGATCCATTTCCAATGGCTATAGGCTTTGATGCACTGAGAGTATCGTTCATATGACAGGCAACCCAAAATAGAAGTGTAGCTACATAATCCCTGGAAAACATAAGTAGGCATGGTTAGGTACCATAGGCTAACTGTTGTAACAAGCAACACTGTAATCTCGGTGACAAAATACTCATGAGAAAGAGTTACTCGGGTCTACAGAGGGTCCACGGAAGAGGGAATAGGAAGAAGAGAGAGGCTCTGCTCCACACAGTGAATCAGAGACTCAGGCTTGTTTTGACTTGTTGCTCTTCCACCTTCTAGGTTATGTCTTCCTCTGTGTTCAGCCACGAGATGGATAAAGAGAGAAGATCACTCATGGGAGGGTTGTATTAGCTAGACCTGAAAGTGGCATACACTACCACCTTTTCTACGGGCTGGAACTAAGTCACATGGCTGTACTTAATGGCAAAGGTAGCTGGAAAATGTGGTTGTACTAGTTCCCTAGGGTTGTCAAAGCAAAGTACTGGGTAGTTTAAAATAACAAAACTTTACTCTCTCATAGCTGTGGAGGGTAGAAGTCTGAAATTGAGGTGTCATCAGGGCCAGACTGCTTCTGAAGTCTTTAGAAAAGAATCTTTCCTTACCTCCTCCTAGCTTCTTTCTAGTGGGTTGCTGGCAATGTGTCATCACTGGCTTGCAGCTAGATTTCTCCAGTTTCTGCCCAAGTCTTCACATGGCTGTCTTCCCTCTGTATCTCTGTGTCCAAATTTCTCTCTTTTTATGAGGACACCAGTCCTCGAATTAAGGTCCACTCTAATGTATTATGACCTCATCTTAACATGATTACATCCACAGAGACCCTAATCCCATATAGGTACTGAGGGTTAGGACTTAAACATATTTTTTTGGTGGGGGAGGTTTGCAGGCCACATCTATGACAGTGGCCTAAAGGAAAAGAGAAATTGATGAACCACTGTCCAATCTCTTTTGTAGGCTTTTTTTTAAAAGTAGAGATTTTATTTATTTATTTGTCTGAGAAAGAGAATACAAGCAGAGGGAGCAGCAGGCAGAGAGAGAAGCAGGCTCCCCACTGAGCAAGGAGCATGATGCGGGACTCGATCCCAGGACTCTGGGATCGTGACCTGGGCCAAAGGCGGATGCTTAACCAACTGAGCACCCAGGCGTCCCTTGAAGGCTTTTTTTTTGATGGTCTTAGAGAACTAAACCTTTATTTATAACATTGTTTCCATAAAAAATGTGTTCTTAACACCAGACAACTCTGACTGACAAAGAAACTTTTGGAAGTTGACCTACCTCTAAGACATAATTGCTTATACTTCAGGACACTTTACCCAATTTCCATAATGTTACAAGTGTTCTTGAAGTAGTGTGTGTCACATTTAGTAGTACTGTAACTCTGATGGTTCAATAAAATAGAGCAGGCATATTAAAACTAATATAATCACGTCTAGAACTCTCTGCCTATTAAATATGCTTAGCCCAAAATCAATAAAGATTTTCTTTTTCTGCTTAGGCCATGTCATCTAACTGTGGTTTCTGCTCTTGGCATTTTCCATCTTAGTCTTTGCTCTCATCTTACCACACTTTATTAAGTGTGCACTTTGTTAAGTCAGCCATGATTTAATAAAAGAACAGTGGTCTTAGAACCAGAACTTTAGCTCTGTATTTTTTTTTTCTTATTTTGTTATCTTGGGCAAGTCACCAAAACCACTTCCTAACTCAGTGTTTTCACCTGTACCGTGATTGATATTAACCCCTTCCCTGTGTGGTTGTGAGAATCCTGTAGAAGGTACTTAATATTTGAATGTGTGTCATATGGCAGTATTGCTGTAAGTGCTTGAGACGTATCAGTGAGAACAAAGTTCTCAGTCTTCATAGGGCTTCTATCCTAGGAGCTAAAAATTATATAATATATAAAATGCTTTACCAGTGTAAGGTATTATCATCATTGCTATCTTATCAGTGACAACTCCAATTTCTCAAATATCTTTAAAAATCTTACTATGCATTAGCTCCTAGATATCAGGAAGTACGTAAAAAGAAAATCTAAGAAATGAAGAATTTACCCGTTGGAAGTTTAATCATAAATATAAACTGGATGGTAAATATTGAAAACGTTTCTTTATTGCATTTAAGAGTAATCCTTGGACCCCTATTATACGCATTGTGCAGTGAGTTAGGCTCCATGTGGATTGTGAAAATAGGCATTAATCCTGCCCTCAAGAGGGTCGTGTGGGTTGTTCTGTCAGGTGAAGGACTGACTCTTGGTTTCAGCTCAGGTCATGATCTCAGGGTCATGGTATCAAGCCCCATGTCAGGCTCTGTGCTCAGCTGGGAGTCTGCTGGAGATTCTTTCCCTGTCCCTTGGCCCCTCCCTCTGCTCACACTCTTCTTCTTCTCTCTCTCAATAAATAAATAAATAAATAAATCTTAAATTAATATAAATAATCTTAAATTTATAATCACAATTAAATCATATGATCATAAAGAGTCATAAGTCAAAAAAATCATAAATAAATAAATCTTTAAAAAAATCCTGCCCTCAAGGAGTTTAGAATCCAGTCAAACACATGCCCACTAAAAACTGCACTATGAGGATATGAAGTTAATAGTATCGAACAGTGAGGCCCCCAAAAATTGATCAAAATTCTCAAAAGTGGAACTGAAACATATACAACACTGTAATGTCTTATTGACATTCTTTATATGTAGAATATTTACTTTCTACTGCTGTAATGGACAGAGCACTACTAGCACCTGCTTTATTTATCTACTTCCTGAGATTTCATTTCACACTTTGAATGTAGATATTGGCATCTCTGGTATGTTGGTATAGTGTTTGTGCCATACTTTCACTCTATAATGGAAACATTCTTTTTGTTTGTTTTTAATATTTTGTTTAAAAGCTTAAATGATATTTCAGAATAACACAAAAGCATCTAGAAGGTTATAGCTCATTGTTAAAATTGGAGGCTTGATCTGTTTAAAGCCATGTACTATATATTTGGGTGCTGATAGAGAAGACACTTATGAGAGGCCGTCTGAACATAGTCAGAAGTTACTAATTCATAAAGTGTTGAAATGTGAAGTACACTTGTTTGCAATTTACATTGCAGTGATGCACCATGATTGCAGATATGTTGCCAGTTTTGTTGACCATTATATCCCCAGTGGTTTGGACCGTCTATCCCTAGTGCTTAGTTCCTGGTATATGTTAAACATTTGACAGATGTTTATTGAGTAAATGAATCCAGTTTCCAGGCTCAGGGTGCTCCTAAGCAAGGTCAAGTAGCGGGGCATGATGGGGACGGGTGAGGGGATCAGTGGTACAGCTGAGGGAGTAGCAGAGGATTGGGAGGATATCACGGGGGATTTCTGTGAGGGCTCTGACAACTGTGGGAGTTGGGCTTCCAGAGGTTTCTGTAGAAGTTCCTATAAGGTTTTGTTTCAGAAAAAAGACCCATTGCCCCTTTCGTGGTTGTAGGATCCAAGGCATCCCTGGTGGGGCGTTTCTGCTCAAGCAGAAGGAGGGTAGAGAGAGTAAGGGGCAGAAAGACTCGGATGACTATAGATGAGGATGTGGCAAAGGTCTTTGGGGTGGTAAGGCAGAGAGGAAGAGCAATCCCAATAGCAGTGGGGAGAGAAGGTGAATTTGTCTTCTCATGTTTATTGGAAAGGTGAGTTCTCAATTTTGGTATCCATTTCCATGTAAGAAACATTTCTAAGGCTGATTTTTCTAAGTTAAAAATTATGTATATTTGTAATAATAATGGTAGGATCAACAATAGCAATAACACATTTACATAGGCACCTTCAGTTTTCAAAGTGTATTTATATGCATTATCTCATTGGGTTGATCGTTACTTTATTTTTACATTTAAGTATTCTGTGTATTATACTTTGAGTTTGTTTTCTAGGAATAGGGATGTGTGTTAAGTGTGGGGATGTGTATTTGCACAAAACATGTTGGGCTCTGGTTGCATCCACAGTTTAATATGTTCGAATATACAAATATAGCCACCTCAATCCAAAAGATGAAACTGGGTTTCCTGTGATAAAAACCAGCCCTGTTTTCCTTTCTTATCAAGAATAATTCCGGAACTTTATATATAAGCTCCCTGAAAGCAGGGATTGTGTTTTATTTATCAGTCAATAAGGAGAATTAGGTTAACATTAGTTATAAAATGTTTTAGCTGCATGAATTTCTTGTATTTGTGTTACCCAGCGTATTATATATTTGGCAAACCTTGATTAACTGCCTTTAATATACCATGCATCATGCTTGGTTCTGGGAAATTTAATGATCTCCTTCCAACCCAAGTGCGCACGTGTGCGTGTGCGCGCGCACTCTCTCTCTCTCTCTCTCTCTCTCTCTCACTATCCCTGGCCTTAAGAAGCTCCTGATGGAAACATGCAGTTGGGAGATGTGTTGTAGGTGCTCTGTCAGAAGTGTAGGACGGAAGGAGGAGGCCGGGGTGGGGGGTGTCTGTGTTACCTGGTTGATGGGGAACATGTTCTCAGAGCTTCGTGACAAAAGTCATCCTTGAGCTGAGTTTCGAAAGATTATCAAGTGAATAACATTTTAAAACTGTAACTTTCTTACATGCCCTTTAGGGCATTAACAGCTAATCTTTTTCCTTGAGTAGCCTCTTCACTGGCTGAAATGTATCTCTTCAGGTAGGAGACACATTCAAGATTGTTAGTTTTCTCATTATGCATTGTGTCTGTTCCATGTTGAAGTACCTGTAGGAAGAAAATTAAGTGCCCGTTTTGCGTGTGGGTTGAGAGCTGATCGAATCGAAGGTGTGGCAAGAACCAAACAGCAGAGTCCCCAAATCATTCGAGTCCCTGGCATTCTTTTTTCAAGGCTTTTTTCATTGTAAGCGGGCCCTGATGGTAATTGGTTGAATCAGATTTAACAATGCAGTCAGATAAACAGTTGTGGCAGCTGCTGCCATGGCAACGTCACCGTCCTTACCCTCCCAGCGCGCGCCCCTTCCCCACCCCTCCTCCTCCTCCTGCTTTCCTCCAGTAAGTGCATACTCGCTAGTGGTCTGTGCAGGCAGCAGGGTTTAATGGCAGAGCTATTTTCTTTCCAAACTGTTCAAAATGATGAACGAAGATGCAGCTCAGAAAAGCGACAGTGGAGAGAAGTTCAACGGCAGTAGTCAGAGAAGAAAAAAACCCAAAAAGGTAAATTGCCGGGATTAGGAATGTCTGTACATAGATATGCGTGTGTATGTGTTAGTGTGTAATGTCAATGAGATTACAGAAACCATGGAGCATTATGAGTAACTATAGACGATAGCAGTGCCAAACATTGCTTTTTAAAGAGGCAGGTGCAGCCTGCTGCTTTCTGAGAATAGGAAAGGAACCAGGGTTCGTAATGGATACATTGACTGGAGCATGGTGAAGTGAACAGAGATAAGGTGTGTTCTGCATGTGTATTATTGAGGATTGTGGCCACTGATGGATGCTTCTGGCGTTAATTGGGTATATAGAGAGAGTCATTTTATTTTTAGAATGAGCGAGTTTAGAAGGAAATGTTAAGCAAGGTGGATTGTGAAGCAAAAGGAAAATTTTTGGCCAGATGTTTGCTCGGGGATGATCTTGAGATGGCCAGACAGCAAACGCGTTTTGGTTCCATGCTAAGTGTATTCTTCCTAAGGAGAAAAGACTGTTGTGACAGGAGAAATCGGATCCTCAGCATGATATTTCTTTGGCTTGCTTAGCTCCTCTACAGTTTCCCAGACATGATAGTGTGATAGCTCTTTCATTGATTAAGATAAACGGCTAAGATAAAGATATTATGGGCTGGGGGTGTTGGGTACACAAAGCAGTCTGTAGGATTCCTTAGCCTGGCACACATTCCCACACCCTTGATTTTCATGGAAACGATACCAGTGAGAAACAGTGGGAAAAGATGCAAACTATTCAGCCCCACCCAATGCCAGCACTTCTTTCTTTATGGCCTGACTCCTTCTGGTAAACTGTTGCAGCCTCACTGAGCAATGTGAGCCCCATCTCTGACAGAGATGTCTTTTAAATAAATTCCCCTAAAATCCATGTATTTCTTGAGGCAAAAAGATGGGCAGAATATAAGATGATTCTAATGTAAATGCATTCCAATGTTAAATGGTTTGCGTCTTGAATGAGCAGGTTAAAAAAATTATCACAGACAAATGAGTATTTTTCATTCTGACAATTTTGAAATCGCATTGCACTTTGAAATTATAGATCTCTCGTACTCCCTGTCTCATGATCTAAAAAATTAAAAATAATTTGACACCTCTGATATTTAAAAGATCATTGTGTTATCAAGCAAGGGATTAGTATATGTCTATGATGCCTTGCAATTTGATAAAAATAAGCATTTTCACACATGAAATTTTTAAAATAATAGCATGAAGATAGTGATGCAGTCTGATAAAGGCAAAGGATAATTCAGGGCAGGCAGGAACATTGGTAGAATGTCCTTTTGTACCTGACGATTCTGGATTCTCCAACCATTGGTGGCATTTTTTGTAGATCGTTAGCTAATTGATCAACGTTTTAAAAAGGGAAAAAACAAATAGAAACAAAAAAGAGAGCAAGAGATAGGGAAAAAGAGAGAAGGAGTTTTTGCTTGAATTCACGCTGTCATTTCAAATTCCTCTTAAATTTCATTCTGAAGTCCCTGTGCTGCATTAGAAATGTTATACTCAGAACTACTAAAGGGGTGGAGAATTTGTATTATGGAGATTTTAAGCTCTGAGTGTTGATACTAAATTCACATGGCCAAAGCCATCTTAAAGTATTTGAGGGGGTAGAGTAGATTAAATCATCATATGTGATAACCATAATATTTATTCAGTGTATTTTCTCAAATATATTTATTTAGGAATAAATTCTTTTCAAACTTGCAGTCGAAATGATAGCAATTAATAGCAAATTTTGAACATGTGTATGTATTTTTACACACACTCAGAGGCATATATTAAATGAGCTATTAAAACACAGTGAATATTGAGGGTTAAAAGTAATTTCACCTAATAGGAAAGCATATACACACATGCACACACAAGTAAACATCCTTCAGTTTGTCAAGTCAGACGTAAGTGGGTTTGAATCTTAGCTCTATCCTTTAATATATTGTGTTTGGAGCATATCATTTAATTTCTCTGATGTAGGTCCTCATCTATGAAATATAAATAATTCTATATATCTTTTGGTATTTTGTGAGGATTAGAAATATTGTACATCAAATTCGTTGAGCAGCATTTAACATACAGTTCATGGCAATGGCTTTTAGGTGTTGTTACTGTTCCCTTGAATGGAAATTATTTATTGAAATAAGCCCTATAGAAGGAAAGTCTGTTTATATTTTTAAGAGAGGCAGAATATAATACTGGTACTTTGCAAAGGCTAGTAGTCATTTTTCAAAAGGTCAAAAGTTATATACTATAATTGGAAACTTTTTATCTCATACAAATTATTGAGATTTGCATAAATGTACCCCAGGTCTTTAGATTACTGCTTCACATCTTTTTTTCACAGCAGGCAAGTTAAATTTTTGTATTTATAAACAAGACCATTAAATATGCTTTTATGAGGAAATAGTAATTAAGAGATAAGCATCCGTAATAAGGATAAAATCTGAGAAAAGCAAGAATTTGAGCCAAGTCAGTGCCGTATTACTTCAATTGTCTGTTTTTCTACTGGTGGTTCACATTGAAACCATCGTAGGACTCTGTATAAGCACCCAGGATTATGGACCACCAGGCTCACTGTGGCCTGGGTGTTGATCTAACATGATGAATCATATTCCTTGAAAACATGCCTCTTCCTCTAGTAAATATTTAACAGATGAGCCATAATCCACTTGTTTATTCTACATCTCGCAAAGGTAATTCTCCCGAGGGACAGAACTAAAGGGTCTTTTGCCACAAAACCCACTATGTGAGAAAATAAGCTCAAGGAATTTATTCTATATTAGAATTTTAGTGAGTACCTTGAAGATACAAATTATTCTAGCTTTTCTTAAAGATTTCTATTCTGGTTTCAGCTTGTCAATGCCCTCCATGCAGAGACCACCAGGAATACACCTGTAGTTGACTGTGTTGGGGTTACAGCTCATGGCGGTGAGAGAGGTGCATGTGATGAGGAACTGAGTTAGAAAGGACTCATAGGGTTTGGGTTTTGGCTGTCGTTTGTTTAAAAAAATAAAAAAAAATAAAAGGTAAAAACCACCCAGCAATCTCCCATTTAGCAAGAGAGGGGCATGTCTGGTATTTTGTGGCTGGGACAACGTTCGTGTTTTGTCTGTGTTCAGACATGATAAGGAGGTGGTGCCATTTCTGACCTGCTCCATCCCGGTCACAGAGTGGCCTCATCTGAAGATGATTCTCTGTGAAATTGTTTATGTAGAGGAACACAAAGACCAATTGGATAGTACCAGGTTAGCTCCTGGGGATGCCGGTGGCTGCTTTTCTCTTTCTCAAGCTTGAACACAAAGATACTTTTGGAGAGAGAGAGAGAGATTTATTTATTCTTGGATGCTCTTTAGTGTTTAAGGACAGTAAATCAGATATTATTATTGCTAAAGTATTCCGAGACATCTTTTTCATCTGATACTTCAGCAAATAGTATACTTAATGCCCAGTTATTTCACACAAACAAATATTGCCCAAGGTACAGATTTGGGGTAGATGCCCTAGGGGTTGTTCAGTGGAAAAGAGGAAATGGGAACTCCTCTAATTCTCAGCTGGAATCCTGGAGTAAAAAGAAGCCCTGAGACCTATATGAAATGTATCACTGTAAGAGAGTTTTTAGGCGATTCTAAATCCTGGACAACTCGATAAAAATTTCTTATTCCAGACAATATTTTGCCAGATTACATTAAAATAATTCAGGACCATATTAGGGTGCAGTACCCCACACTTTCCAATTTTGCCTCAGTGACAAGGCAGTGGATCTGTAGAAGAAGCTGTAGGAACCTTGGATAATTTACATAAATGAAAATGGAAATGCCCAAGCATCAATCACACGTGACAGAGCCATCTGAAACCACTAGGCCTTGTGAGCTCTTCTAAACAAGTAAACAACGAAATGGCTTAATAACAATTCACTCGTTTGGTGGAACACCTATTAAAGATTCAAATATAAATACTTTTGTTTTCAATAGAGTAGTAAGGTGAAATGGCTTTGTAGTGTATTTTATATTCATTTAAGGTTTTTTGTTCTGGGCTGTTATTTTAAAATATTCACAAGCATTGCAAAATTTTTTGGTTCTATATATTTTTATTGCTGTTTCCTTGCCACTACCTAAATAGGGAGATGAAAGTGGTCCCAGATGTGTGATTGAAATGTTGCACCATTGAAATGTGAATGAGAGACATAGAAAAAAAGTTTATTTTTACAGCAGACACAGAATGTGTGTCTTTTTTAGTAGAATCAGGTAGCAGATCCCAGCATTTGGGTGTTCAAATCTTCTTGCAGTCAAATTAGTTTTGAATATAGCTGGTGCCTTATCTTGTTCAATCAAGTCTAGAAAAGCTTTCCTGTATAATTCATCCTGAATAATATCCCCATTTCTTCAATTTTCCAAAAAACTTGTGATTTACCTTCTTTTTAAACATGGATTTGTAACCCAAAATAGCTCGTGTTGCCTGAAGACAGCAATTCCCCATCACTGAAGGTCTTTAGGATGACCATATGTTAGAGATGATGGAGATTTTTTTATTGGAAAGAAAAATCCCTTAAAACCTGGCATTCTGTGGTTTTTCTTTCTATGTCTCTGTTTCTAGCTCTTTCTACCTACCTTTATGATACTGATTTTTTCCATGATAATTTCATATGTGAGTAATAGCTAGATATTAAACCAAAGTACCTTTTTTAGAGTAAAGTGTTGTCTTTACTCTAAAGAGTAAACTCTTTACTCGCACAACTACCAGAATTACCTGGGTTGCCTTCTAAAAGAAGAGAATTCTTAGGACCCACTTCAGACTGGCTCAGTCGCTTTTGGTGATTTTTTCACAGGCTTCCACCTCTTTGTTTTTATGTACACTGGAGTTTAGAACCATTGCCTTAGATTGTGGTCAGCGGGCATGACGTGGAGTTATTTTAGAAAGAAGAATCTCTAATTTCAGTGAGATGGGTTAGATTATTACTTGGCTGTTATAGTTGCTTCTATTTAAGTGTAGATGGCAATGACAAGGACATGAGAGAATAGAAAGCATTTTTCTCCCTATTTTACTCTTATTCTACATCTGGGACCTAGAATTATTTCACATCCACCATTTCATTTGATCTTCAAAATAATTCTCAGTGAATATTATTACCCCAGTTTTGTAGATGAGGAACTGGAGACTCAGACTTTATGTGGGGATGGCACTGAAGAAATGATAGACATTTTCCCTACTATTCATCAAATGACATATTTTGAACCGTTTCTTCCATGGAAACCAGGTGCTAAGATATACCTCTTTGTCTCCTTCAAAGCTTCTGAGGTATCTAGTTTCATCTTCTGCTAAGATACCCTTCAGATCCCCCCCCCTCCAGTGTTACTTCCTGTCTTTTACCAGTTGATAACGTTCTCCGAAATGCTGACTCTCATCTGGGAATAATACGTAAAGGTGATTTCTTTCCTTGCTGTTTGTAATATTCTTCCAATCAGGACTCCTCTTTCCCCTCCTTTTGCTCCCATTACATTTTGTGATATGTTGGTGTGGATGTTTCTTTCAGACTATACAGACACGTACTAGACTTAGAAAATCCACAAAAATGAATGGGCTAACATACGAACAGATATCTTTATGTGGTTTAGGTGTATTAAATTAAGTTAGCATAAACAGATCTTACTTTAGCAACTTTATTCTAATTTCTTGAGAAACTTTGTTAGCATGATATTCTCAGTAATTGTTCTATGAATGATTCTTTCTCATATGCTCTTTCCTGAAGTGTTTCCGGTTTCTTTTTCCTTCTTAATAAAGTTTCTAAAGAGACAAGAGAATGCATATTGAAATAGGATTAAGATTTTTAAATCTGTATTTGTTACTGTCTTGTCCTGATTTAGAGCACACTAAATTATAAATATGCCTACAGCTTTTTTTTCTTTCCTGCTTGTATTGTGTCCTAATTCCTGTTGGTAGCAGAAACAAAACCACTGTCTATTTTTATCTCAGTGGGCACTGGCAGAATTCATAACAACAAATAAACTTACCGTCTCAATTTCCTTTTACTTGAAAGGGGAGTTGGGATTGCTAACCAAATGAGACCATCTTTTTTTTTATTATTATTAAAGATTTATGTATTTATTTGAGAGAGAGAAAAAGAGAGAGGATGGGGGAAGGGCAGAGGGAGAGAATCTCAAGCAGACTCCCCACTGAGCGTGGAGCTGGACACAGGGCTCCGTCTCCCAACCCTGAGATAATGACCTAAGGGGAAATCAAGTCAGTGCTTAACTGCCTGAGCCACCCCGGCACCCTGAGACCATCTTTTGATAGAAAAAAATTAACTATTTTATACACTTGAGGCCAAGTAAATATGATAGAATATTCCTTTTCTTTGAAATCCGTTAATACCTGCCAACCCTTTATGGAGTGTCAATTTTTAAAAGGCAGAGGGAGGCAGTAAAATATGTTCCAATTAACGATACACCTAAATCTAGAGGGTGAGCTTCTACTTAGTTATCAGACCTGGTTTTTATTCATGTTTTTCTGTTAGTTCCCAAACAACTATCATCTTCTACCCACTAATTTGTGTTTGTACTCATTCAGACAAAGACCTTGATTTCTAACACTTGCTTAATGAGCTTCAATTTCTAAGAATCAGCTTATTTAACTCAGTTTAATTTAGGTGTTTCCTCCTAATCCATAGGAAAGCTCCCTTAATTCAACAATTTTGTATTGGTTTGCTAGGTGTATAGCACTGAATTTGCTGTTATGGTATTTCCGGGCTGAAAGTCAATGATCGATAACTTCAAGGAGTTTATATCCTGATTGAGGAGACATTTTTTTTTTTAAGATTTTATTTATTAGTTTGACATAGAGAGACAGCCAGCGAGAGAGGGAACACAAGCAGGGTGAGTGGGAGAGGAAGAAGCAGGCTCATAGCAGAGGAGCCTGATGTGGGGCTCGATCCCAGAACGCTGGGATCACGCCCTGAGCCGAAGGCAGACGCTTAACGACTGCGCCACCCAGGCACCCTGAGGAGACATTTCTATTAAAAAAAAGTAATGAGCAATTCAGAAATATTATAAGTATTATGTAATACTTAACAAGTATTATAAGTATAATGTTGTGCAATGCCAAAAATAAATTCTATAGGAGCCTGGAGAAGGGCGAGAGATCAGTGTGATTTTATTTAAATATTAAGCTCTACAAGTGGGTGAGCAATAGCCTTGAGCCTCGAATTATGGCTAATGCTTAAGTATGAAGGATGGGGATAGATAGGCAACCCTGATGGGAGAAACCTCAGCCATATAATTACAAGTCACACTAAGGGTTAGGAAACTGTTGAGAGATTTGTTGTAGTTTATTGCCATAAATTTTGTGGGTGAACTCTCCCTGACATGTCCTTATGCTCTGAGCCTTGGTCAATTCTAGGCTCACATTTTATTATTTTTTTTTAAAGATTTTATTTATTTATTCGACAGAGATAGAGACAGCCAGCGAGAGAGGGAACACAAGCAGGGGGAGTGGGAGAGGAAGAAGCAGGCTCATAGCGGAGGAGCCTGATGTGGGGCTCGATCCCATAATGCCGGGATCACGCCCTGAGTCGAAGGCAGATGCCCAACCGCTATGCCACCCAGGCGCCCCTAGGCTCACATTTTAGAATCCATCTTGTATGGGGGGCTTATTCTGTGCCATTCTCTTATAGCACATGTTTCTTTAATCACTTATCTTACCTATGAAGCCTTGCCCTATATATATTTGTGTTTATAAATTATTTCTTTAGTCAGTTATAAATTCCAATAAGTAAGCCTCCAAATTAATAAGGCATCTCAATCTAGTAGGGACACTTTTTGTAATTATCCAAATAATCAACCTCTGCCTTTACCTTTAGAAAAATTGCTATGGCTACCCTCGGACTGAAATGATCTAGAATACTTACATAGGAATTCCTAAGACTTCATATTTACATGTTAGCTGAAAATGGCTTTTCTCATTTGGTTATTATCACATCTGCTATATGTTAGCCCACTTTGTGTATTGGCATACCTTTGAGTTTGTTCTGAGTGACTAGGTCCTGTTGGATTTTCAGATCCTCAAATATGAAATTCATGACTTTTCCTTCCTTTCCACTTGCTGGTCTGTCCACAGGTTTCTGCACTTGGTCTTTGTTTGTCTGCACTGGCAGGTAGAGTGACTCATGGTTGATTATTTTACCTCTGGCTGCCTTGGACTTTCTATCCATAAGTTAAGAACAATTCTACCCATTGCCACTTCAGAGAACACTCTAGGTTAAAGAGAAAGAAGTAAGGGGGCATATTAGAAATAAAACTACAGAAACAGAAATAAGTGTTAGGACCTGTGTTGATTTGGGAAGTTTGAAGAATTTAAAAATAAAAGGTGGACCATTCTAGAATGTTTTACCGAGTACTAGTAAATGATACCTTTTTATATGTATTTTAATGTCATAAGGTAGTAATTTCTTATACTGCTGATCTTTAACACCATTTTAAGAATAAATATTTCTCTGTGAAAGTTGAGCCAGTGTAGGTGAGGGTGTTCTAACTGGAAAAAACACTAAAAACTTTTTAAAGAATTGAAACATTATGAAAATTTTATATGAGAAATTTGGTATTTTCTGTGTCATGATTTCGATTTTCTTTTCACAAAATACTTATCCCTGAAGATTCCTTTTCTCAGATGTTCTAAATGTTTGCCCTGAATTCAGAAGATGTGATGGCAGGATGCCTTCCTTATTTTATAGTATTGTCTTGTAATCATTGCACCGGGGTGAGGAGTGGGAGCAGGGGAGTGGAAATAGAGAATAAAGCCCAGTATTTTAAAAGGAAAATCAGGAAAAAACTAGAACAAGTTCAGACATTTTGCATTCAGTAGTTTGGAGATGCCATCAGAACTAGTAGATCTATTTATCCTATTGGTTTATTAAAATTAGTATGAATATCTGCTTTAATTTATTCACATCCAATCCAACCTGTATCAGATCAAACTGACATATGATTGTTTAATATTTTCCATATAGTTGTCACAATAAATCATTTCAGTATCGTCTTGAATCAGTCAGATTCGAAAGGCTACATCTACAGAAGGATTTGATATGTGTATATTGTTGATATGAACTGTAGTAAATATATTTAATAGTTGTCCGTGTGACTTAAACTTTGATCTACCACATATTATCGTTTGTATAGAAAAGTTGTTCAAAGGCTCAGATTTAAGTGGCCAATGACTATACTTTATAAGTAGCCTATAGGAATCAGTTCTTTCTGCCTGAACATGAGAAGATTATTATAATGGTATATTCTCATAGATCATTCTTCTGTCCTGGTACTTTGATGTGGCTGTATGCCACACATCTGTGCATTGCTGGGTCACACAGCATGTAATGAGGATGTGTGTCTGTGATAGAGTTAAGGCAAATTTGTCACACTCAGCGTTGTGATAATTCTTCTAAATCTCATGAAGAAAAGCTGGTATGCCTTTCAGTATGGTTGTTAGCTTCCCACCTTCTGTGGGAAGTCAAGATTACTGCTCTAGCCTAACGATAATGTTTTATCCTGTGTGGTACAAGATGAGAGAGGTTAAGGAAATGCCATGTAGGTAGCTCCTCTTCTACCCATTTCAGAAGCCATGCGCAGAAATCTGTGGATTCAGTAGGATAAAATACATTCACACCCAAGGTTTATCTGCAGATCAGTTTTGTTTTTGTTTTTGGTATGTGTTTCAAGGTACTATAGTTGCTTGATGATTTTGAAAACATAAATCTGATATTAGAGTTTACAATGCAGAGTTTACCTCCAGGTTCTACCAAAGGGATTTGTTTCTCCCAATACAAAGTACAGAACAAAATAAAACAAGTGACAGGAGCAAAATAAAGTGTATGTGTAAATTCTTTTTTGGGAAATTTGTATTTACTTTGAGAATTCGGAAATTGGCAACGCTTTCCTTTGTAGTTTATGATTTATAGTAGTGACTGTGAAAAGCCTTACTGTGAATTACCCATTTGTTTTCCTGATTTTAGACTCTTTTAAAAACCACATTTGAGTAGCATTAATAAAATGTTGATGAGTCACACATGAAGTAAGTAACTCTTACTGTGAGACTCAGAGTAAATCCATGTACCGAGATATTAGGATGAGCAGTGGCTGGGTTTTGGTTTGAATTGCTCAGGTGGTTAGGACACAGTGCTAATGCAGCCACTGCTATTCCACACGTGACAATTATCTTCATTTAGTCTCAAAAGCATAGACTTCATTCTTAACCTCAGAGAGTAACTGAGCAAAGGGAGACAGTACAGGGGAATAATGCGAGATGTGTATAAACCTAAATCTACTACCCCCAAAAAACACATTTAAAAAAATGGACATTCTGTAGACACATGTGTATGCATCAAAATTACCCCTTAATTACTTATCTCCTCAATATGAGAAAGAATTCTAGTCCTTTTCTGGAAGATCCATATGAGGAGAAACAATAGAAATATAATAAAAGTAAAATGGAGGTCCCTATGGCTTTATGAAAAAGTTAACCTAATTCAAACTTGTTTGAATAAATTATGTTTTTTCCAGTAAGCTGAACAGTTTAACTATAGAAAAATGCTTCATTAGGAAAAGTAGTTTACCACATTGAAATATTTAATATAATAATAATAATAGGAACATTTTCAATAACAAGCAATAACTAATATATATTGAGAGCTTATCATGGTGTTATGCAGTACCCATTGTGCTAAGAGTTCTATGTAGATTATCTCATTTCAGCTGCAGAATAATTCAGTGAGTTGGCACTACCCCATATTAAAGAGAAGGAGATTGATATCCAGAGGGATTGAAAAACTTCCCTGATTGAATCCATATTGCTACTAAACAATGGACCCAAGATGTTACCCCAAGTCAAAATGACCTTCCTGCCTGTTTCCAAACCCCTGTGCTATGCTGATAAAGCAACCTTTTAAACAATTAAAATAGGATCAGTAATTCAAAAAATAGAGGTTTCTTTATGTTCAAAACCCGGTGACCCAGTATGCCTTCACTGATTAGTCAATGAATCCAAAATGATATTTTGATTTTTTTTTTTTTCAAATACAGTTCAAAACAGAAGTATAAATCTAAATAGGAAAATGTTTTTTATGTGTAGTCATTGAGTAAAATTATCAGATGCACTCATAATATTCAAGCCAGATGTGAGTTCCTGGTCCTAGGACTGGAACACTGAAGAATGAAGCTTTATATGTTGATGTTTCCATTTGCACTTCAACTATTTTTGGCAAATGGCTGACACCCTTAACTAGCCTCTTCAATATAAGGGGGAATTTGTTAGTGAGTTCATGTTGTTTGTCCTAATTCAAAAGGTCACTAATCTATCATGTGCTTCATAATCTCATTACACAGCAGGGACTTCTTTCCAGTTGTTAAAGAATCAGTAGGAGTGATTGGCCTATTACAAGGGGCAATCAGGCATTTGTATACTGGCTCATGTAGGAACATGCATTTTAAACTATTTTTTGAGTGGGTAGGAAATCTCTTCCATCAGGAAACTCTTCCAGATGACCTGACCCCAAGTGGCTTCCATGCCTGATTTGTGAAGGTAGTTCTTGGGCGACAGCAACAGGTTGTATGTGGTTTGGGAGCTTATTCTTATTTTGATAAAATGGCTTGATTAGATAAAAAACTATTGTTATAACAATTTTCTGAATCACCCACTGGCCAGAGTCCAATGGAAGAGTAAAGTTTGGCTTCTTATTGCTTCTTTCTGATAATAATATTAAGGGATGCTTATTTTTAAAAATCTTAATTTATAATTTATCACATATGAAGAAAATTAGCTGAATGGAAGTAAGTTATCCTTTGCAGAGCAATTTCTTTTTTCAAAAGGAAATTGGGAGATGCTTTTTGAGGGTTGCCTTTATAACAAAGTCAAGAGTTTGGGAAAAATGATATACACACACATAAATATACATTTGGATTATTCTAGGTTTCAGATATAATACTATTGGAAATTGCTTAGAAACTTTGGATTTTTTAAAACAATAGTTGTAACTGTACTCTAATTCATAGTTGCCTGGTGTTTAAAGTGTTTTCATTATTGCTGTCATCATAGAAAATTTCTGTAATGATAAGTATCCTTCTAAGAACCTAATGCCATGTCATGTACAGATTTTAGATTCTTGTCTAAAGTTGGATTATTAATTTGGAAGTCATAAGTTGAATTTCCAAATATTCAAACAGGCTTCCCTCCCCATAATGTGGATTTGACTCTGTTTTCCTGTGTGTATATGTCAGGATCTATGATGGCAGTCTCACGTTCCAAATGAGGAATCAAGGGTTATGTGGAGAGTGTCCTGGGATGGCCTAGTCTATAATCTAAATGTCATGTACATTTCCATTTGATACTTTAAAATAATGATAATGGTTTTGGAATTTTTACTATTTGGAATGGTTTCTCAAGTTGGTTTCAAGGGATTTAATGATCAGTGAGTTTGCATCATGTTATGCTTTTTATATCTGCTGGCTATACACCTCTTTGTATACTTCTATATGAATATATATCACCCTTTTATAGTATCTTTTTTTAACATCCAGAAAAACCTTATTTTAAGTAGAGATCGTTCAGTATTACGTGAATTGCAGAAATGAACAGTTGTGATTAATTTAATAAACTGAGAATATGTGGTCCAACATGGAACTTCTAGAATATTTTTGATAGGAATGATTACATCACAAGGGTGATTGATACTTAGGAGGATATGGCTGGCTAAGTCTTTCAACATACCGAATATTCTGGAATATGAGAAAGATCCTTGGTATCTGTTTCATGACACCTGACTAGTACACATTTTTTTACTATTTGTGCAGTAATTTCAAGGCTGTATAGCTCAGATATTTAATAATAGGAATTAATATTTTGTGTTTTTAAAAGATTTTTATTTACTCGAGAGAGTGAGAGCACACAAGTCAGGAGGAGGGGCAGAAGGAGAGGGAGAGGGACAAAAGGAGTCCCGGTTGAGTGAGGAACCCAACATAGGGATGAATCCAAGGACACTGAGATCATGACCTGAGCTGAAGTTAGATGCATAACCAACTGAGCCACCCAGATGCCCCTTGCCTTTCCTTTCTACAGTACTAATTTGATTATTTTCCCTGGGCCTACCATGATGACAAGTAATTATGTCTGTTGACCCTAAACTGACCTCAAGGAAATGAGGTGCTTATACCAATTTAGTTAACAGATGACGAGTGTCTGTGTTATAGTTCACTGAAATTCAATTTCTATAGTGTAATATCTACTTGGAATTGGAAATTCTGAAATTGAATATGAATATATCCAGTGGAATAAATATAATTATCCATATATATGTGTGTGTGAATAACAAATACTATCTTTGGATATTGCCAAATAATAGCAAAAATGCCACAAAATTTGCCATGTTTCCTAAATGAACAGTATTGGGTTGTCTTTTAGTAAAAGTTTTCAAATTATACCTGCAGCCAATATTGCAGATAACATTCGAGAATAGTCATTACTAAAACAAATTCTAGGAAAGGTAGATTTCAGTATTGCTTTCTCAAACAATATATTGTAGTTCTTGAGTTCACTTTCCTACATGTGTCTAGTGAAAATTTGTATTTCTTTAATGATGCAGATATATCTTTTCTCAGTGTAAAATGAATTGTTTTTTGTTACAGTCAAATAACATTGTTTTTGTGTGGCCACTTTCTCAGTTGGGAGAGGATGAAAAAGACCAAATAGATAGATAAATAGAATGTAAATCTATAATATTAATTGAAGACTATTTTTGTCGACTGGCAGTTATAGGTAGGTATTTTTTTATAATTTTAAAAATTCTTGAAAAATAACAGCATATGTGAAAGTCCAAGAGCTGGATTATGGAAAGTGGCATTTTGTCTCATATAAAAATGTTTCTTTTTTTAAAATTGTGAAACTGAACTCTATGTAAATATAAAAGTAAGGCTGAAAAATAATTATAAAAGTAAGGCTGAAAAATAATTATAAAAGTAAGGCTGAAATATACATTTCTGTTAATTCTTGCTGATTTTCGGTTAAGTGCATCGAAGTCTTCACCTTGCAAACGGAAAAATATTCTTCCGCTTCTTTATTTCATTTTGGCTTAAATGGCAATTTACTTACTGGAAGCTCACCCCTCCAATGATTTTAGTATGTTTTATTTCTGAGGTAACCTAAAGCTTTACACTGATACTAGAGTTTTTCATAAACACACACACACACTCACACAAGCTCTTTTTTTTTTTTCGGTAGACATATACAAATGCCTTTCTTCAGAAGGAAAATTATTTTTGGAATTTATAGTAATACTGTCCAGTTGAAACTGTATTGCTTTAAAGTGTTAAAGATCTATATTACTTATTTTAAAGAAATTCTGTCTTGTTAATTCTTTAGGAACATGAGGCACTTTAGAATTTGGTTATGACATAGCTGCATTTTTCTGTGAGTCTCATAGGAGGAAAGGTCCCTTCTACGTACCTCATCATCTCTCTGTACAGATTAAGCCCCTCAAGAATACTCTGGTGGCTTAGCATGGTGATGGGATTTTGTGCCTGATTTAGTAAATGTTTCCCGTAGGCAGGTGCCAGTTGTTCTATGAGCATACACATAACAGCAGGTGGCCCCAGGTCAGGCTTCAGCTAGGATTAAAGAGGAGGGGCTCAACATTCCACAGTTTTACATCAGCCATTTTTTGTTTCCGTGACTGAAATCCCCCATCTCCCCACCTGCCAGCCCAGTTTACCCACCTCGCTCTTGGAGCTCGATCTGTGATGGTGTGCCTTGCCACAGAGTACTAGTCCCTGCTGCCCCAGTTTGAGAAAATCCAAACTATTGTGAAAATTGCAGCCTTGTATGGTTCTTTGAAAAGCTAACTTTTGTGGTCTAAGCCATGAATTGACAATTAATTTCCTGTGCATCTGTAGAACATCTAACAAATAAAAAATGTTAGAACTGAAATTTAAACAAGCATGGTACCTCTCAAATTCTACAGAAACATATCACATCACTTATCCTGTGTGTATAATAAAGGTAATGATTATTTTGCTATTGCAGTCAATATAAATAAATGAGTGTGCTCTCGTTCGTGTGTGTTAGAGATGTATATGCATACAGGTGACTTTAATATTTGATTAATACCAGTTTTCTTTGAAAGTAATAGAGGCAGTCTGGGTCCAAGGACCCAGGTGGTGGTCCCACAGGACCAGCCAAAAGGGTCCTTGGCTTGGTGCAGTATAGAAATCAAATGCAAGGTGGAAAAAGTAAAAACGGAGTTTATTGAATACTGTGAATGGCAGAGAATAGCAGGCAGAGTGTTGAGGAGACATGCAAAGGAAAGGAAAATAAGTCCTATGGTTGTTTGGGGTTAAGGATTTGTATTGGAAAGGGATCTAGAGTACATGTTCCTTCTGGAATCCAGGGTAGGGTCTGATCAAAGGTGCGTGTCATGTGAAAATAGGTATTATTCTGGAAATTATTATTATTTTTTAAGATTTTATTTATTTATTTGAGAGAATAAGGGTGCTTCCTTGGCTTATCCAGCAGCACAATACAGAACAGGAGTACATGCACCCTCAGAGGACAACAGCAGGGGTGGAGACTTCCTAACATGGCGTCCCTTCGGCTTTCCTACCTCAAGAACATAAACTTTAAAGAGCTGCAAGTGGCTTAAAATAGAGCTGAAATTAGCTTAAAATTTCCAAATTAAAATGTCTTATTTTATATGAGGAAACTGAGACCCAGAGAAGCCAAGCACGTTGGCTAAAATCATGTAAGTAGTTACATGGGCCTAGGCTTCACATCTCCTGACTCCTACTGATCTTTCCATTGCTTAAAGGTCATCTTCAAGAGCAATCAAAGCCTAGCAGCGAGAAAGAGAATTCAAGTGGTGAGTTTGAGAGGTACAGCATTGGAAATGCCCCTAATCTGGAGACTTGGGCCAGCTTGACAGTGAGCACAAGCTATGTTTCTAACACCAAGTGATGCACCAAGTTTTTATTTGTGAGGTTGATGTAGTTTTGGAATATAGGTGAGGTTCGGTGGGGTGGAGTCTGGAGCCAATGACCAAGAAGGAATTCTTGAGACATCTTTGGTGCAAAATGGTGGTTTATTAAAGCACGGGCACAGGACTCGGGGGCAGAAAGAGCTGCTGCACCAGGGTTGTGAGGGGTGGATGATTATATACTAAGCAGGTGGAGGAGGTAAGGAAAAACAGAGGTTTCAAATGGGTTTTCATATGCTAAAGAGGACCTACCAGATACTGGAGGCCCTGCCCTTGTCAAGTTAAGGTAGTTTTTCCCTCTAGCAAGGCATTAACATGAAGATGGTTGGAAACTTAGGGAGGAACACGCGCATCCCCCCCCCCCAGGAGTGGGGGTGGGGGGGAGATTGCAAGGTGTAGGCTTATGCTTTGTCTTCAGCTTGCCTTCTGTTCCCTCACCAAGGTCATTATGCAAAAGCTAATTTCCTCATATTTACTGGTCAAATGCTCCATGAGAATGTTTATACCAATGTTACCAAACTAGAGCTGCCTTTCAGCTGTGATTAGGGAAGGAAGTGCTTTGCTGTGGTCATTGCTCTGGTATCTCTGGTATCATAAAATATACCTTATGGCCTTTTTAAGTTAGAACTTTAAAGGAAACTAAAAGGGTAAGCGAAATAAAAACATTATGAGGAAACTATATATGGATTTATTGACCCATTAACACACATAGTCTTATAAAGGTGCTTGGTTTTACTTAGTTTGTGTATACCTTCTATTTTTAGTCCCTCCCTCACCTGGTTCATGTTGTCACCCTCCCCCCAACACACACACACACACACACACACACACACACACACACACACACAGAGACATTTATGCTTCTTACAGTTTTTGTAAACTGACTGCAGGGGCTACTGGACTCCTTCTGTAAGCACTGAAAGTTTAGTTACTGTGATACTCTTATTAGGAAGAGTTTTTGGTTGCTGGTGGAGGTGCTCTTTTCTTCATCCATGTACTTACTAATTCTTCACTCAGCACACATTTACTGAATGCCTCTTAATGGTTGGACACTGTCATGCAAAATGCAAAATATAAAAATGAGGGAGCCATATTTCTTGGCCTCAATTAAAGAGAATTCCTCAAGGAATATGTCCCCTTCATTAAATAGATAATTTTTTAAATGTTTATTTATTTAAGTAATCTCTACACCCAACAGGGGGCTCAAACTCACAACCCTGAGATCAAGAGTTGAACACTCTTCCAACTGAGCCAGCCAGGTGCCCCTAAATGGATAGTTATTTTATTAGATGCTATCTGCACTGATGGGAATATACAGTCTCCTATGGGAATATATAGAGCACAGAAGTGGCCCCTGTGAGGAAGGGAAAAGGTCAGACCGGAACTCCTGCAAGTTGTAGTGACTGAGCCACTATAGGCTGTGGTGACTGAACTGAGCTTTCAAGGATAAGTAGGAGTGAACCAGGCACAGGGATGTCAGAGCATTTCTGACAGAAGGTACGGCATGAGCCATGTCACGGTGAAGTGAGAACAGGGCTGCATGCCCAGGGAGGAAGGCTGTAACGGGGTACAGCATGGAGTCCGAGCCCAGACCACATGTTCTGACATGTTTGAAGTGTGTAAGTAACTCACTTCTCTGTGCCTCTTTCTTCATCTATAAAAACTGAGGTAATTATGAGACCTGCTTAACAGGGTTTCTGTGAAAATTATGTGAGTTCATGTCTCTAAAGTGCTTAGCATAGGACTTGGCAAGAGTGAACACAATGCAAGATTTTTGAGACTAGATTATAAAGCGAAAATTAGGTAGGAATTACAATAAATGAGGCTTAAGATGTAGGCAGGAGTAAGAATGTTGTACCTAATGTTAATGAGCTTGGGCTATATGCTGGATAGCNTCATGTCGAGATATATATATATATATATATATATATATATATATATATATATTTTTTTTTTCCCCATTACTGTGGAGACTGCAGAGAATGGGAAATCTGGAGGCAGATTTTATGTAGGGAGCTATCAAGCTGGGGAGATATGATATGGGAATGAACTGAGTTGTAGTATAGTAGGTGTGGCAAGGACGAGATAGATAAAGGCAAATTAGTCTCAATAGGCCATTGACTAGACAAGGGGGTGAGGTGGATTTGGACAAAAGCAAGCTAAAAAGTGAGTCCTAGATGTCCACCTCTGGCAGTCTGGTAGCTGGTGGGTACTAGGCACTGACATGGTTAATAGTAAAGGAGGAACAGGTTCAGAGGGAAAGATACTGGGTTCTGACTTTCACATGTAAGACCTGAGGTTGCTGTGGGACATGCAGATGGAAAAGTCCAGCAAGCATTTGAAGTGTGACACTTGGAAGAAAGGTCAGGGTAGATGTAATTTTAGGAACCATCAGCAAGTGAGGTAGAAATCATTAGAGGTAATGAAATCACTCATCAGTGGAGGACAGAGTCGTGATATCTGTGGTTACAGGGAAGGCTACGGGAGAGTTTTCAGGAGAGAGACAATAAAAGGAGATAGAAGAGCTCCTTGGAAAACCAGGAAAGAGAACATGTGCATTTTTTGCCTCTAGGTATAATTTCCCCACATATGAATGCCAGGCTTAGATTGTAACAGATATTCCTCTGAGGCTGCACTTTACAAATCAAAGCCCCAAGCATGTCTAAGGCTGTCAGGTTTGCCAACACCTAGGCTGCATGGCAACAGTGAAAATAAGTTAACTGATGACCTCTTTCCCTCTCGTTAGGTGGACCACGCTTGCTCCCATTCTATACTAGTTGCATGATTGCTATATCTCAGGGGCCACTCAGTGATGCCAGTTGCTTTTCTAAGCATGATGTTGAGAGTCTATCTATGTCCTGGGCAAATACAAATTAAAAAGATCATTTGGGCAACTATTCCCAAAGAAAGTCAAAACAAATTATCTACATTGCATACTTATTTCTTTTTCCTCTGTTTTCTCCTAAGTGTTGGAAAGATGTAAACTTTATAGCCACATTTTTGCAACAAAACAAATCTTCCAATAATTGCCTGTGAGTAGCAGATAAAGGTCTTTAAGTTTTTTCTGCTCTTATGTGTGAATTTCACCCACACAATGAGAGAATTGTAAAGATATAAAAAAAAATTAAGGCAATTAGTTATGTTTATGCTTGATGGTTGCATGAAGTGATGCTGGAAATTATTATGAGAATATTTACTTTCTTTTAAAGATTTATTTATTTGTTTGACACAGAGATTGAGAGCACAAGTGGGCAGAGCGACAGGCAGAGAGAGAGGGAGAAGCAGGCTCTCTGCTGAGCAGGGAGCCCGATGTGGGGCTTGATCCCAGGACCCTGGGATCATGATCTGAGCCAAAGGCAGATGCCTAACCAACTGAGCCACCTAGGCACCCTGAGAATATTTACCTTTTAAAAACAGTTTGCATACTGGAGGTCCCTGACAGTCCTTTAAATTTATTTTACCCTTGTTGCTTCTATGACTTGATATATTCTGAATGTCACATAAATAGGCTTCTCATAAAAGCTTTGGAAAATTTTAGGGCACTGGTAGCTCAGTTGGTTAAGTTTCTGCCTCTTGATCTCAGCATAGGTCTCGATCTCAGGGTCGTGAACTCAAGCCCCACGTTGGGCTCCACACTGGGCATAGAGCCCACTATTAAAAAAAAAAAAAAAGGAAAATTTCAACTTACAATGTAAGATGAAAAAAATAAAAATAATTAACATTTATAAACAACATTATATTATTACATGCATATAAAACTATATAACATTATTTTAGTAATGTATTTAAAAAGTGCCTTTTGAGACTCATAAATGTATTTTCCAGATTTCAGATAGAGAATTTGATATCACATAAGGATAAAGCAAACGATCAAAAATGAATCATATGATTGTATATTTGGATATTTGTATTACAGTGAGAACAATGACATGGCCAAGAGTAAAAAAAAAATTGTAGACAATTTGACAATACACAAATAATAAACTATCACTTTAGGTTTAAGAGAACACTAAAAAGGTATAAAGTCAAGTAAGGGATTTCAGACTCACAGATTAAGAAAATTGGAAATGAAGACTGGAGTCCTGAAAGTAATGAGTGATGTAAGCAGATCGCAGACAAGAAAGAGCAAGCGTGAGAACGGGCGGCCGGGGCATGTAATCTGCGAGCAGAGAATGAGCAAGGTCAGGGAGAAGCAAAGAAAAGAACATTTATGCCCTAATTAGCCAGCAATTTGTTATAAAACAGCCTTGCCACCTGGAGAGCAGAATTAAAAAATTTATTGGCACAAACCATCAAGTGAGCCAAAAGAGAGCAGGCCGTCTTCCAGGTCCGCGGCACAGGCTACAGCGACCCACCCCGCCAAGTCTGAGGGAGAAGAAAGCCCACGGTAGTCAAGTAAGAGATACTACAAAGATCAGCATAAGTTCATGAGACTTACATATTGCAGTCAGTCCTTTAAAAGTTAAATAATGAATTTGGCCTTTGGCAGCACTACATGATACCCTAAACTGGGTGTTTGGCTGCCACACAGAAACTGTATAGGACAGGGAGAGAGCTGCTCAGCTCTTTATTGCACCATCATTTATGCTAAACTTTTCCATTGAAGGGTAATGTTTCCCTTTAACCTTGCGGCCACATGTGACTCATCGTTCTTTCTTACGCTGAATATCCAGTGTATTTCTCTAACATATCACTCCTAACTTTACCACAGTGCCTACTCACTCCTCCTTCTTGAGCTCCCCACAAGGACTGCATGATGTTTTTCTACCTGTCATGCTCGCCAGAGTTGTCTCCTCCCTTTCATCTTGTTTTCTAGGCATGGGTCTTTCCGGCCTTATGTCATTCCGTGAACTGATCTGTCTCCCTCCGTGTTGACACTTGACCGGAACAATCTAACCCATCTCATCCCAAGCCCAGGTGGATGCCCCGGTCAACACTGTCACTTCACTCATGTGCTGAGAGTCAGTCCACATTTCAGTCTTTACACCACTTGTCTCTTTTGTCCCTGACCCCGGCTGGACACTGTGGAGAACTGGCATACAAATTCTCTTCTCCATGCCCTTCTGCTCAGAGAGACGTCTTTATTCTCCAAATTAAAATGTACCCTCCTTTGTTCATTTCCTTTCTCTTGGTATGCTTTTTTCTTCTCAACGAAGTTGATCAGCTCTATTCCTAGAATGCCAACATTGTCACTTTATCATTTAAAAACTCTTGGCATCGCGAAAGTCATGAAACTATGAGTCCTAACTAGAAGGGTAGTGGTGATTCTCCAAGCACATGATTACGTGGCATCTTTTACTCTGAGATTAGTCAGTATAAATGGCATCGTCTCATGTTTAAAATTTTTTTTTCTAATTCTGACTGAACTTAGTGACTCTGAGTTTGAATCCCACAAAAATGTACTTACTTTAATTTCCCGGTTTTGGCCTATCAGGTAATCGGTAAATGCACTGGAAGAGGATCCATTTACCCTATGAGTCTATCAGTACAATTTAGGAACCAACCAACCAAACACTCTTTTTTTTTTTTTTTAAAGAGATTTTATTTTTAAGTGATCTCTATACCCAACATGAGGCTTGAACTCACAACCCTGACAGGATCAAGAGTTGCACACTCTACTGACTAAGCCGGACAGGCACCCCTCAAGCACTCTTTTTTGTCCTTAGGTAGTAATCATTCCTGCTCAGTTAGACTGTACTCCATTTCCTTCCATAGAGATCCTGTACCCCATTCCCTTGTGTAACTTTCCTGATTTTACTCACTGCTGCCACAGAATGCATTGAGTCTTTAAAAAAACCCTTAAGCACTAATTAAATTAATTTATGGAGTATGTCATTAACATCCCATTCTGCCTTGATCTTTTCTGTCTAAGACAAGAAGCCCTTGGGACATTTGAAATGCTTATGTTTAGTTGCTTAGTAAATCCTTAGTACCCATCATAACATCAGATTTTGATGACAGTAATGGTGATGGATAAAGGAGGCTATCACACCCCAGAGAAGTTATGAGCCAAGAATGTCTAGTTAGATTTATTTAGAAAGGAGTAACGGACAGGATAAAGCACTAAGAATAAGATTGGGTTCATTTTAAATTGAGATGACAACCATCCCCTATTCCTAAAATAATGACTGCTTCTCTTGTATACTGTACATGTCTAAATTGCCTCACATTTATTTAAAAACAAAGCCTTAAATGAAATAGCAGCTGACAGAAGCTTAGGCCTTATGTCTTTTCAGTCAGATTAGGGACAAGGACTGGCAGACTGCATGGTTTCAAAATCAGTCAGCTGACAGAGTAGTAAGCTACATAATAAATTGCGATTATGATTCACTGTGATAAAGGCCATGATACATATTTTTCAAGAGTGATACAGAGAGGGGCACCTGGCCTGCACAGTCAGTAGAGCATGTGAATCTTGATCTTGGGGGCATGAGTTCAAGCCCCATGTTGGGGATAGAGTTTACTTAAAAAAAAAAAAAAAGAGTGGTACAGAGATTCACAGTATAGCTCCCTATTCAGATGAGGGATCAGGCAGGGCTTCATAAAAATCTCCATATATTTCACACCTTTGTCTTACCGGGACCATAACCTACCTAGTCATCTGCCAAGATGACTCTTCCCAGACTTCATTCAAATCTACCTTCTCCTTAAGCCAGACTTCCTCTTTGCTTGATCAACTAATATGTTCACTTTTTTCCTACTCTGGGTTTTCTTAACTTTGGTAGGATTCATTACTTCCTTTTAGTTGTCAAAATAGCTTGATAGTCTGGTCTGTGCTTCTATAGTAGTATACCCATTCCCTCCCCCATTTTGAATAAAATCAACACCATACAGCCAGAGAGATCAGACAGAACGACAAGTACCTTGAGCAGGCACTTACAAGCTAAACCACTCACTTTTACCAGCACTTTTACCATGTCCATTAATATAAGTAGAAAAGGACTCTGGCTTCATGATAATCTATGGGTTACTTGGTATGGAAAAGAAAGCCAATAAAACAAAAGCTTTTATAATAATTTTTACATGTTCAGACCAGCTCCCTTTTCCTGAGCAGCTTCAGCACGGAGGGACAGGTTCCGAGACTCAGTCCCATGTGAGTCATAAAATCAGCAAACTTAAGAAGCATATACAATTGGATTTCTGGGGGGAACCTGTGTTTCCAATGCTACAGAGTTCTGGTGTTAGCCTTCAGGTGTTCAAATGTCAGTCATCCAACTGGACTAGTCTTTGTGATATCCAAATAAAATGAGCATGGGATATCCTCAGGATTAGAAGACACTCGTGACTATTTTCTTAGAGGTATGGGTGGGGAGTGGGGTGTGAGAACACCTCAGCTGAGTTGTGTGGGGAAGTTATGGGAGCTGTTTAGGCAGTAACAATGCCTGTGTGATGCTCAACCAAAATATAAGTGCAAGATATTACCATGATGACTTCTCTGCTGTTTTTTCCCCCCAAAAGAAATAGTTACTTAAAAAAAAAAAAGATTTTTTTTCCTGTCCTACCTCTCCAGCTTCCAAAACACATATTTAGACTTTTTATTGGGTGCTATAATTGTAGCTATCATAGTGTCTTTATTCAAGCTGTTTCTATGATAGGATTTATAACAATTGTATCTTGCTGTTAGTAGACCTATCTTCTCAACTGTATCACAGAGGTTGCAACTTTTAATTCTTGGATTTTTGCACAATACCTGGCACATAAATGTGGCTCAGTTAATTTATTTTTTTAAATAATGAGTCAGTAATTATTGGTTGGATATATACAATTTAGATCTCTACTAAATGAGACTGAAGAATGCCAGAATAGATATATCTGGATAATACATCCAAAGCAACCCAGTATACCTGGATCATCTATGTAATTCAGACGAAACGAGGTCTCAGCCTGAATTATTTAAATAATTCCCTGAGTCCTCTGCAGAAGACAACAGGCTGGGGTAGAACAAAGCAAGGAGAATGGCATTCTTTCCTACAGTCAGCTTTTAAAACACCCCACTCTCTTGTTTCCATGGCAAGAAAATCTCCTGGGTGCATTGCCAGGAGGTTCTCCCTTAGAAATTGAAAAGAAGAAAGAAATGAAGGGAAAGAAGCAACCCATTGCTGTTTTCTGAAAACAGCCTGACTCCTGCTGATCATCGAACGCTGCCACGCCATGGAAACACCTCGGCCAGTGGAGCCCAGGCCGCCTCTACCCAGCATGCTGGAAGCTTGTGATTGATTCTGTTTGACAGGAGCAAAAAGTGTGTCCTACCTTGGATGCCAGCTGATTATTTCCAGTATGGTTGCTGCCGAAAATTCCATTAATGATTTGCAATATCTATTCAACTTGAAGAGAGGAGAAAAGTGCTTTCCTGAAAGAAGAAAAGTAGATTGGACTCAGTCTTGAGGAAAATCCTTATCTACAGAGTGAACATTTGATGACAGGGGAATTGAGGAATATATCAGCAACTTCAAAATTTTTTTTTGCACGAGGGATTTGGTCTGTTATTGGCAATGTATCATTAAAGAATGTGTTGTAGAACCATAACAATTTTTGATTGATATGCTTTCCTTTTCTTTCCAGTATTCAAATATGACAAATTCTAATGTGCAACTTGTGTGTATTAGTTAAGTGCCTACAATATTCAAGGTCCTTAGTAAAATTGATTGAGTTGAATTGAGTGTACTATTATAAATGTCTGTGAATGAGACCTAGGGCAAACCCTTGGAGAGCCTCCCATCTAAGACAACGATTCTCAACTGTGGCTGCACATTAGAATCCCCACAAAGGACTTTAAAAAAATTCTGATGCCTCAGTCTCACTCCTCAGAGACTTTGATTTAATTCATCTAGGGTGAGGCTTGCGGCCTCAGTATTTTTTTCTCTGTCTCCTTATGTCCATAATGTGCAACGAAATTTGAAAATGAATAACAGATCTAAAAGGAAGCAAAAGGGTAATCATGACCAAGTCCCAGTCTATGTACAAAGGACATCATGTTTAATCATTTGTCTATTTCAAAAGTATAAACATTTAAAAGGAGGGAAAGTTGTATTCCATGGAGGCTATCAGGAAAAACTTCACGAAGGAAGTTTCGGTGGACTTTAAGTCTGTAAAATTTTGATTGGCAGAGATAGGCACCCAGGATGAGGGTCAAAGGCAAGGCTAAACTTGAGCCAGTGCTGTGAACATCGAGTAACTAATGCAGGATTGCTAGTATGGAAGTTACGGTGGATTTGTCATTTTAGCTAGCTAGTCAGAACTCAAATACATTTATGAAATGGTGGGGTATTTCAGCGGTTTTTCCCCCTCCACTCTAAACTTCACTCCTAAGACAACAACGTTGAAAGCTCCTAAAATACAGTGGAGCAGGCGTAGATGTAAAACTGCACTTCAGTACCTTGCTATTGAAAGTATGTGGTCCGAAGACCAGCAACGCTAGCATCATCCATAGTTTGTTAGGAATGTAGTCTCTTGAGCCCTACTCCAGACCTAATGAATCAAAATCTGTGTTTTAAAAAAGATTTTTGTATGGACACTAAAGTCTGAGAAACACTGCTTTACTACCTAAATTACTATTCTATGATTAGCTATAATCAATTGACAGAAGTAGAGAAGTAGACATATGTTTTAATAAATTAAGTTTCTGTTTGACTATGTGAACAATGACTAGTATTAACAGGCAATAATCTCATTTAATCACATAGCTTTTTATATTTATCCCACTGTATATCCCCATGTAATAATTTACTTCAGTGTGATGAATACATTTAAATTCCTGTGACTTTGTCTTGGTATTCCTCTCCAGTTCCAATAATCTTACTAGAATAAGGATCTTTTCACTTTAGACTTAGGTAATATTTCCTGTGCTTTTCTAATGGATGTCCTTAAAATCACCTCTGAAAACCAATTATGATCTAAGATGCTGTTTCCCTGCCATCCCACTGCACATGGGTTTGGGTGGCATATGGCAGATGGGAAAGAAAGGCAAGGGGCTGGAAAACCATCCATGGAAACATGGATGCCAGAGAAGACCTGCGGCCCACAGGAAGAGGGTCTATCTTGGATGCTTAAGCATTAATTACCTCTTTAATATGTTTGAACAACTGTAAATAAGGATTCAGAAAAGTTTTGCAAAATAGCAGAGTATTTTGTGGATGGCTATTTTCCAACTTTGCCTCTGATCCAAGAAAAAGCAGTATATCTATAAGTAATTATTAAAACATTACTTTTCCCAAATAGTATTACTTTAGTGATCTGGTTAAATACCCTTAAGTTGATATTTAGCGACAAGAGCTATACTATGCTTTAGTTAACAGAAATCATCTGCCTTTCTTGAACGTCAGTATGCAAAAGAGTATCTGAGAATGTTATCAGAAAAGATATTCCCAACCCTACTGAGATTCTGAATCAGTAACTTGGAAAAAGGCTCAGGAATCGGCATTGAAACAAGCATCCCAGGAAATGCTGTTGTTGGTGTTAAGAATATTACACTTTGAAAAAACATTGCTCTAAGGCATTATATTCTTAGGATTGCTAACTTTCTTCCAATATCAGTAATATTTAAATCCCAATTGCCAGTCTCTTACCAAGTTTAGTAAACTGTAGATTGATCCACTTAATCAGGCAAGCTTTCTGAAGGAGATGATATTAGAAAATGACTTTGTATTCACTGTAGGATTTCATACATTCATATTCAAGCATTGAAATACACAATCCATTATATTTAATTATTGATCATGTTGCATTTTGTAGGGAATAATTCAGTATATCTTCTTCTTCTTTGTTTTACAAGAAACCTATAAATTAGTATCTGACTTTACTGATGCTGGGAGGTTGTTTTTGTTTTTGTTTTATTTTATTTTGTTTTCTTTGCTACTTACAATTACAGGAGGAAAGGATGGAGGGAGGGAAGGAAGTGTGAGGGAAAGAGAAGTAGGAAGTAAATGATGTTTTTTGTGAGGTGCTTCAGTGGACTGAGAAATACTAGAGAACAACTGTCCTGTTGAAAATCTGTTACATGGATTAATATCAGGAACTTTTAATTTTGGAAGAGTGGGGGGGTTTGTATCATGTCTCATGCTCAGTTTATCAGTGAATATTTGAAATTATGACTAATCAATGACTTCATTCCATTCTCATGTAAAATGGAGCTAAGAAAATTTGTAATATATACGGAGATACAGAAGTTTAAATATTGAGTTTGACAAATTTGAAGTATCTTTTTGACAAATAAGGGAGAAAAATACCATTGATTTTTTTACTTCAGACACTGTGAAATCTTCTGTTTGAGGATTTATTGTATGACTGAAAGATGATTAAGTTACCTTTATGTCTCATATCACTTTATCTCTTGTTCCTAACTTTATGGTGCATCAAACAACAATGGTAAGTGTTTGTAACATTTTAGACTTTGTTATATTCCAAGGCAGTTTATCTCCAATCAGTCATGCAGGATTTTGTCACGGGAGGTTGTCAAATCTCATTCTCTGTATGTCTTTAAAAATAAAATATATTTCAGAAATATTTACGCACTTTTGGATTACCAAATTAAAGCAGAAATATAAAACATAATATTCAAAGCTGATGAGCCTAAAAGTTCCGTTTTATATATTACTAGTGCTTTCTTGAAAACAACTCGTCAGTGTTGTACTAAAAATCTTAAAATATGAAGTATCGGGCATCCTAGTAATTCCCTCACTAGGAATTTGTCTAAGGAAATAAATGGAAGCTTGAATGATTTGTATAAGTAGACGTTGTGGCATCATTTATCAATAGCCTAATAGACCTGACTGTTGGCCCATAGAAAATGGGTAAACATATCATGGCATATCCATGAGAGAGGAAAAGACAACCATTTAAATTACTATTTTCTAAAAATATTTAATACATGAAGTTTCCCATCATACGATGTTAAGAGAAAAAGAGCAGAATATAAGAAAGTTAATTTTGGGGGCGCCTGGGTGGCACAGCAGTTAAGCATCTGCCTTCGGCTCAGGGCGTGGTCCTGGTGTTCTGGGATCGAGCCCCACATCAGGCTTCTCCGCTGGGGAGCCTGCTTCTTCCTCTCCTACTCCCCCTGCTTGTGTTCCCTCTCTTGCTGGCTGTCTCTATCTCTGTCAAATAAATAAATAAAATCTTTAAAAAAAAAAAAGAAAGTTAATTTTGAAAATAAAAAGAATACACATACACATTAAAGTTTGGATGGAAATATTTCGAAGTCCAACAATTCATATCTGGAGTATTGAATTGCAGGTGATTTAAACTTTTTTTCTTGATAACTTTCTGTATAGTCCAAAATCTTTTCAATGAGTTTTTGTTACTTTTGCAATTAGGAAAAAATTTTTAAAGGAATATAACTTGAAAAATCTGGGTTGTTTTAAGGGTAGTTCTGCTTAAGAACAGGTAGGGGCGGGGGCTGCTGGCTGGCTCAGTTCATAGAAGATGCGATTCTTGATCTTGGGGTGATGAGTTCACACCCCATGTTGGGCGTAGAGCCTACTTAAAAAACAAAACAAAACAAAACAAACAAACAACAAAAACCCAGGTGGATAGGCTAAGTGAACCTTTAGTGTCCCTTCAGTTCTGTGGGCCATCTGCCCAGTTCTGTTAACCAGTAACCATTGAAAGGAGTTCTACCCAATTAGTGAAGGCAGAACGAAACCATGCCTTTGTCAGTTCTGCGTATATCTCTGTGCCTATCTGCTGCCTTAAACTAATGGACTATTTATTGGGTTCAAGCTGTCCCCAAGGAAGGCTGCTTCTACTTTGCTTTTATGCAAGTGTTGTTCACTTTTTGCAACTAGCTACTGAATCAAAGCCAGCAGCTGGCCCACCGTGCTGTTGCAGGGAGCAACAGCCTGAGTCCAAGATTCTCAGGAGTGAGGCTGCTTGGGTATCTCGAATATGCCCGCATAAAATGCAGACACCACGGAGGATGGTTCTAACTGGTTCTGCTCATGTGATAAATTCATAAAATATGAAGACCAAACAAGGGCCACATCTTATTGGGTGATCTTGGGAAACTGTTGCACTTCAGTTTATCTATCTTTAAAATAGGAATCATAATGGCTTTCTCTGATTTTCTCCTATAAAATATTGTAAGAAAGAGGTTTCTAAATGGCAGTTTTAAAATATTCATTGTTACATGGTCATATTCACCTTTTTCACATTTTTTCTCTTCCTTTGTACATCGTGATGCTACAGAGACAGTAAAATAGCAGCAGTCCCCTGCCTTGCCCAGGACTCATGCCGATTTATAATGTGATCTCAAAATGGAGTGCAACTGGATGGCCTGATGCTATTTATTATCACCACTTAAAGTGAACCCATATGCCGGTGGCATATTGAGCTGACAAGCTGTGATGTCATTGGCAGGAGCTGCACTTCCAGAAGGCAGAGTTGCTGAGGATTGTTTATGACATTATCGTATGAACATATTGAATGCTGCTGGTCAATAGTAGCAGCGGTGTCTGGGGAAATAAGGTCAAGTGAACTGAAGTACTGAGTTACTAATGATTTAGGGGTGACAGGCTTTTGGAGGCATTAGCTGGACACAGATGGATTATGGGTTGTTGTTTTAGTTGTTGTTGTTTCCCTAAAATTAAGCTAAAGTCCCGCAGAGTTGTCAGCACTTATTTCTTTTACCTTCAAAAAGTTTATGAATTTTGTGGTAGATGGACATTTTCCTTTTCTTTGTCAAAATAGAAAAATACCCAAGTGTGAGCCCATTCTGCTATGTTTTCTTTAGATGTTTTATTCCTGGATTTATAGAGCAGTATAGTTTCCTTTTTGAGAAAGGAGAAATATTATTGATGTATTTTACAATGGGCAGTACTCTGTTCTGACTCTCTTTCTACGTTACTGATTATACCTTCCCTGACACCCTACCTGAGGTCATGCTATNTTTTTTTTTTTTTTTTTTTTTTTTTTTTGGAGCCTGGTAAGAAAAGAAAGGTGAATAGGCACTACAGATTTTGAAAGCCTTTAAAGTCAAACTACATTGTCCTGTAGGTAGTGGAGTTTTGATGAAGATGGAATTATGGTAATACTTATATTATGGAAAGGTCACATTGGCAGCTATGGGGACTGCAGGCAGGGAGACATGTAAGGAAGCTATTATAATCCAGATGACAGATTTCTTCAATGAGGGCATTAGTAGTCAGGGATTAGAAGGATTCAAGAAATATTTAGGAGGTGGAATCAACAGGTATAGATTAGGTGTAAAGATGACGCCAGGTTTCTACGTTGGGTCCCTAGGGTGATAGATACATCAAGAAGTAGCTACCAGTGCTTTTTGTCTACTTACACCGTTTCTTGAGCTTTTAACTTCCACATCTTTAAATTGCATTTATCTGTGTTTTGTATTTGGTTTTCTCTTCTAGCGTGTTGGAGAGTTGAAAACAGGGATCATGCTTTATTTGCCTTAGATTTCTTGTTGCTCAGCATATTGCTTGGCATATTTCAAAGTCACCTTGAATATAATTATAACTGTATTTCTTTTAAAAAGTTCTTTAATTTATGTTGACTTTCTTTCTCATTAATCCGAATCATTGTATCATTATCAAAAATCTGATCAGAGGAAATAAATAATTCAATTGCACGTGGGTCCTTGTCTTAATTGACTTTCCCTCAGTATACCACAAATACCCAAATTCACTAGAGCAAAAAATATTCAAACATAACCAAAGATGAAAACCCAAAGCTGTTTTAACTATTAATTTAAGAGAGGAGAGCCAGTTGCAAGCCCAACATTCTTAATGTCTTACTTCTGGAGGATGTAGTTCTAACTAACCTGGGTGTGGTCCTTCGTGACTTAGGGAAACGATGAGCATGCCACATGGGTTAGCTGGACTTTAAGATGGTCTCTAGAGCACAACTGTTAATATTACCCTCCTAAGGAAGAGATTCGTGTGTGGTTTATCACAGTGGAATCGGTTTCATTTCTTAAAGCAATCTGTCATTTCATGGTCAACCTAGAATTGTGATATTTTCCATTGTTATTCTTTATCACTGGAAGACTTTGAAAATCAGAAATAATAAAATCAAGTCCAAAAGTTCTGGGGAGCCTTTTTAAACTGTTGGGGAAGTGGTTTTGCTTATCAAGTGCACAATTTGGTAGGCCTCCTTTTCATATATTTTGAGAATATATGCTCAATATAATTAATATAAACTCTAGTATCTATAAGACTCAAATTCTAATCAAAGCTAAAGGTCACTATCTAAATTGGTTAGTGAAAGAGTGACCAGTGATTCTGTTTTCTTTTTCACATCTTTGTTTCTGTAGGACTGTATTTGGAATCAGTCTCCCTAGGACAGAAAGGCAAAGGCAGATGTGAAAGGAGATGGAACCAGGATGTTTGGAGAGCAAATAGCAGAGATGGGAAGGGAGAGGATGGACAGAGGAAAAAGACACAGGAAAGTCCGTTAGGTACAGTGTGGTAACCTCCATATTGACCTATTATCATTACTTTGACCATCTGAACAAAATTGTATGGAAACATTTTAATCCATAAAATACAAGAGCAAACTATTTTCGAGCCCTTCAGAGGCATTACTTATAAAATATATATTATTCTTACCAGACTCCAGAAATTTATTTTGTATATTTTAAACAAGTTCGATTTCTTAAAAAAAAAAAAACAAACCTCAAAATGGAGTTTTCACTAACTCAGAATGTCTTTTTTTTTTTTTTTAAGATTTTATTTATTTATTTGAGACAGGGCGAGTGTGCCATGCACAGGAGCAGGAGTGGGGTGGAGGGGCAGAGAGAGGGAGAAGCAGACTCCCCACTGAGCAGGGAGCCTGATGCGGGGCTCCATTCCAGGATCCTGAGATCATGACCTGAGCCGAAGGCAGATGTTTAACTGACTGAGCCACACAGCATCCCCCCCCCCCGAATGTCTTTTCTTTTAATTAGTCCCATTAATAAGATTTTACTGCGTGTATCTAGTATCACTCACCACTTTACATTTAAAAACTCAGCATTAACTGACATCAGTGGGAAGTTCCTCTGGAAATTGACTGCTTTTAAGTTTGAAAGGAGTATACTTCTAAATAGTCATTAGTTCCTTCAAAGAACATGATTCCGTTCCAGGGTAACATTCCTTGATGCCCAGCTAGAATGATGGGGTATTTCTCCAATTAATAAAGCTAGCTTGCATTTAAATTAATCACTAATTCAACTATCTTGATCCTAGCAGCGTGACATCTAGAACCATTTAGCAATTAAGTAATAAGAAGCTGATTATTTAATAGAAGGATCTACTTTTTAATGTGAAAAATTAATTATCACTGATAATTCTTGGAGAAATTTTTGCTATTATGGCAATTATTCTTAGCAGAATCTTGCCTTACCTTGCTTTTCTGCTGTAGAATCAAGGTGTTTTGATGATATGACTCTAGATAGGAATCACTTTGGGAAATAATTTCCCTTGAAGAAATTATTTAAATCAATTGTGGAGAATATATAATAGGGGTTGGTTTAGACTTCAGATAGTTTTGCATGGTAAGTGATAAAGTGCTTTTAATGATCATGAAAAATTATTTATTATTAACAAGCAAAACTGGCCACTCATCTGTCAAGTCTCCACTTAGATGTTTTTTCTTTAAGGAAATGTATTTACCTATAATTAAGTGAACTCAATCATTACATTCTATACTTTTTCATCTTGTTTATCATAAAATAACTTGATCCTACTTATATTCCCAGCAGTTAGTACAGTAACTGTATATTCTAAGTGCTCAATAAATATTTGCTAAAAAAATAATGAAAACCTATATGTAATATACAAAACTATTACGTTTTGTACTAACTTGGATTTCAGTTTGCATGATTTATATTTTGCATCTAAAATTGCAGCAAATGTCTATAATAATTCAGCTTTATTTGCTACCAGAATGTGTTACTTCTTATTTCTTTAGGATTACTTTTATTTTTAAGTTTTGTAAAAGTTACACATTTTACTAATTTATTTAATAATTAATTTTATATCACTATTGATGAAATACCCATCATTATTAAAATTTAATGAAAGACACACGTGGGTGGCTTAGTCGGTTAAGCATCTGCCTTTAGTTCAGGTCGTGATCTCAAGGTCCTGGGATAGAGCCCCACATCTGGCTCCTGCTCATCCAGGGAGCCTGCTTCTCCCTCTCCCCCTGCCTGCCGCTCCCCCTACTTGTGCTCTCTTTCTCTCTGTCAAATAAATAAATAAAGTTTATTAAAAAAAATTAATGAAAGATGTTTAGTTTCAATGCACAATCTCCTCTTCCATTTTATCCATTGGACTGTTTATAAAACCAATTCACCTTCAATATTTGAAACATACAGGAATGTATTCCTCTATTGTGGATAATGTTTTAGTTGTGAGTATTATACAAGTAAGGAGAGAAAATATGGTTGAGATATTCTGACTTAAAATACTTTACATCTTATGAATATTATGTGCAGAATGCTTTAGTAGTTTATTCCAGTTCTCTCTTTAAATTTTATATATTTAATGCTCATTGTTAGGTTTCTTGAAATAAAATGTCATGTAAATTCTGCTATAACTGTTGAGCCAGCTTTATAAAAGTGGTCTTACTTAAAACTAAAAAATCTTTCTGGGAGTCACCTAGGAAGGTGGGATTATGTCCGAGCAGCTTGGGTATAGCAATCTGAGGTACTCTCAGATACATGCCCTCAGCCCCACCTTGAGAGCACAATGCATGTCTCTGTAAGTTCTCAATTCCTCTTGTACTTACATAGCACAAGTGACTTGCGTCCGGTTTTCAACTCCATCCTCAAACAAAGTCCATGGCTATAAGGAGTGGAAAAGCAGGATTACTATTTATTCTTCCTACTGTGTAATCTATAAAACTCTGGGCCAAGGAAAATCACGTAGGCATTGAAGGTTAAAACCACAGCATCGATACGTTGACTTATAGTGGTAGAGTTGCTTAGGCAAGAAGATATCTACCCAGTAGGAGCAAGAAATCTTAATGTCATTAAAGAAACTAGCCAATAGCAAATTTAAAATATTTGATTTTGTATATCTGGTATCTTGAGTCAGTTCATTTGAGGATTTTTTGTTTTTGTTTTCCCCTAAGACTGTATCTCCAGTGGATAATGAGACTTTATGTTAAATTTAGCTGATATAAGAGTTATGGCTGACATATAAGCCTGCATTTAGTGACTTAGCACAAGAGAAGCATAGCATTGTTCACATGAAGTCTAGTGGGATGATGGTGTGGTGGGGGGTGAGGCTTTGTGTCTTTTACATGCAGTTGTTGGGGATTTGGGCTTGTATAGGTTTG
This sequence comes from Ailuropoda melanoleuca, assembly GCF_002007445.2. Taxonomy (NCBI): domain Eukaryota; kingdom Metazoa; phylum Chordata; class Mammalia; order Carnivora; family Ursidae; genus Ailuropoda; species Ailuropoda melanoleuca. The sequence goes on along the minus strand of NC_048228.1, from coordinate 19,369,395 downwards.
TTAGAGACTCAGGTTTTGCTGAGACTCAGTAGAAACTCTACTTTTTCTAACCTTGGGCTCCTGAGATCTCCCTCGGGGTTAATATCCGCCTGCCAACTGAGAAAGTGAGAGTGTGGAGGATTGTGCAGGGGATTTTATAGGCCTGAAGGAGGATTTTGCAGCCCTGAAAGGAATATGTGTTTCTTCTGCTTAGGTTCCATAATCTGTCTTATGGTATAACCAAATGCAAAAGGAGTGAGAAAATGAGGTCTTCAGTGGTGGCCATTTTCCAAAAACAAGACTTCTTCATGAAAAGGCAGCATGGGTTTTTGGTGAATAGCCAACTTTCTCTACTACGGTGAGAGCGTGATGGTGATTGCTGTATCCAAGCAACAACCAAAAATTGTCCTTAGAGTAATGGCATTGAAGATAAGGCTATTTTTAAAAAATGGAAACTAGGGAGCACCTGAGTGGCTCAGTCAGTTAGGCCTCTGACTCTTGAGATCAAGAGTCTGTGAGATCAAATCCCGAGTTGGGCTCTGTGCTCAGCAGGGAGTCTGCTTGAGGATTCTCTCTGTCCCTCTGCCTCTGCTCCTTCCCCTGCACTCTCTCTCTCAAATAAATAAATAAATTTAAAAAACAAAAAAACGGAAACTGAATACTATAAATTTGTAATTGAGTAAGTTTAGGACTAGAGGGGTTTTAGAACCAGAGGGGTTGCTATGTCATCAAATAGAATCCCATTTAGATGATTAAGGAGATATTCTTAGATTTCAGAAATTCAGAACAGTTGTTCCCCTCTTTTTCTTCTGGTGATTATTTTTAAGTGAAAGGATAAAAATCCCTCTTTCTGCAGTTGCTTAAATAAAATTGCTAAGCAGAATGATAGTTTTATTTAGAAGATATATACAACACATCCTTTTGTGTTATAATGGTTATATAAATATTCTATGATGCTAAAATAAATTTCTGTGATTAAAAATAACTATGTCCTCATATACTTTACAAAGTATTTCTAGGTCTTTGTGCCACTTGAGCCCCTCAGTGACCCTTTGAGAAAGTTAGAGTAGGTATTTTTAGCTCTCCTTTTAGACAAGGAGTAGAATACTCACAGAGTTGGGTTTTTTGTTTGTTTTTTGGTTTTTATTTTAAAGATATTCATGGGGCTCCTGGGTGGCACAGCGGTCAAGTGTCTGCCTTCGGCTCAGGGTGTGATCCTGGCATTATGGGATCGAGCCCCACATCAGGCTCCTCCGCTATGAGCCTGCTTCTTCCTCTCTCACTCCCCCTGCTTGTGTTCCCTCTCTCGCTGGCTGTCTCTATCTCTGTTGAATAAATAAATAAAATCTTTAAAAAAAAATAAAGATATTCATAAAGTTAAATGATTATCTCAAAAGCCTTTGGGATATAAAGCTTAGATGAGTGAGAACTATAGCCCTATGATGCAGTTTTCATGATGCATAGTAGTATCTATCCAGACACTATAATGGACTGCTATTGTAGATTTTTCAGTTTGTACATGCCATACACATAACCACAAATACAGATAATGTGAGAATCACCAAAGTGACTGAAATGACAGATCAGCATTGCTGGTTTTTTCATTTTGCTGGTGCAGGCATATTTTGTGTATTGGCTTTTAAATATTTATAGGGTAGAATTCTAAGAGTGAACAAATACTATACCTTTTTCATTTAATCCACAAGGCAAAAGCCATCAAAACTATAGCTCCAATGTATGTATTTTTAAATGAACCCAGAGCTATTTCTACTATTTTCAAGAAATGCTTTTATTTAGTACAGTTGACTTTTCACCTTTTATTCATTGCTTCGTTATTGAGTTTTTATTGCCTAGAATTTCAGTACAGAGATAAAAGGTAAGGCCCCCTTTCCCAAGATCACAGTCTCATGAGGGATAGACAGAGTGGAAGCTAAGACTTCTCATAGTATAATAAAGATGATGAAAGAAGGAAGCCTTTTAAGCCTTAGGAGTAGAGGCTAATAGCCTTGGGGGGATGGAATGGGTGCTATAGAGGGTGTTCTGTAGGAGGTGATATTTGAATTGATTCTGGAAGGATGAGTAAGAGTTCAATTGGACATGTATTGCTTTTTAAAATGTAAAATACAAAGTTCAGTTACATTTTAAATAATTGACTTAAATTCAGAAATAAGTCTAAAATATTATATCCACATCTGGGCTTCAGAAAAAACATTCAAAGGACAGCTCAGTAGAAAGTCATAAACATTGGGAAATAAAACCAATAAAAAATACTGGATGCTAAAGTCAGCGTGCAATAAATATGGTTAGATTCATAATGAACTTGAACTTATTCTGTACTTCCTCACTTATTGTGACCTATGTATATTTCTTGATTTGTAAAGTTTATTCTTTTCTTTAACTCTGTGTTCTGACTCTGGTTATCGTATATGAAATATGTCCCTATACCTGCCGTGATGCACTTATTATATGTATTTTTTCCATAAGTATATAAATATTCTATATATTTCATTATTTATGACCAGTCTCATTGTATTAGCCCTTATTTTTCATAGTGTTCTGTAGCACATACATTTCTGTGTTGTTTTTTTCCCCCATCATTCCGGGTGGCAATATGCATAGCTTACCTAGAAGTCATCTATGTTCACAAATTTTGACTTTGCATATGAAAACAAAAGCCTTTATCTAATTTTCTTTTAAGAGACATAGGCTCTCATCTTCTGGAACAGTTTATGAGAAGTTCTGCATGACTGTAGAAGAGAAAGGGAAAGATGAAAAGAACACAGGACCTAGCAAGAGCATATTAGCTTTGAGCCCCTATATATTGTAAGTCAATTTACTTAGTTTTTTTTTAATGTGACACAAAGATGATCCAGTGTTATATTTATTAATCATTAATCAGAAGGTTATAATGGACTAATATAATATATTTTGTTTAATATTAAGATAAAAACTGCCTCAGCATACGTGAAGAACCACTATACTCTATTAATATAGGCCCTGAACACATTTTGCCTGCTTTTGAAATGTGTCTCAGAAGTTGATAAAAGGCAGCCAAGTCTGCAAGACCCCCCTTTTTTGCTTTTAAACACTATTCTATTTTTATTGAAAAAATAAGCACAATAAAATTAAAGAGAATTTGAAAAGAGGTTTCATTGCTGTATTACCTTAACAAAATCACTTCATGTTCCATTCTTTGCTTATATTCATAGAGGGATATTTTTCCTGTAGTTGCAATTCAGTGTAACTCAAACATTCATCATTTATGTGTTTGGCAAATGTTGATTAAGTACCTATCCTGTGATAGGCCCTGTTCTAGGTACAAGGGGGACACTGCTGTGAATAAAATAAAGTCCCTGCCCTTATGGTGATTATAGTCCAGGGAGACAGGGTGGGGAGGCTAGACAGTTAACACATAAACCAACAGATCAGTAATGTCAGATGTCAGTAAATGCTATGCAGAAAACTAAAGTCCAGGAAGAGGATAGAAAGTGATGGGTGGCTATATGAACTAGGGTGGTTAAAGAAAGGAAAACTCCTCTGAGGTCGTGATTTTTAAAAAAATATTTTATTTATTTATTTGAGAGAGAGAGTGAGAGAGCACAAGCAGAGGGAGCTGCACGCAGAGGGAGAAGCAGGGTCCCCACTGAGAAAGGAGCCCCATGTGGGACTTGATCCCAGGACGCTGGGATCATGACCCAAGCTGAAGGCAGATGCTTAACTGACTGAGCCACCCAGGCATCTCTGAGGGGGGTGAGATTTGATCGGAGACCTGAATAAAGGGAGGGGGTCACCTCTGTGACCATCAGGGTAGGTCCATTCAGCAAGTATATTTGCATGAGAAGGGAACTTGCTTGGCATGCTCAATGGGGAGCAGAAGGGCCAATAAGTCTGAAGCATAGGGAGCAAGAAGAATGGTCAGAGGTCTCCAGGGATCACATTGTAAATGCCACTGTGTGTGGCAGGTATATGTTGGGTGATAGAAATATGGAAGTGACTAAGACAGCCTTTAACTTCCGGAAGCTTATTTTCAAACAGCACATATATGTCTAAGCAATAAGTTGCAATAAAATGTATTAGGTGCCATTATAAAGAAAAGAACAAACTGTAGTGAGTAGCATAACTAACTGCACTGGGGAGGCAAAGATGCTGAAATGGGATTTGGAGGATGAATAGGAGTGTTCTAGGAAAAGAAGGGAAGAAAGGGTGTTCTACATGTAGAGGATAACACACACCAAAGTCAAGGAGTTGTGAAATGTCTTGGCATATTTTAGGTTTTAGAAAATGTTTAATGAGATTTATGGAGCACCTGCCTGAATCAGTTGGAAGAGTGTGCAACTCTTGATCTCTGGGTTGTGAGTTTGAGCTCCATGTTGGGTGTAGAGATTACTTAAAAATAAATTAATTTAAAAAATGTTTAATGGGGGATGCCTGGGTGGCTCAGTTGACTAAGCGTTTGCCTTTGGCTTAGGTCATGATCCCAGGGTCCTGGGTTCGAGTTCCACATTGGGCTTCTTGCTTAGTGGGGAACCTGCTTCTCCCTCTGCCTGCCACTCTCCCTGTTTGTTCTCTCTCTCTCCTCTGACAAATAAATAAAATCTTTTAAAAAATGTTTAATGAGATTTTAAAAAATGTATTTTGGAGAGTCATGGGAGATGAGGCTGGAAAACAGAACAAAATTATGAAGGTCCCAAGTTAAAAAAAATTTTCAAACATTACAATAAAGTGTTTCAGATTGCTTTTCCTTTTTAATTTGAGTTATTTTATTCTATAGAAGTTTAAAATTTTACTCATTGCATTAAGTTCATTGTTTTTCTCTGTGATTTTTTTGCCACTCTTTAAAAGCAGGGGAAATTGTTAACAATCAATCAATAACATCAAAGTGAGATGAGTTATCCATTTCTTAAGTTGAAGCAAATAAAGGACGTTTCCCAGAGTACTTTAATTTTCAGTTTTTGGGAAAAAAATCAAGATCTCAAATTTATATGTATGTTATTTAATAATTATTTTTAAAAAATAATGGGTTTCCTAGTTTCCCCCAAAACATTGCCTTTCCATAAGTTCTGGAGATACATATAGTAATATATCCTTAACTGCAATTACTTGCTCAAGTAATATTACTTTTCAGGAGATTTCACATATTTTGAATGACTCTTATTATTGTTTAAAACTTATTTACTTTATTGTCTTCCACCCTGGTTGGAAACCTTTAGAAATGAATTTTATATATATATATATATATATATATATATAACTAGATTTCAAACATAAACTTTCCCAATGTGCTATTTTATCCTCTAAATCTCAACAGATATCATTTCAAACTGGTTTCATTGGTACTCTCTGTTTGGTTTAGTTTTTATTTCATAATCATAGACTTGATTCTGCAATCCTGCTAGACTAGGAGGGAGATAGGAAAATGTGGACCCTGAAGAATGGCAGTGAGAACCCAAAGATTATAGGATGTTGCCTATTAATGGGAGTGGAGGGTTGCTCTCTTGAGCTACAGAAGGAATGGAATGGTCTGGTAGTTAAGATAAAACACAAAATATATTTGAGTTGTCCACAGTGAGCAATGATGATCCTGACATTCTTGGACTCCACGTGCTCCATGACTTATACAATATTCATATCCTCTTTCACTTTACCAAAGACCACATGGTTGCCATCAACCGCACAGTTTTGGCGGTGCAGTTTAAAAACTGGGAATCATTTGTATTGGGTTTAGTATTTGCTATGGGCAAGGTGTCAGGACCTGTATGCTTTGGGATGAAGTTCTCATCAAATTTCTCCCCAAAGATAGACTTGCCACAGTGCTATTATGGCGTGTGAAATCATCACCTTGACACATAAATCCCCAAATAATTCTGTGAAATATGGAATCCTTATAACCAAATTCCAGTGCTCAGAATGCAAAAGGTTTCTGCTGTCTTTGGAACTTTTTTTGCAAATAGCTCAAAGGCAATGCAGCCTAAGGGCTCGTCCTTGACTGCCATGTCCAAGAACAGGGTGGGTTGACCTTGGCTGGTCAGCAGCAGTGTTGGTGGCATCTGCAAAACCTCACTGGGTACTTTTTTGAAGATTGAAATGCTTCTAGAATTCCCAGAATAACATTGCATGCTGTCTGTAAGAAATCAGAAACCATGAGTGTTTTTTACTGGATATGTTTAAATTGCTGTGTCAGCTATCCCTTGATGCTCTTCATTATAATATGTACTGCGGTGAACTAGTAATGTTTTGGGAACTGCAGGCTGTGTAGAACTTGAGCTCAGGGACTGTAGGGTTCTCTGGAGGAGCAGGCAGCTCCCTGAGAGGCACAACTGTGTCACTGGGAGTTTTCACAGGCGCCTTTCTGGCTAGGTGAGAGGACCTTCATTAGTATTAGCATCATCCTTCTTTTCAAACATAATTCTAAAGTGGAAGTGTTTACCTATATAGGGTGAAGATTTTTAGAGCACACCATCATCAATAATTGGCCTCACACGTCTAAAAGCATGATCATAGTCTTATTTGAATGGGCTTTGTGTAACAAAGCTCAAAAGCCTCAGAATATTAATCTTTTACAAAATGGTGTTTAGAAAACAAGAACATTTGATGTCTCCAAAAGACATTGAAACAGAAGCCAAATGGCCTGAGCTGGGATGGAAACTAACATTTATCTGCGTTTGGGCCTTTACTTCTACTAGTGGAACACAGTAGTTCATTGACCTGTCACGGTTGTTACACAGACATAATTAGCACTGTATTATACCAGTGTGTAAACTGAGGCTCAGAGAAGTTGGGTGGCTGTATCATGAATTGGAATCCAGGCCTTTCTGCCTCTACTGTGCATGGTGTCACCTATCAGTTCTGCTTAAATGCATCATTTGATCTTTCTGATCCTTAGTTCTGCTCTATTTAATTTTGACAGCATAATGAACCACCCCAACACTTAATGGTTTAAAACAACAGCAATTTAAGTTCTCTCATACTCCACCAGGCTCCATTGGCTTTCTTATAGGGTAGTCTCAGGGCAGCATTCCAAGAAGATGAAAACGGAAGTTGCAAGATATCTTAAGAACTAGGCTCTAGAACTCCCCCAGTACCACTTTACCACATTCTGTTAGTCAAAGCAAGTCATAGACCAGCCCAGGTTCAACAGGTGGAAAATAGTTATTATCTCTTGATGGGAGGAGCTTCAAATATTCTATGACCATATTTAATTGGCTGCTATTCTTTTCTGTTTTTAATTTTTAGGATGTATTATGTAGCACTAATACCAAAGCACTTAAAAATGATAGAAAGTCAAGTTTTAGATTCTTAAATGTGTCTTCTAATTTTGTCCTACTTTACCATTGTGAAGGAGATATTTGAAAGAAGAAAATGAGTACGAAGCTACCTTGAAAGCCTATAAATAGAGCCCTCTGTAAGCTAAGGTGTTATTAAGATTTATAGAAGACGCTAGGATTCACAGTAGAAAGGAGTTTTTAATAGATTAAAAATAAATGAAAAAGAGATTTGAAACATAATCTGTAGTTCATAGGGCATAGATATTTGCCTCAAGCCTCAGAAGCATTATTGGTTTTCTGAAATATAATAAAATGTGATTTTTTTAAAATTAAATGTTTTGTTGCTTATGTGTGTAGAATCAAGCAGTGAGTAAAAGTTGTGTGAAGTCAAAGTCTTGCCATCCTTTGGGTAGGTAATAGTATTAGATCCAGATGCTCTCATACCAAGAAGTCTGTGGAATCATATTATGGACATGGAATCATCCTGACTAATGCAGAAATGCCAGATAAGTTGATCCTAATTCCTCCTGCTAAAATCCAATTCCTTTTGGCATCTCAAAATTTTGTTGCAATGTGCTAAAATGAGTTCTAAAATGGGAAACCTAAATGGCGCTACAAAAAAGATATCCTCCAGGGATATCTTTTCTAAGGGAGGGCCGGGTGAGATTTTTGGGACTTTATTTAGGAAGAAGTTCTTAAAAATTAACAACCTTGAGAGATGCAGGTTTCCAGTTATGGAATGAAGAAGTCACGAGAATAAAAGGTACAGCATAGGGAGTATAGTCAATGGTACCGCAGTAGCATTGCATGGCGACAGATGGTGGTGATCATAGCCGACTTGTGAGCATAGCATAATGTATACAGTTGTGGAATCACTATGCTGTGTACCTGAAACTAATGTAAAATCATGTTTCAACTATAGTCAAATAAAGAAAATGTATTGATGCATCAAAAAATACTCACAACCTGGTCACCATGACCGCACTTCCCATACTTGCATAACCTGCTTGCCTGTGTAAGGCATTTGAGTTTGAAATAGTGACAGAATTATGGCTGAAAAGAGCCAAACACCCTGATGTTTGATAACTGAAGAATTTGGGGGCTGCTACTGGGCATATCACTGGTACATCAGTGACAACGAGTGGAGACTCTAGGGTGTAGGGGGGCAAAGTGAAAAGATGAACAGAAGAGTTCCATTTATCTGCCTCCTGATCAAGCTCTGAATAACAGTGGAACAGATTTGCCTGTCTATGAACCATACCATAAAATCCAATTTTGGCAGTAATACTTCAGCACAGACTGTACCTGCTGCTTTCAAAATGCTGCTTATCAGTCATCCTTAGCATCGTATCGATGTCCAATCCAACACAGCCTGAAATTTTGACTTCTCTCAATATTCCTGTAAAACTATTTCAAAGAATGGAGAAAAAGAATTATAACTCCAAATTGCCTGCAATTCTGAATTCAGAAATTTAGGCAAACTGAATAGTAGTCAAATTCTTTGATCGAATTTTGAATTGACATAGTCTAGATAAGAGGTGACGCTTGATGAATATATTATTTTAAAGGTTATGAGTTTTGTTGTGTTGTTATGATTAAATATTTCTGAGTACAGTTATGATTTTCACACCAATTTCCCACTTAAAGATTGATTCGAAAGAAAAATTACCAAATGATGGTAGTTCAACTTTCTGAAATAAAGAAATGAAATAGATCAACATGGATAATTTTGCAAATTGTCCAAATTTGTTTTAAGTAATAGTAGTGAACATTATTGACTGCTTACTTTGAGCCAATATTTTAAGAATTCCACATTAATTAACTCATTTATCCCTGTGAGATAGCCCCGCTTCATAGATGAGAATATTGAGGCGTGGAGAGGAAATAAAATTTGTCCAGATTCACAAAGTAGAGGGATTTGTTTCTGGCAGTTTTATTTCCAGGTCTGGTCTTAGTCACTCTCTTCTACCACCTCTTGGCTTCTCTCTCTCAGACATGCATCCCATCCCCAGTGAATTTCCCAAAGGCCTGGGTTCTTAGACATTGTTACAATGTGCAAGAGTCCAAACTTTACTGGGCTTTTGGAATATTTTGTATGAAATACAAGTATAGTCATAGTTACTATACTGACAGATATAAAAACAAAATCCATCAATACAAAGATTGGTGGAAACTGTGGATTTTCTTTATAAAATAAAACTATGAGTTTCCACTCTAAACATTATTTTTTGGGTGCCTGGGTGGCTTAGTTGGTTAAGTGACTGCCTTTGGCTCAGGTCATGATCCTGGAGTCCCAGGATCAAGTCCCACATCGGGCTCCCTGCTCAGTGGGGAGTCTACTTCTCCCTCTGACTCTCCCCGCTCTCATACTCTCTCTCTCCTCTTGCTCTCTCTCAAATAAATAAATAAAAATAATTTTAAAAAAAATTAACATTATTTTTCTCTTCTAAGATTGAATAGAGCCCATGTACATTCTCAAAATTATTTTTTAAATGTGGTAATGTTTCAAAAATGAAAAGTAAGCTTAGAGTATTTGAATTTCTTTAGAATGGTATCTTTCTACAGGATTACCATCCATGTCGTCAAAGTGTACACTATATAAATAGCAGAGTTTTATACAGCACCTATTATAGGGCAGACCTGCCCTCACTCCTGATTGTGAGGACTGGAGTTGAATAAATATTAACTTAATAAATACAAGGAAGAAATAGTGAGAAGAAGCAACTTAATCTACAGGCAAAAATGATGGCATAAATCCTTGCTATTTATAATTTGTCCATAGACCAGGAGCATGGACATCACCTGAGAGCTTGTAAGAAATGGAGAATCTCAGATGCCAGCCCAGACCCAGAGAATCAGAACCTGTGTTTACATCAGCAGGTGATTCAGATGCACACTAAAATTTGAGAAGCCCTGGGCTTAACGCATTTGTCTTGTTAGTAATTAGTTGTGTAAATATGAATAAGTCACTTACTATGCTCTGCATTTTAATTTCCTCCATTCCTTGCTACTTAGTATACATTGATTTTTGGATGAGTTAATTCTGTAATCTTCATTTAGTTGCCTGTAAAATAGAGGTACTAGTAATATCTACCTTATACTGTTTTAAGGGTTAAATGAGGTAGTAATTGTAAGGTTTTTAGAATGCTGTCTGCATGCAGTATGTGGTTAATAAATCCTTCAGTTGTTATTTTAGTTACTGTTTCCCTAATGTACTCTATTATTGATTACATGGCAAGTGGAATAGTAAATTTCTCCCTAAATTTCTTATACAGATATATAAATATGCTTTTTTCCACATTTTCCACTTTATGACATACTGCAAAACTGTTTTCCAAAGTGGTTGTACCAATAGAGATACACTTTTAAAAATTGAAAAATCTGGGCACCTGGGTGGCTCAGTTGGTTAAGTGTCTGACTCTTGATCTCTACTCAGGTCTTCATCTCAGGTTCATGAATTCAAGCTCCACATTGGAGTCAGATTGAAAAATTAAAAGCAGCAAAATTTTCCAAGAGTTAAAGTCCCCAGTGGAACAAACACTGGCATGGGTATTAGACAGGCTATAATCTAGTTCCAGTTCTTTTGACCTTGAACCTGTCATTTAACCTTTTTGGCTTTTATGGATATTAAAATATTAAGTGCTTTAAAATGCTTATAGTACTACTTTATGGATTTTGTAGACTGGCAAAACACAATAATTATGCATATGTTATTTTTTAAAGAAGATTTTATTGATTTATTTGAGAGAGAGAGAAAAAGAGCATAAACAAGGGGAAGGGCAGTGGGAGAAGCAGACTCCCCGCTGAGCAGTGAGCACAAGGTGGGACTTGATCCCAGGACCCTGGGATCATGATCTGAGCCAAAGGCAGACACTTAACCAACTGAGCCACCCAGGTGCCCATATGCATATGTTATTTTAATCTATAAGAATTTGTGATAGGGTGTTCAGATGATTGCTGTTTTGTGGCACTATGTTGGGTATTTTTAGAAGCTTCAGAAAATCTTCCAGATTTTTAAATTACTGTTTCAGCCACAAATATATGCTCTAATTTCTCTATATTTAATCCAAAATTCATTATTTCTACAAGAAATAATTTGCTCTTTGAAAGTCTGCTCATTGTGTAATAATATCAACACATTTATTATAGCTTCAGATAAAAGTCTTCTGTCCTCTCTTCTATTACCTTGTTGTCCAGGCTCTATGTGAGCACACTGGCTGAATCATTGCAAGCTTGTGACAAATCTTCACTGAATGAAAGACAGTGACTTCACCCTAATTGTTCTCCATTTGAAAATTCATTGAAATTTGTTGCTTTTCTTTTTTAGTAATAGAGTTTGTAGCAAAGTATCAACTCTATGATAACTAAGAACTTAAGTGTTTGGAATTCACTGTGATTCTTCTTTGATGCAAATCTGTCTCATATTCATAATTAATTCAGCCAGTGTTTATGTTGGACCCATGTGTATAATGAAACTTTCATAAATGAATAGAACTTCTCGAACCTTCCTTTGTTGGTTGCTTTTGTTTCTTTTTCTCAATTAGTGATGATAAATTTTCCTGGTGAATATGTGGCCAACACACTGAATAAATGTTTTTGTTTTTGTTTTTTTAAGATTTTATTTATCTGAGGGCAGGTGGTAGGGGGCAGAGGAGAGGGAGGAGCAGACTCCCCACTGAGTGGGGAGCCCAATGCGGGGCTTGACCCCACGACCTGAGCTGAAGGCAGATGCCCACCTGAGCCGCTCAGGTACTCCACACTAAATAAATATTTAAATTGAATTGGATGTTGAAGTGATTGCAAATTAAATAAAGTCATTTTTTCTTGCTTATTCTAATATATCTGCAAGTCATATCCCATTGAAGTGCTCTGTGATTTAAAAAGAAAAGAGTAGTGTCTTAAAAAGTAGGAGGATTCTATTTTGCTTAATCATTAGATTCATAAATAGGTAAAGATGCTAATCGTATCTCTGAGGCAAAGACTTTAAGTCATTAGAAAAGAGACAGTCTTGAGGGAATCCCATCCCATTTATATAAAGTTTAAAAATTTGGACATTCAACTGAAAACCTTTGATTATGTATTCAAAACAATTATCTCAGCACCAAGAGAGCCAGAAAGAATTTACTGTCATGGAGAGCAGTGTATTGCTCTCCTGTATGTTATATAAAGTTAAAGCTGCAGTGGATCTCAGTTATCTTCCTTTTTTTTTTTTTTAGCAGCTTTTAAAGATATAATTGACATAGATATTTAGTGTGCATATTTAGTGTAGTATACAATTAGATGTTTTGACATATATATAAACCATAAAACCGTCACTGCAATAGAGATAATCAACATATTTAGTGATCTTTGGATTGATGAAGGTATTTCTTTGAAATCAGAACCAGATTCCATTTTTTTCTCCAGGAAAAATTTTACTACTGGGTTGAATTTTAATATTAAAATGAAATTTGTGTACACACAAATGTCACAAAGCATTGTTTTCTAACTATAGTTTAGATCTATTCATTTTTAAATTTAGGGTGTGGCTGGAGTACAAACTGTAGCGTGACTGGCCTCCAGTGGTGTCTTTGAAGAATAGCATCACTGCTACATTCAAAGCAACAGGTGAGATTTAGAGAAGAGCTGTTCCACGTCAGCTAAGATCATACACAAGTCCTAACTGGCAGGGCTGGTGAAGTGGAGCATCCATCATGGGAGGGGGAACTGTCTTCCTCTAATCTTGGGACTCCCCCCTGTGGAAAAAGTGTTCTGATGCTAGCTGATGCTTTCATGCAATTGCTGCTCAGAACTTTTTCTTAAAGGAAGATTTACACTGATTTTCATTTTCTAAGAGAAGAGACTTACTTCTCTCTGGCATCTTCTCTCTGCTCTGCTGATACTTCCTCAAAATATATCTTTATTATATTACCTGTTCTTTTTGTGTGTGTGCCTTTTTTTCTTGCAGCTTTTAATTTTGGTTAAATTCTCCAAGAACTCTGAAACTGCACCTATATAAGTAAAAATTAAGGATTCACGTAACAATGGCATTGTTAATTTGAAGTGATTTTAATGATGAGTATAGGTAATAGGAGGTTTGCCTGTGATTAGCATCAGGCATGAAGACAAGATGTATTCAGATCTTAAAATAAGATGTTTTGGCATGTCCTTTCTTGCTAATATTTCTCTCTATTATTCTGTTGTCCACATCAGTAGAAAAGAGGAATCATAAATAAAATGAGGGAAACCAGGGAGAGAGTCTAGGTTAGAATAAGTGAAGCAGATATTGTTTTTCTGGCTATAAGTGTAATAATAATTCTTCTATAGAAAATAAAATACTTCAGCATGGGAAAAAGAAAACTTCTTTTTTTTTTTTTTTAAAGATTTTATCTATTCATTTGAAAGAGAGAGAACAAGTCGGCAGACCACAGGCAGAGGAAGAGGGAGAAGCAGACTCTCTGCTGAGCAGAGGGCCTGAATGTGGGGCTCGATCCCAGGACTCTGAGATCATGACCGGAACTGAAGGCAAATGCTTAATGGACTGAGCCACTCTGGTGCCCTCAAAAGAGAACTTCATTGGTTGGTCAGGACCACATATGAGTTAGGTGTGAATATCTGCACCACTGCTAAATTTTTTTCTCAGTCTCTTCTGTTCACCTCCTCAGGCCACCATCAATACATACCTTTCTTCTTTCTGATTTCTTGCCCAGGGCAGGAACTCTAGAATCTTTATTTTTGCCTCGTGTCTCATTTAAATACATTTATACTGTACAGCTCACTGTCTGTGTATGCTATTTATGTTCTTCTGTGGTTTTGGTGCATGTGGGTTTGTATCAGTTAACTGTAATTCAGGCAATGGCAGATGGAGACCATATCCAGATGTCCAACTTTTCTTAGGTCTTGTCAGCCATGGTTACCAATGAATTCATTTTAATAATCACATGTCTTCTTTGATGACCCATATCAGCATCGCAATCTCCTGAAAAGCCTGCTCTTTTTGCCCCATTCAACACTCTTGAATTTCTATTTTTGGGGTTGGGGGCATCTCCAGTGGGGTCTAACATGTGCTCGTGAATGAGTCGTGTGAACCAACTTATCAGCTGCCATAGAGTGTCTGAACACATCATCCCTTTTCTTCCACTGCCCGCTGCTCTATCTCCGAGCTCCACTGAGTCACCAGCACACTTCAGGTGCTAAAGATACATGTTGTCTGATTGGAATTCATCCCCCATCGTGTTTCGTTGAAGGGTGATTGAAGTAATGTTGCTTGTGCCCCAGCACCTTACAAAATCCACCCCAATTCTTTGTATAAAGTTCAAATATGCAGAAGATTTGGGAGCTGACAAGGAGTTAAATGTCTGTGACAGCAGCCAGCTCTTCCTGTTTCATGAAGAAGACCTTGTTACTGTATGAATCTCCTGTGATTTGCTCCTTCTTCCATTTGGATGAGTTCTTTACCAAAAGGCTCCCTGGTCTCTTTATCAATTAGGATTAATTGATTAAATAATTGATTTGCCATTAGAACAAGTGAAGATGCACAGTAACAGTGGCTTAAATGACTTAGAAGTTGATTTCTCTTTCATAAAATAAGTTGAGACAAATAATCTGGGGCTGGTAAGGTACACACTCTACTGGGTCAGGAATCCAGGGTCCTCCTCTCTTCTGCTCTGCCATCCTCACCATGAAGCTCTACCTCATAGCCTGAACTGACCGTTCAAGATCTAACCATTATGTCCAGCAGAGTAGAGAAAGGTAGGGAGGGGCAGTCATGCTTTGTCTTTAAGGACACTTTCAAAAGTTGCAAGCAAGCATTTTTAAAAAAATCCTATTGGTGGGGCACCTGGGTGGCTCAGTCAGTTAATCGTCTGCCTTCGACTCAGGTCATGATTCCCAGGGTCCTGGGATCAAGTCCCACATCAGGGTCCTTGCTCAGTGGGGAACCTGCTTTGCCTTCTGCCTGCTACTCCCCCTGCTTGTACTCTCTCTCTGACAATTAAATAAATAAAATCCTGAAAAAAACAGATAAAAGTATTTTAAAAAAGACAATACAGATGGCATAATAATAAGCCTTTAATAAGCATATTAAAGTATGCTTGACATTATTATATATTTAGGGAATTGCAAATTAAAACGAGACGCCAGTGTACACCTATTGTAATTTTTAAATTCCAAAAAACTGAGCATATCAAATGCTGGTAAAGATGTGAAGTAACCAGGACCGTCATTTATTGCTGTGGGAATGCAAATAGCACAGTCACTTGGAAAGTCAGTTTGACAGTTTCTTAGCAAAGCTAAACATAGTTTTACCATACAATCCAGCAGTTGTGCTCCTAGGTATTTACCCAAATGAGATGAAAACTTCTATCCACACCAGAAACTGCACTTGCATGTTTATAGCAGCTTTAGTCATAATTATGCAAAACCTGAAACAATCAAGATGTCCCTTAATATATGAACAGATAAACTGTGTTGCATCTGTACAATGACGCTATTCAGTGATCAAAAGAAATGAACTAAGTCACAAAAAGACATGGAGGGATCTTAAATGCATATTGCTAATTAAAAGGACTAAGCCTGAAAGGGCTCCATATTATTTGATTCCAACTATATGACATTCTGGGAAAGGCAACACTATAGAGATAATCGAACGATCAGTGTTTGTTGGGGTTTCTGTGCTGAGATGGAGAAGTAATGAATAAATGAAGCATGGGGATTTTTAAGGTGGTGAAACTATTTTGTACCATCCTTTAATGTTGGATACATGACTGACATCCCAAGTTATTTCCCCTTATACTTCTAAGTTTTCGCGTCTTTGGACCAAAAGAAAAGGATGTCGTAGAGAGATGCAAGGCAGGAAGAATGAAACAGGACAAAAGAAAAAGTTAATACAACATACATGCAACATGTAATTACTTTTTCTGTTCTTCACAGAATTGCTTTTCCTCCTATTACATTAACCTAAGTTACTCACCTTCATCTACTTAGAAAATTCAACTTGAAAATATCTGTTTAATATCTGAAATGTCTGAAATTCAATAGGGACCCCAGGGGAACTTTTCATCAAGCCCATGTAAATACATCCTTGTTTTGTCTATGCCTGGTGTGATTAAATCACAAATAGAGGGGTTTTTGTATTGCTGTAATCTGTAACATAAAATGCAATTGATCTTAGTGTGGAACACAGATACTATGATAGCGCTTAGGTCAAGGTGACTTGAAACTTTTCATCTTCTTTCACTTATTTCATTTCTTTATAACATCTAAGAAAAGCCATTTATATTCATATCAGAAAAGACTTGGCATTAAATGCTAAGAAATAAAGGCTTAAATGGCTAGGAATTGACTGAATTTGATAGCCTTCATGTTCCAAAAACATCAACTGTTTTAAAAATAGTGTTATCTAAGACTGAAGTGTTCTTTGAAGTGGAAAATGTTTTTTGTTTTTTTGTGGGTTTTTTTTGGAAATAAAGGAAAATATCAGTGATGTTTTAACAGCAATTTTTAAAAGTAGTCAAAGTTGCTCAAGTGTACATCATCATGAATTTATTGTAAGTGATGAAAATAATTTAGAATCCTGCTTAGCACTTTTGAAGCCCATAGGATCTCTGGAAATGCATTAGTGAATATTATTTGTGCCTTTAATGATTCATCAACATTTAGGAGGATAAGCTTTTATGGTCAGTGTTTTAGAAGTCAGCTATATAAAGTTGATAGAGATGTACATTAGCTATATCCATCAGTCATTTTTCAGGAAATGGAATATGTATGCAAATCTGAATGTTTATTGAAAGATAAAACAAGAGGAAAATAAGCCTAGTTTTGTAATAAAAGACTAATATTTGAATTTTAGCAAGTTAAAAAATATTAGTTGTTATTTTTGTCCCCTTCCTCCTTCATGCCTCTCATTCTTTCCCTCAGAAGACACACAAACTGCTTACCCAGGTAGTAATTTTTAAAATATCAACAATCTCAGAAACCTGGAGTTCTATAGTATTTGATAGTGTTAGTAAAGGCTGAAGGGTAAATCTCCTTTGTCCACATTATTATTCTCTAGCCTATTTCTCTTTTCAATAGTAAGCTAGGAGTAAAACCTCTACCTAATGTTTCTGAGTGAAATGCCACATCCTTTTGTCAAAAGTTAGATCCTGTGTGTGTGTGTGTGTGTGTGTGATTTTGATGGAGACATGGTGGGAATTCCGGGTTGGGAAAAGGGGAAGAAAAAAAAAATTAGGTTTTTGCTCTTTTAAAAATTTTGGAAAACTTTATTATCACAAATAACTTTACAAATCTAGACAGCTGCTTTGAAGAAAAGAATTGTGAAAAACATGTAATTAAGAAAAANGAAAACTTTATTATCACAAATAACTTTACAAATCTAGACAGCTGCTTTGAAGAAAAGAATTGTGAAAAACATATAATTAAGAAAAAACTGAGGGGCGCCTGGGTGGCACAGCGGTTAAGCGTCTGCCTTCGGCTCAGGGCGTGATCCCGGCGTTGTGGGATCGAGCCCCACGTCAGGCTCCTCCTCTATGAGCCTGCTTCTTCCTCTCCCACTCCCCCTGCTTGTGTTCCCTCTCTCGCTGGCTGTCTCTATCTCTGTCGAATAAATAAATAAAATCTTAAAAAAAAAAAACTGAAAGAGAAGGTAGATCATTTAAAAAAAGGCAAGCAAAGTTAAGGCNTGTTCCCTCTCTCGCTGGCTGTCTCTATCTCTGTCAAATAAATAAATAAAATCTTAAAAAAAAAAACTGAAAGAGAAGGTAGATCATTTAAAAAAAGGCAAGCAAAGTTAAGGTTGTGATTTAAAATTAGTAAAATAAAATGTAATGGATGAGGGTGAAGAACCTAATTTTGGTTAAAGTGTAGTATTGTTACTGGACAGAGAACCAGTTCTGAACTCAAGTTGGGCTAGTCGCCACATGAAAATCAATACTCAGTAGACAAGTGGTGGTGGGAAAGGAAAGGTTGCTTTATTCAGGAAGCCAGCAGCCTGGGGAGATGTTAGAGTAGTGTCTCAAAGACCATCTTCCTCACCCAAATGAGGCTGGAANAACCTAATTTTGGTTAAAGTGTAGTATTGTTACTGGACAGAGAACCAGTTCTGAACTCAAGTTGGGCTAGTCACCACATGAAAATCAATACTCAGTAGTCAAGTGGTGGTGGGAAAGGAAAGGTTGCTTTATTCAGGAAGCCAGCAGCCTGGGGAGATGTTAGTGTCTCAAAGACCATCTTCCTCACCCAAATGAGGCTGGAAAGTCCTAAAAGGGAAGCAGGTACCCAGGCTAGTCGTTTGTTGACATGCCCCTGGACAGACTTGCTGTCATCTGGGGCAGCTATTTTCAAATGTAGTCAGGCCTTATCTGCTGGGAAAGTCTGGTTCTTCACTCTTCTAGGCCAGTGGTCCACAAATCTCAAGGAAAATAGGTTATTTCTGCTGCTGGCTTAGGTCTGTAAGAGGCTTAGGTCAGCAAGCACAGAGTACATAAGCTTGAAGCAAGTTAACCCTTAAGACCAGTTGGATTGCTGTTACAGGGTGTTGGGACACCTCCTGGCAGTGTCTAATTAAGGACAATGAACACAGAATAGGAAGTAGCTAGACTCTGAATACTCAGTGGTTGGGGTGTTTGTAGAAAATGGCCCCAGGAAATAGGTGATAATACAAACAAATTGAGAAGGTCTAATGGACAGGACAGCATTGTCCCAGCAGGCAGGTGAAGAGTGGAAACAAATTCAGGAGAGGAAGTTTGGAGATTCAGTAGAATGATGGGCAGCTGGTAACAGGCAAATTTTGTCAGTAGGTAGCACTTCTGAAGTCCTGTGCATTTTACCAGTCTTGTTTGGGATTACATTTTTGGCATCAAAGCATAGACACCATTATCTAAAATGAGATGCAAAGATGAACTGGTCCTACTTTGGCGAATTGGAGAGGAATTCCTTAATCCCTTTTTGACTCCAGATAGGATTAGCAGAATTTGGAAGTTTATGATTGTGGGGAAGTTAAAGAGACTGTGGACCAGGCAAAACCTTATCAATCGTTTAGGAAGCATCAGGGACAGAGGCTGTGCATATGAAGAGAAGGTTGAAATAAGAAACAGTTTTAAGTGATACACAGGAGGATGGGATTTTAGAAAGATTAGATATGTGAGATAAAATTAATCAGAGATTGATCCAAGATCATGAGACTATTTTAAGACTTACTCATTTTAAAACTTACTATTGAGGTTTTCAAACACATATCAAGTAATTTTCCAGTTGGGTTTGATATAAACGTGAAGATTCGTTTATAAAACAGTTTTTGTAAAGATGGTAGTATTCAGGACCTGACATGCTTCAGAAATTTTATATCCAGATTAAGAGTTGAATATTCTAGAGTGATTCTGCCATTGTGTTGAGAAATTTTCTTACTCTAAACAAAAAGCCTGATCATAATGTACTATTCAAATGTCTATAAGACTAGAATATGCCATAATGCATATTAGTGTACAGTTTGAGACTGCATCAACAAATAATTTTTTAAATTATAAATGTAGTAATCTAACCTAGAATGAGGTTAAAAGAAATACCAGTTAGGGATTTGACAACTGAGAACTCACAAACATCTTACTTGTGCTCAAATTTTACTTGCTTTGTTTCAATTTCTGTTTTAAAAAACAAAAAACCCTGCACAATATTTGAATTTATAATCTGCATTAGATTGTTCTAGTTTAATGTTACATTTTATGGCTTGGCAGAAAGGATATTTCCTGTCTCTTCTGTAAAACAGAAAAATATCCATTAAACAAAAAAAATATATATGTAGCAAGCACTAGAATAGTCCTTTAAATCTCGTGAAGCATTGAGTTCCGCAAATAGTACTTTCCTGTACGAGATTTAATCTCTTTCATCCAGCAGAGGGCTATCAAACTCCATTAATTTCTATTTACATGCACAACAACATATAGCTTATTTCACTCTTTTGTTTCCTTTTTTTTTTTTTAAGCAGTAATTCTTTTCTCAAAATGGAGATTATTGGTGTGCCTGGATGCCACAGTCAGTTGTGTGGGACTGTTGGTTTTGTGAAATGGAGTCCCGTATATGGCTTTGTGCTCAGAGCAAAGTCTGCTTAGGATTCTCTCTCTCTCCCTCTCCCTCTACGCCCTGCCCCTGCTCTCTCTCTCTCTANTCTACGCCCTGCCCCTGCTCTCTCTCTCTCTAACAGACAAATCTTTTTTAAAAATGGAGATTATCAATATGTAAAGGAGATATATATGGAACTGCTCTAATTGTGTAAGGGGCCAGAGCTGTCTCTGCAAAAANTTAACAGACAAATCTTTTTTAAAAATGGAGATTATCAATATGTAAAGGAGATATATATGGAACTGCTCTAATTGTGTAAGGGGCCAGAGCTGTCTCTGCAAAAACCCAGCGAGGTGTGGCAGATAATGGAAACTCTCCGCTCTGATCTATCCAAAAAATACTCTTCCAAATTCCAAGTCAGCTCTTCTTGGGTAGAGTTGTAAATATTTTTCCCTCTGTAAAAATCCAGATGCTGACACTGCGGGGAAAATACATAGCAGAATGATGTCCAAGTTATGGAAGTTCCTCATACTGGGATTGTCTTCCATTGTAATGGTAATTCCTACTGTGTGGTTGTTTTGTCCTGCTTTTATTTTGTTTCAGGAAAGATGGCATTTTATCTCCAATCTTATGAGTGAAGAAAGCCTTTATTTCAACAAATTTTCTTCACAGCATTTCATAGGTGTGCCAAACTGATGGACTGGTTGACTGTGTACTTCTCTATTTATTATGGTAAGGGGACCAGTTTTGCCTTCTACTAAAACTGAGTTTTAGGGATTAATTATAAGAGTGAAAAAGGATTCCATCTCCTGACTATTTATTACTTTGCCTTAGTAATAAATCCATTGGCAGGAGAACTTATTACAGAGCCTTCCATTTAGAACTATGCCTGCTTGGTGGTCTAATGGTAATTGTTCTTTGTTTTTCCATTCAAAACAAAGCTTTTCCATGGTGTCCCTTTATTTGTATTGAGGCTTGGTACTGAAATGGTACTGAATTCATTTAAGTAAAATGAACATAAAGAGCTGTGTTATCATGGGGTTAATAAATACTTTCTCAGGTGTGTATTTTTTTAATAAGATTTATTTCCATATTCTAGGGGGAGGGGCAGAGGGAGAGAATCTTCATGCAGACTCCCCACTGAGCACTGATCTCTCAGGCACAAATTTTGTCTTAGTCTGTTCAGGCTGTTGTAACAAAATACTGTAGACTTAGCAGCTTATAAACAACAGAAATTTATCTCTCACAGTTCTGGAGACTGGAAATCCAAGATTGGGGTGCCAAGATGGTCAGGTGGGATGAGGGACCTCTTCCATGTGGCAGACTTCTTGTCTCCTAACCCAGTGGAAAGGAGGTACGGAGCTCTGTGGGGTCTCTTTTATAAAGGTATTAATCTCATCATGGCCTAATCACTTCCTGAAGGACCCCATCTACTAATATCAGCACATTTGGCTTTAGGATTTCAGCGTATGAATTTTGTGGGTCGGACACAAACATTCAGACCATAGCCCGTGTTCACTGATTAAGACTCATTCCACAGTGTTACAAGCTTGTGTTGGATTTTATCATTACCAAATAGTCTTAAGAAGTGTGAACTTATTAATGATCATAATCATACAGAGTGATTGGCATTTTCTTCCCACACACTATTTTTGGGAGTGATCCTATCTTATTTCCTGTCTATTCCTTGAGTTTCTGTCTCAAAAGTCTACTTTTCTTTTCTTTCATGCTTTTATATTTATGTCTTATATTTCTTTGTTTTTCTCAGATGAATAATCATAGTAGTTACTACTTATTGAGCACCTATTAGATGTTTTACGTGTGCTATCTCTCTTGGTTCTGTTAGGTCGACATTATCTAAAAATCTATATAAAAAGAGATTGGAGCTTACAAAAGCTAGATAATTGTACCTGAAGTTACAGAGCCCAAATTGGAATTCAAAACCCAAACTCAAGACCCTTCACCACACAAACAAAAGCTCTATTTTATAACGTATTAAAACTATGTTATTTGATCAATTAATAAAAAAAGATGGTCAAATAGAATATAAAGTGATAAATACTGCTTAGGAATATCTGCCTTTAGCACCTAATAGGAAGTTATTAATGCCTCAGCTGTGCCTTTG
Organism: Ailuropoda melanoleuca; assembly: GCF_002007445.2. Taxonomy (NCBI): domain Eukaryota; kingdom Metazoa; phylum Chordata; class Mammalia; order Carnivora; family Ursidae; genus Ailuropoda; species Ailuropoda melanoleuca. Next base: position 19,346,991 of record NC_048228.1, on the reverse strand, counting down.
TGTACTAATTTTGAATATGCAAAACATTAAATCAAAACTTTTAGTGAACAACACTTAGTGGGTTTATTTAAATTTAATATTATGTAATGTGTGTATAGTTAATAAAAAAGATAGACTTAAGATGGTTAAAGTGAAGAATCATAAACAATGATATATACATACTTTAAATGTTTTATTTTAACTTGAAGCATGTAGATTAGAATTCTTTTACCAATGATTTAATGTAGGAAGATTACCTTTTGTTTAAGAGTTTTCCACCATGTGGGGTTTCGCTTTGTCTTTTTTGAATAAATGGTATGTTCCATTGGTATGCTCCAAACGGTTTGGTAGGTATTATCTGTATTTTCTTGTTTGCTGTCTTTTAATTGGAGTCAGATCTTAAGGACACTTGCAAAACAATCTGATTGCAGAATTTCTAGAGGTTCCCAAAGCCTCCTCCCCAATCTTTTACATTTGTTTTGGCCATATCCCTAATTCAACAGTGGTATTTGTCAGGGATTCATCTTTATCGAGTCCTTGCAAAGTATTCATATTAATTTTCATAAAACAAGAGCTTTTTTGCACCCATATTTCATTAGATAATAGAAGACCTATTAAAATATGTTATTGTAGTAACAAATACAATTGGGATAAAAAGGTTGTAGTAAACATACCGGGCTCTTGGTAAACATATAAATTTACTAGTGGAAGAAGAATGCACAGATAGTATAGAATAGCTAGTAAGCTACAAGCTTTTTTCTTTCTTTTTTTTTTTTTAAAGAAAGCTTTTTTTGTTTGTTTCAAGTTTTTATTTAAATTCTAGTTAGTTAACATATAGTGTAATTTGGTTTCAGGAGTAGAATTTAGTGATTCATTACTTACGTATAACACCCAGTGCTCATCACAAGTGCCCTCCTTAATATCCATCACTCATTTAGCCCATCCCTTTACCCACCTCACCTCCAGCAACCCTCAGTTCGTTCTCTTAACTATAGAGTCTATTATGGTTTGCCTCCCCCTCTGTTTTTATTTAATTTTATATTTCCTTCCCTTCCCCTATGTTCATCTGTTTTGTTTCCTAAATTCCACATATAAGTGAAACCATATGGTATTTGTCTTTCTCTAATTGACTCATTTTGCTTAGCATAATGCACTCTAGCTCCATCCACATTATTGCAAACGGCAAGATTTTATTCTTTTTTAATGGCTGGGTAATATTCCATTGTGTGTGTGTGTGTGTGTGTACCACATCTTTTATCCATTCATTAGTCGATGGACATTTGGGCTCTTTGCATAATGTAGCGATTGTGGATAATGCTGTAAGCTACAGGCTTTTAATATGCAGTGGACATCACTCAGAATGGGTGAGGGAATGGAGACGTTGTTAAGTAAGGGTTAAGAACCTCTATGTCTTTCCAGAAATGAGGAAAGAAAAGGTTAATTTGCTTTCTGTGAAGACATTGAGAGCTAAGTTTACCACAGCACTTAAAACAGTAAAAACTCTAAACATGTTTTTATTTTACTAAATTAATTAGATTGAATATTGGCTAAAGTTTCTACCTAAACCATCAAGTTTGTTTTCATATAAAATTTTCAACATGTGAAATGTAATCTGCTGTATTTTTTCAATTACACCTCATCAGATTTTGGTGACTTTTTGTGTTCTCAAATGTTTGAAGATGCAATTTTCTGTTAAGATTTATTCACCATCAAAACTTTCTGTTAAAAAATATAGCCTCTAAAGTCCTATAACACATATAGTCCTACAGTACATATAGTTTCTATGATTCATTTGATTCTTAAAATGCTCATTTACCTAACATTTATTATTATTTGTTCTTATGCAAATTAGTATAGCTTGGTGGAGAGTTAGAGAAAAAAAGTGAAATAACCTTGAACTCAATGAATTTAGTTTACTCAACTTCCCAACTAAGTGATGCTACATTGGGAGAACCAGACTGTTTATTCATTTGTTTATTTTTATAACTCATCCCTTTGCGTCAGTGGCTTGTCCATACATAGTTCTATTATTTGAAGTCTTTATGGGTCTGTTTCTCTGTTTTGTTGTTTCTGCTGTATGCTAAGTTGTCTTTGATTTTTTGCTGATCACTGTACTTGGAAAATTATTTATGCAAATAATTTGAGGCCAAGGATGAAGGTCACTCCTTCACAGAAGACATATATTTACTGAAGTCTCTGTGTTTAAAAATAATTTGGAAATCACGCTAAACCAAGTTCAAGGCTTGAATTGTATTGAAACTCCAGGCAGTAAAGCCCAGGTTGTAAATCTGTTGGAGCGCTGGTTATTTATTATTCTATAACCCGTAGCCTAAGAGTTTAGATTTTTGAGGTTTCAGATGATTGTAGGGAGGCTCCCCTATTAGACCCTGCACCTTGTGTAGACACTGGCCTTTGATGTCTGCCCCCTTGCTTAAGATGTTTTCAAAAAGAAAGTTCACATTTTCTAGGGAAATACACTCAGGAAACCAAAGCAATTTCTCTGCTTGTTTATCTTCCAGTAGTTCATTTTCCTTCAGAAATGTCTTATTATCATGTCAGCTATTTGTTGCTTATAAGAAGTTATTTATATTTGATCCAGCTTGTTTCAGTGGGAGGGTTGGTCTGAATGACTTGGCTTCTATTTGCTGGAAACATACGCTGTATATGTAGGTACTTCCTATTTCAGTGATTGGTTTGATTTAGAAGTGATAGAAACACCATGTTGCCAAAAAGGTTTGATTCTGCCTTACCTTTGAAAATGTGGTTTCCAGAGAAGGTCTGATTGAATTTTATGCTTTGGTGTCCATATTTAGGGACTATGACTTTGCATGAGTAGGTATAAAATGAAAAGCGCTGGTCATGCCTAAAGCAAGAAACATTGACTGCCTAGCAACAGATTTTATTTATAGGTCAATTAAACAAGGGTTGCAATAGAAAGGATAGCTTATATCTGTTGTTGAAGAAATGAAAATGGTTCATGGAACTCTTTCTGTATCAGTATATATGTGGGGAGGGCGGGGAGATTGTTAACTAAATGCGTTGGCATCCAGAAGCGGCAATAATCCAGATGTTTATACCTTCATTAAAATTACTAACCACCCATGGATACAACAGGAGCATTTGGTAGCACTTCAGTTTTCTGGTACCAACAGTACAGCCCCAAGGGGATTGGTTTTTGAATGGTTGTGTTATTGAAACAACAGATTTTATAAGTGTTTTATATTTATTGCTGTATCCACTGCACAGAAACTCTACTGGGTATAGAATTGATTGTAGTGATTGCCAAAAGTGTTTATGGCTGTGTTTTAGTGATAAGGGCACTGGGTTGGAAGACTGGAGATCAGAAACATCTGTCACTGATTTTGATGTTTGATTCTCAGCAGATCTGGATATACTCTAAGATCACATTTTACCATCTTTCTATTGTTAATTTTGAAAACTAATGAGATATTTTTGCTAATAATTTACTGGCTGGGAATGCTGAGTAAGAAAGCTATAATCCATGGTCCGTAAAAAGTATAGGATTAATAGCCCAGTCATTTAAAACCCACGTTTACTAGCTTTTAAGCCTTACCGCTTTTATGTAAATATAAATTATTTCACAAAAATTTGAGAGACACATGGCTTCAATTTGGAGTCACTTGAAGGATAACAATTAAAAATAGTTTTGTCTGAATACCATATGATTTCACTCATATGTGGAATTTACAAAACAGATGAACATAGGGGAAGGGAAGAGAAAATAAAGTAATATAAAAACAGAGGTAGGCAAACCATGAGAAGCTCTTAACTATACAAACTGAGGGCTTCAGAGGGGAGGGGTGGGGTAATGGGATAGACCGGTGATGGGTAGTAAGGAGGGCACGTATTGCATGGTGCACTGGGTGTTATACGCAACTAATGAATCATCGAACTTTACATCAGAAACCGGGGATGTACTGTATGGTGACTAACATAATATAATTAAAAACCTTAAAAAAAAAACTATAGAGAACAAACTGGGGGGGATGGGCTAAATGGGTGCTGGGCATTAAGGAGGGCACTTGCTGGGATGAGCCCTGGGTGTTGTATGTGGGTGGTGAATCGCTGGGATTCTTCTCCCGAAACCAGTGCTGCACTGTGTTAATTAACTTGAATTTAAGTAAAAATAAATAAAATAAAATAAATACATTAACAGGTAACCATTAAAAATAGTTTTGTTTCCATAAAAAATTAATCTTTGCCTTTTGTAAATAATCTAACTAAAACACTGTCTATCACACTATCCCAGTAACACTTCTAATTCACATTATGCAAATGTAAAAGTTTCAGGCATTGATCCAACTTCTCTCTTCGTTACCAATAAAGTTGTTTCTTTTGAGATGCTAAAGCTACTAACCTATAATTCCTGAGTAAAAATATAATTCCTAAAATAAAAATTTGTTTATGGATAAAAAGCACACAGATCTTGTCTTCAGGGATCTTCAGGACTTACAGGCTTACATCTTAACTGCAATTTAGTGCTTTTTGTTTGACCAAAATAAAAGGGCTGATAAATATGCCCAGAGTTTTTATGAAAAGCTGGTACAAACTCAAAAGGCAAGTTATATGTGTTTAAACCACACCAGCAAATTGTCAGCAGGAGTTAGAGCTTAACTGCAATGTCTCAATCCTCAATGGGCTATGGGGCATTTCTGATAGAAGATCAGTCTGTTTTTCAGAATAAAAGTTTATTTATGAGAAGAGAACAGCCCTGAGAAGACATTTAAAGATACATAGAAATGGTTTAAAACTTGAAGCCAAACATTTGAAGATGGTGAAGCAGCTTTCTAGTTGAGATCTGAATATCTGCAGTTCTAGTCACTGTAGCTCGTACACAGTGACTGAGATGTTGTAGGACATCTGAAGATCATTCACTTCTAACAGCTGGGCTTGTAAGACTTTATCACTTGCACCAGTGGAGCCCCAGTCCTTCTAGACTGGCTCACATTAGCCCCTTGGTTACTGTGTTGGGTAAAAAGGTGGCACTAGAGATACATGCCATGTGGCGAGGAGATGACAGTGAGACAAATTTTAATTAAAACCAAGTATCTTTAAAAGGCAAATATTAATTCCCAGGCTTTCAATCTAAGATAACATATAGTAAATTAAAGGGAAGACAGATTTTAGCCTTGTGAAGCTTTTCCAATTTCTGAATGAACTATTTCTTTATTTCCTGTCAAAGCAAGCACAAAGAAAATAAATTTGATTAAGAAGCCTCAGTGAAGGGATTTTTCTCTCAGAAGAGTTTTTCACAATGAGTAAATCCAAGCCCGTATACACAGGCTGACTCCAATTTACACAAGCTAGGTTGATGCATAGTCATTTTTGTTCACCTGGGTTCGCACTTTGGGGATGAATGAATGGAGCTGGGGATGGGGGCTAGGGGGACGCAGCGAGAAATAGGCTGGAATAGGCTGTGTCTCTCTTTCCTTGTGCACTGTGGCTTTTTTGATTTTCCTTTCTCTGTGCCGTTTCCTTCCCTCTGCTCATTGCCGATGTGGCTGCGGCTGGTAATCTCCTGACCGTCCTCACAGTCATAGTCACTGCAGTCCATGGTGACAAAATGCTATTTATGACCTGCACTTTGTGTGGCTTTATCTTCTTTATGTAAAGGGATCTCCAGAGGGAAACTTTTCACTTCTTGTGTACTTACCTTGTTCTCAGCTGGAAAGTTTCTATGAAACACCAGACGTGTTAAGAGCTTGTTTCAGAGGCTGGAAGATGGGGGTCTTGAGACCGCTTCTGGTTCCTCATCTTAAACTATAGATCCCCTTACTTTAACTTGGACTGGGGTGTCCTTGCTTCCATTGCTCAGGCAAAGTAGAGGAACTTATACTATTTGGATATTCTAATTTTAACAAAGTCCCCTCCTTACAGAAACTGTTATCGACAGAAAGTGCTATTAGCAAGCTCGGTTTTGTTAATTTTGTGCTATCAAATTGGCCTTTGTATTTGGCTTCAGGTAAAGTGGGGGTGCGGTATCAACACTGTCATTTCTTTAGTTTGCTTTACTTTACCCTGACCGTTCAAGGGTCTCAGAACACACGTGAATCCTCAAATATAGATAAACTCCATTGAACTTGAGTAGAGTGAACTCTTGGCTCATAGTTCATGTAAGCAGAACCTTTCCCCCCCCCCGATTAGGTGATGCTTTAACTGTCTTTGGGGTGCATCTGCTTCTTTTCCCACTTACCACCCACATTCCATTTGTGCTAGAGTGACAATATATGCTGTTTAATTGCATAGCTGCTTCTCCCGGGTGAGGCTGGGAGAGAGAAGGGGGATTCAGTTGCATATGGCTAGCTCAGTTGTTATTGAACGTTGCCCTGCAGGATGCCTGATGCCTGCGGAGGATTTTCTTTGGATTCCGATCAATGGAGTGCTGGACAGTGAGGACAGCAAATAGCCATTTTCTCTCCTGTCTTTCAAATGAAGTATGTCCTCTCTGAAGGGCAATCTATCTAGGCTGGCTCTCAAGTTTAAATGTAAACGACACTGTGCTCCTTACTTTGAAGGCAGACACAAGCTTATCCCATTGATGGCCAAGAGGCTTTGTGGAAGGAAGCAGCTTTTGTTACAAGTTTAAACTTTAGCCCGTATTCTGTCTCTGAGGGAAGCTTGATAGGAAGACTCCTTTAACGTGGTGCATGCATCCTGTGCATGGCTGGGAGCTCCTGGGACTGGAAGCTGGTGCCCTGTCTGTGCAGAGGTCAGCTGGTGAGTGTGCCCTGCTCTCTTTCCTCAGAGAGATTGACACTGATTTTTTTTTCCATTCAAATAGAAATCATAGGAAAGTTTGAGCAACACAAATAGACAAGAAGGTATGGTTTTAAAAAATCGTGTTCTCAACGGCCTACTACTGAGTAAGTCAGCCGTAGAGAGACTACGCCATCACTGCGTAGGAATGTCTAATGTGCCTGGTGCTCCAAATCGAATTCTGTGCTGCCGTCCATCTCATGTGGAAGCAGCGTGTCCTATCATTGGGGAAAAGATAAAGGAAACATTGCACGCTAAGAAAGGACTTGAGGTCGGTTTATTTTATTTAAAAATATTCATACCAGTCTGAGATTTCCTGTCTTGTGATTTGAGTAGTACAGCCCATAATGGGGCTTTTTGAATGGGTTCCTTCTCCTAATGTGGGATGATTTCAGAATACTTAAACTTGGCCCTCCTGCCACTACAAACTGTCCTGGGAAAGCTATCTGGAACGAGTTATTTGCCTTTTAGTGTCCTTAGCTATGAAATCACAGTGACTTTGCTTCTCTGCATTGCATCTAAAGATATAATGAGAACATGTAACACCTAACAAAGTAACATCTGATTCATTACCTTTTCTTCAAGAGACAAAGCAAGGAAAGAGCTGTCAAACACTGTTGTAGAAAAAGGGAAGGAGGGGGCACCTGGCTGGCTCAGTCCATACTGCATGCAACTCTTGATCTCGGGGTCATGAGCTTGAGCCCCAGGTTGGGTGTAGCGTTTACTAAAAGAAAGAGGAAGGAAGGAAGGAAGGAAGGAAGGAAGCAAGGAAGGAAGGAAGGAAGAAAAAAGGGAGGGAATCTTGGGGACTAAGACTGTTAACCCTAAGAACTTGTTGTTGTTATCAGATTAAAGTTTTAAAAATGTATAATTTCCCTAGCACTAGAAAACAAGGTAATTCAATTGATACTATTCAATTTTACACGTAGGTCTATTGAGCTCATTAAAGGCTAATGAAATAAATGTGGGTTTTTGTTTGTTTTTTGTGGGTTTTTTGTTGTTATTGTTTCTTCTGATTTTTGTTGTTTTACAACAGGTACTCCCCACTTTCTTCTCTAGCTGTGCCTGTGATTTGGGGAAATCTACAGAGGGGAAGATATATTGTGATATAGAATGAACAGGTTCTAAAGGGACTGGGGAAGGGCATTGTTCCAAAAGAAGCCCAGAAGAGTCACCCTCACTAACAGGGAAACTGCTGTATGCGGCTTGGCCACATTTTTATTGGGACACATGTTTTTCAGTTAAAAGGACACCCATGGGGGTGCCTGGGTAGAGTGGTTAAGCATCTGCCTTTGGCTCAGGGCGTGATCAGCATTCTGGGTTTGAGCCCCACATCAGGCTCCTCCACTGGGAACCTGCTTCTTCCTCTCCCACTCCCCCTGTTTGTGTTCCCTCTCTCGCTGGCTGTCTCTCTGTCAAATGAATAAATAAAACCTTAAAAAAAAAAAAAGGACACCCATGAATCAAAAAAGACTAGCTTAGTTGTAAACATTTTTAAGAAGTATTTAGAAGAAGAAAAAATGCCAGATGGTGCTAAGAACACCCTGTGCTCCAGTCTCCCTGCTTTCCCTGAACCACCTTCATTCTTAATGACTGCTTTGACACCATCACCACTGATTATCTTCAAGTACCTCAGAGGAGAAAATGTTTCAATTATGTTATATCAAGTGGCAGGCAATGACTCACCTGGTGAGGAACATACAGGAATCCTCTCCAAATCTACATATTATCTTCCCAGGAAGCTTAAATGTCTATGTGTGTTTCCTTGCAAAAATGTACAAGATTTTCCAGACAAGGGAGTTAATAGAAGCTAATTTATTATTATTTTTTTAAAGGAGATGAATCCTCAGCTGTTTAAGCGAGAGAGGGTTATGCTTCCCACACTTAAGAAAGTAATAGTGCTGGGGCACCTGGGTGGCACACCGGTTAAGCGTCTGCCTTCAGCTCAGGGCGTGATCCCAGTGTTATGGGATCGAGCCCCACATCAGGCTTCTCCGCTATGAGACTGCTTNCTGCTTCTTCCTCCCCCACTCCCCCTGCTTGTGTTCCCTCTCTCGCTGGCTGTCTCTATCTCTGTTGAATAAATAAATAAAATCTTTAAAAAAAAAAAGAAAGTAATAGTGCTGGCTGGAAGTTAACTGACCTGTGAACCATCACGGTGCCCATACGGGCAGGCCCATGCCACAGCAATTATTTTTTTCTTCGACTGACTTTTGGATCAGCTTAAGTGCTGGGTTCATCCTNGGCTGGAAGTTAACTGACCTGTGAACCATCACGGTGCCCATACGGGCAGGCCCATGCCACAGCAATTATTTTCTTCTTCGACTGACTTTTGGATCAGCTTAAGTGCTGGGTTCATCCTGTTACCAAGTTGTATCCTCTTCTTTTATTGTGTCTCCCTTTTGGGTATATATAAACAGGAACATCTAGAAATACGAATACCACTTTACTTCATCACATTACTTAATGTGAATTTGGTAATTAAATAATGAGTACCTGTGTGCCTCTTAGAATGAGGGAGAGTGTTCTTAGGTGTCACCTGCCCCTCTCTCCCTTTCTCGACCTCTGCCCTCCTCTGGCCTCTTTTGAGGGCCCCCTCTCTCTCCAGGGATCACCTGGCTGAGCCCAGATTATGCTGTGTGCTCACTGACAGCTCCTGTCGATTCCCAGCTTAATGCAGCTCGCTAATGCAGCCTCACGTGGGTCTGTAAATGACACAGTGAGGACCGGGCTACTCCCAGCCCTTCCCAGCTGCTCACCGGGTACTGCTATTACGGTGGCAAGTAACTCCATCTGTGCTCGTCATCTCCCCAAACGGCAGCATTGGTTCTTTTCTTGAAACGAACCTGGGAGGAGGGAAGGGCTGAGATTTAAGAGGCAAGAATTCATGTCATGCGCCACAGCAGAGCTGCCTTAGCAACAGCAGCAGCAGTACCGGCAGCAGCAGCGAGTCATTTCGTGAGACTGCACCATTTTCTTCTCACCCTGCATAGAGGTGTGGTTGGAAGCGGCAATAAACTCCCCACCCCCTGGCACTTCCACAGAGGTGGCCTCTTCCTGGCTCCAGTCGGAAGACACAGACTGTCTGGAGGAGTCCCCAAAGACTGTTCCAATTGGTGATGTGTGTCTAAGGAAGGCTTTTTCCTCTAGTAGGATGCTTGCCTGTGCTTGCGGCCACCCAACTGCTCAAGAGCTCCGAGTCTAGTGCTCCGCCTTCCCCTGGGACCACTTCCGAGTGTGGGCACACACCTATGCCCTCGTGTGTGCAGGTGTGCGCTGCTGGGGGGCTTGGCCTGGGACCTTGGTACGTTCTGGTGAATTATGGGTGCTGCAGAGGCTGGAGCAAGATTATGACCTAGCTCGGGGGCGGAGTGGATTATTTTGTGAGTGCTCTGGCTGCCAGCCATTGCCCTGGTGGGCACAATCACATCTCCATCTAGCTCCACAATCACCTGGCTTGCTGGGGAGTGGAAACTGAGCCGTGGTAACTGCTTCTGCTGATTTTCTCTGCAAAATGGCTCACGCTGCTGCTTCTATTAAAAAAGTTCGAGAGGCCGAACTGGATGAAAAGGAAAAAATCCTTGAGAGAGAGAGAAAAAAACAACGGAAAATCCCCAGGGAACGTATGGAACGGAAAAGAAAGGTATGAGGAGCACCCCTTTAACCCCTTCCCTCTGAGGCTCTGTGTAGAACCATCCAGCCTCAGAACTGGCAAGTTCATCTTCCCTTCCCTCCATCATTCCCCTGCACCATTTCCAAGCTCAGTTTGCAGCCTATAGCTCATGTCCAAATTTGCTGCATTGCGAGGAGATCCCTGAGCAGGGCAAATTTCCTTTGCTTTAACCATGCAAAGCCTTCACTTTGTTTTTCTCAGTTATAGCACTCAATCTCAGAGCCAGGTGCTTTATTCCTCCAAGTAACTCCGAACACTTGTCATAGTAGAAGGAAAGGGCTGATTTATGGTTGGAAGGTTAAAATATTTTTCCCTTCTTGTGCCTCATCTCTACTACTCGATCTTTAGCACTGCGCCTTCCCACTGACTGTATATTCGATGTAGATCTCTGATTAAGAATAAACCACAGTTTTTATGTACTTTCTTCCCTCCTTCTGAGGTTGACACTGTTCTACGTGAAACTACACTAAAAAATATTGGTGCAGTGAGCAGTGTCCCTGCATCTTTAAAATTTTAATTCATTTATTTTCTGGTTTCCATTATTAATCTTATGATTTTCTCTTCTGATTATAGCAATTAGGTGAAAAGACCAAGGTTAAACAATGGGAAGAAATGTTGATTCCCTTTACATTGAACTACAGAATTGTCTCTTTCTGTCTTTTAAAATATTCTTTTCTTTAGAATAGAAATAATCTTACAATGTGGTGGAACTGAAATATTCCTTTAGCCAATGGTCTGGTTCTATAGGGGAAGAAGATCTCTGTAGATGCCTTAATTAACAAAGTAGGTCACTGAATAATTTCAGAATGTGATAAATGGCATGTTACATTAGCAAAGCATAAAAATAGTGGTTTGTACACAAGCTGTTGTTAAACATGACTCTGGGGTTGCACTGCGGACCCAGATGCTCCATAATCCATATGCTCAATGCCTTTTTTCCCTTCCTCAGTAATAGGTATGTTTACCTTTCCATTTTGGGGATGTTATCTTTGCCTCATTTTTGGAAAGGCACTAGAAGACCCACATTGAATTGAGAGTTTACTATATAGGGATTCATCCCATTTCAGTTTTACTACTTATTTCACCACTAGTTAGCTGGAGGGGCTATTATTAGGCAACATAATTAAATAAAATTGGCAGTATAGAATAGTTTCCCTTCTGGGGGAAAACTTTAATGTTGCTTGTCTGACCTTTAGAAGGCCTTGTTTCAAGGACGCAGTCATTCTTTTTTATAATATCAAAAGTACTGTTGACCCTTTTGTGGGAGTTGGCTTCCTTCTTGACAGCTACTTAAGTTCTGTTTCTTTCTTTTTTTTATTATTATGTTCCGTCAGCCACTATATAGTACATCATTAGTTTTTGGTGTAGCATTCAATGATTCATTAGTTATGTATAACACCCAGTGCTCGTCACATATATACAGTTCTGTTTCTAGTCCTCTGAGTGGAACATTGCTACATAAAGCAATTTCCTGTGATTATATCTTTTTTATCTTATGTTCTCCCAAACATAGTATATTACTTCCTGGTCAGGAGTGTTTGTTCAGCCCTCAGTTGTGACCTAGTAACTTCATGTAGCTAGAGTACCATGCATACACCTAGAAAATTTCTCGGTCTCACTCTGGTTTGTTTCTGTATCTGGTTCATTTTTCCCCTTTTCTATACTTTATTAAAATTGAAAGACTACATCATTACAATGGAGAAGTGCCAAGAGTTGTTGATAATCTCAGTTGCTTCAATGCTGCATTGCTTTAGCTTGAATCCAACACAGTGGGCAAGATCATTGGTTAATAATGCGGTCATCTGACAGAATTATCTGATCTTCACATCTAGATAATACCATTAAGCTAGAACCAAAGAAAATTGGGGGAATAATGGCATAGCTATCATTTGTTCTTGATCTTGTCCTCTCTCTTTTTTTAAACATACCTACCCAACTCTTCCCTTTTCTACTGCAGATGCATGTGGTTTTATATGAGTATTTACACAGCACAACAAATGCTTGCTAAAAGTGTGGCTGAGAATTTTAGCGGTATCAGATTAATTTTTTAGTTCCCCACGCATAATTACTTGAGCCAGTTCTAAAATTTGGTTTGAGAGAAGAAAAAATTTACCTTGTTATTATTTTTTAAAGTATGTAGAATGGTAGTTTATAAAGAAATGAGAAAAGGATAGTTGCCTATTAGTGGCACTCTGGAACACCATCTCCAGAAAGTAACCTAAAAATTATACTTTATTTGCTGTTGCCACATTATAACCATAAAGAAATACATTAGTTGTAGTGATGATTAAAACTATTACTTACATATCCGTTTGTAAAGTATCTTGCTAATGAACCTGTTTACTTGCAAAATTGATGAGACCTGCCCCAACGCAGACAAGAGCCAGCTATGAGCTTGGGGGGGGGGGGAAA